>NC_059106.1:77516386-77824442 GCF_020740685.1 Jaculus jaculus
AGTTTCTCTTTTCAGATGATTGTGACCACTGGGGTGATTAAAAACTCACCAAGGTGCTGAGAAGAAGTGACAGTGGAGTGTTCAGCACTAAGTGAGACATCTCTATCACACCTTCCAAGGCTCAGGGACCATTGTAAAAGAGGTGGTGGAAATAACTATAAGAGCCAAAGGAAGAAGAGGAGTGCTTTGCAATACTGTCATCCAGACACAAATTGGCTATGGCCTCTCAACAGATTCTAGGATGCTGTATTTCACAGATAAGCAACTTGGCCTTTGTAGAAATAATTTTCATTTTAAAATATTTTTATTTGTTTATTTGTGAGGAGAAAGTTGGTATGCCAGGGCCTCATGCCACTGAAAATGAACTTCAGGTATATGTACCACTTTGTGCATCTGGCTTTACATGGATACTGGGGAAAGAACCTGGGCCAGTAGGTTTTGCAAACCTCTGAGCCATTTGCTCAACCCCACAATTTTCATTAAAAAAAATTACTGGGCATGGTGTTATATGCCTTTAATTCCAACACTTGAGAGGCCAAGGTAGGAGGCTCCCTGTGAGTTCAAGGCCAGCCCAAGTCTACATAGTAAATTCCAGGTCAACCTGGGCTAGAGCATGACTCAACCTCAAAAAAAAAACATTATTTATTTAAGAGACAGGATGCATTTAACAAGGCCTCCTGCAGCTGCAAATGAAGTCCAGATGCATGCACCACTTTTGTGCATCTGGCTTTACATGGAGACTGGAACACTGAACCCTGATCCCATCAGGCTTTGCAAGCAAGCACCTTTAACCACTGAGACACTTCTAGCCTCTTCATTTATTTTTTTTAAAACTTTTGTTTATAGTTATTTATCTGAGCAACAGGCAGAGAGAGAAAGAGGCAGAGAAAGAGAGAATGGGTGCACCAGGGCCTCCAGCCACTATAAATGAGCTCCAGATGCATGTGCTACCTTGTGTATCTGGCTTACATGAGTACTGGGGAATTGAGCCTCAAACTGGAGTCCTTAGGCTTCACAAGCAAGTGCTTAACCACTAAGCCATCTCTCCAGCCCTAGCCTCTTCATTTTTGATATTCTTATCACATTGATTTAAATAAACATAAATTACATTGCATAATTAGATTTTTAAGTTCCCATGGTTGGCATCAATAGCTATAAAGTACAACCTACCCCTAAATGAAAATAAACTCAAAGTATACAATAGTCCATTTCCTACAAGGATTCACACTGAGAGTTTAAGACAGAGAGAATAAATTAAGCAGAAGCAACTAATAAAGGAAATCATGGCTGTAATGACAGACATACTGTCTGTTCAACATGATTTGCTTCCATGTCACCAATTCAAGAAATAGGTATTGATGGCTGAAGAGATGGCTTAGCATTGTGAGTGCCTGTGAAGCCTAAAGGTTCGATTCCCCAGTACACATGTAAAGCCAGATGCACAAGGTGGCACTTGTATTTGGAATTTGCTTGAGGTACTGGTGCACCCATTCTCTCTCTCTCTTTCAAATAAATTGAAAAAATTTTAAGAAATAGGCATTGAGAAAATACTATTCACTAAGTACCATATGAAGCATCATGGGTGAACATGTGTGAACATGACAATGATATATTTTCTATCCACAAGATAGTTTACAATCTGGTAGCCAGATGAGATCAAGTATGTAAATCTCTAATCATACAAAACAGAGTGAGACAGAATCCAAGGAAATACACAAAAGCTATCACAGATCCCAGAGTAGAAGCAAAACTCAGGCAAGCAGTAATGAGGGAAGGGGTGATATGGAAGCTTCTATAGTGAATTGTGAAGAGTTGGACTGTTAATATACATACAAGCAAAGCTAAACAAGTCTGTTTTGTCATCCATCACTTTGAACATGAGAACTAATCTGGGGTCTGCTCTTATTGTCATTTACTTGCTGGCCTTACACAGAGTTCCTTATTCTCTGAGGCTCTTTAAAAGAAGTCTGCACCTCTACTTTGTGAATGAATATATTAAGTTATATTGACAAATGAAGATTGGAGTATGAATTAAGGTTGCTAAGTAGCTGATCTTGAGATGGGGAAATTATCCTGGATTGTCTGAGGGGCCCTTTTGTAGCCACAATGGTCCTTAGAAGTAAAAGAAGGAAAACAGGAGAGGCAATGTTGGAGTGATGCAGGGTGAAGCAGATTTGGCCATTGTTGGCTTTGAGCATGGCAGTGGACATGAGCCAAAGAAAGCTGGCAGTTTCCAGGAATTGGAAATGGCAAGGAAACAGATGCACCCCTAGAACTGCCGCAGGACTATCGCTTTGACACCTTGTTTTTAGACCAGTGGCATGGATTTTCAAACTTCAGATCTCCAGGACTATAAGATAATAAGTTTATGTTATTTCAAACTGTCAAATTGTTGTAGGCACAATAACAATAAATGCAAAGCTTAACTAAAGCCAATCAGGAAGGGCAGGGTTAGAATGAAAGCTCATAGCTTTGTTTACAGTGAGTTGAAGTGCTGGTGGTTATCTGTATAAAATTAGCAGATTGTTGGAAATATGAGTTTGAATTCCAGAGGAGAGATGGAGATTTGGGAACTTAGAGTCATTTCTTGGAGAGGATGCTTGATGTCTAGATTGTAGGTGAGATAGCATTTGCAAATAAGTTATAGAAGTATAAGCTGTGAATGCAAGCCGCATATTCAACTAAAGAAATTAGTGGCCACGTGTGGTGGTGCATGCCTTTAATCACACCAGGAGGCTGAGCTAGAAGGATCACTGAATTCAAGGCAAGCCTGGAGCTACAGAGGGAGTTCCAGATCAACGTGAGCTACAGGGAGACCCTGCCTCAAAAAAGTCCTCCCCCCCAAAAAAAAAGAAAGAAAAGAAAAGAAAAAGTAGCAAGAACACATAGAAAGAAAGAAGTGAAATTAAAATTTGATAGTATATTTTTTCTTATGAGAGAGAGAGAGAGAGTGAGAGAAACAGAGAGAGAGAATTGGCATACCAGGGTCTCTGGCCATTGCAGTCAAACTCCAGATGTGTGCATCACCTTGTGCGCATGCATCACCTTGTGTGTCTGGCATATTTATGTTCCGGGGGAGTTGAGCCTGGGTCCTTAGGCTTTGCAGGGCTGGAGAGATGGCTTAGTGGTTAAGGTGCTTGCCTGCAAAACCAAAGGACCCAGGTTTGATTCCCTAGGAGCCATGGAGGCAGATGCACAAGGTGGCACTGCATCCGGAGTTTGTTTGCAGTGGCTGGATGCCCTGGTGTCCCCATTCTCTCTCTTCCTCTCTCTGCTTCTGTCTCTCAAGTAAATAAATTTTTATTTAAAAATACTTATTAAATAAAAATAAAAATCTAACTAATTACTTCAACATGTAGTCACACAAAAATTACGAGATATTTTATACCACGTTTTTGTTCTTAAAATTCACTGTGCATCTTACACTCACTGCATATCTCAGTTCCCAGCACATCTATAACTAATTTCAAGGGCTCTGTGACCTTTATGTGGCTAGTTTGGCTACTATACTATCCTGAACAGTGCAATTTAGAGCAAGCACAGACAAAGGGTGGAGCCTTGAGAGACACCTGCAGTTAAGAGATAAGAGGAAGGAATTGACAGAGACAGGAGGATAATCCGGATAGGACAATGTCTCAAACTCCAAGTCTTCCTCAGGGAAATGTGAGGATGGGGTCTTCACATGCTCTTTCTCTAAAGCAAAAGATTATTTATCTCTTTGACTTGCAAGGGTCCCCCCCACCCCCGCCGTCTACAGTGCAGCTCTATACTATAAAGTCACTTTCATTTGCTGTGGCTGTCACTGTCTTATATATTGATCCAAACACAAGTTTAGGGCTTCCAACGTAGGTGGCTGCAAAGGGTAACAGGACGACCAAGGGAAAAAAGAAAGGAGCACTGGGGTGCTGTATGGTTGCTGGAGGATGTGATGATTGAACACAGGTGCTTGGCGGGAGTAAGATGGAGATCAGGTTACCATGACAACTGATTACTTCATTGGTCCAATGACCAGTTGCCATGGTGACAGAATTCTTGTGTCAGTGTAACATGGATCCCAAGGGAGAGGATTCTTGTGCAAAGGACCCTTTGCTCATTGGTGAAGCTTTTACATGTGCCATAATTTCTGAATTGCTTGATGAAGCCTACCCAGGAATGCCAGTCAACGTGGAGGGCCCCCTCTTCCTGATCCATCATATGTGGCAGTCACCACTTGCAAAACGCACATGTTTTCATTGTTTCTGCTCTTACAGAATGCTTTCTTCTGTGGCATTCCTCAGTGGCTCCTGTAACATCGCTTTCTTTACGTAATCCCACTGAAGGCAGGGTGAGTCTTACAACTGAGTTGTGTTTTCCAATCACTCCTTATTGTAGTCAGTATACGGTGAGCTTGCGGGATATACTGGAAAGCAGCAGGCTTTGAGATCCAACCAGATCTTGGTTACACATCATCTTTGCTTCTATCATTTGTCAGTTGTGTCAACTTAATATAGCTTATTTGGTTTTTTTCTATAAAATGGGGGAAACAGGGATGGGAGGATGGCTCAGTGGTTAAAGGTGCTTGCTTGCAAAGCCTGTTGGCCTAGTTTCTATTCCCTAGCATCCAGGTAAAGCCACATACAAAGTGGGGCACATGTCTGGCATTGATATGTGTGTGCTTGAATGCACACATGTGTACAAATAAAGCTTATTAAAATGGTCATAATAAAACTTGCACTTCATGGTTGCTATGGTTAGAGATAACTTAAATAGATTAGTAAGTCTGCAGTAGGAGCTCAATAAATGGCTCTAATGATCATAACGTGGTTCCTCATTCTCTTACCTTGGACATCATGATCAGCAGCTAGAGATACCTGATGCATAGGATAATGATATTAAAATGGTACAATGATAATAGTAGGACTAAATTTAATTGTAGGGTTCCTTACATATCATATAAGTCATAGTAATATGGTGGCTGTTGTGTGCAGCCTTTTCTGGGTTAACACCAACAAGTGACTGCTCCCCATAGGCAGGGCACCTATGTCAGACTAAGGAATATTCCATGGACGGTGAAGTTGCAAAGGGGAATGTGTGCTGGGGGGAGTTACCATGGTTAATTGTTTATAATTGTGGAAGTTATCAATAAAGAAAATTTTAGGGCTGGAGAGATGGCTTAGCGGTTAAGTGCTTGCCTGTGAAGCCTAAGGACCCCAGTTCGAGGCTTGATTCCCCAGGACCCACGTTATCCAGATACACAAGGGGGCGCACGCGTCTGGAGTTCGTTTGCAGTGGCTGGAGGCCCTGGCGCGCCCATTCTCTCTCTCTCTCTCTCTCTCTCTCTCTCTGTCTGTTCCTCTCAAATAAATAAATAAAAATAAACAGAAAAAAAATTTAAAAAAAAATTTAAAAAAGAATGATTTCACCAAAGTTCACCCTGGTGAGGCAATAAATTTATTGGGCTTCCTTACAGAGCATGGGTGAAGGGCTACTTACAGAAGTGTGGAGACCCCAAAGCAGACCTAACATTAAGAAGTCTCACCTGTCTGACTAAAGACCTCCCCATAGTTGCCTAGATAGGTTCTTCCTCCAGTTAACCTTACACACACTGTGTTCTGTAGCAACTCTGGAGATGCCAAGACCACATACAGACAGCATGGACAGAATCACATACAGTTGGCAGGGAGGCACACGAAGGCATGGCCAAGATCTAAGGTACAGGTCCAATGACCTTCTCAACACTGATAGGAATTTCAATTATCCCAGTCACTAAGGAAATCAGTATGGAGATTCCTCAAAAAAATACATCTCCAAATAAGGGCTGGAGAGATGGCTCAGTGGTTAAGGCACTTGAATGCAAAGCCTAATGACGTAAGTCTGATTCCCTAGTACCCACATATCACAGGAAACTTTTTCCCTGGGGTGATGCTAATACACGTCTTCTCCTCCAGACAGGACATATATGACAGATGAAAGGATGATTATACCAAAACCAGTTTGGTGAACTGATGAGTTTATTGGGGTTACTTATAGGGCATCGTGAGGGGTTGTTTACAAAGAGCAATGGATGACTCAAATGCGGCCACACCACGAGAAGTCTCATTCCATGTGTGATGAGGACCTCCCTGTAGCTGCTTCTACTCGAAGGTGGCTGCCTCACCAGAAAGCCCACCCTAGCATAGGTGATGGCTCATGGAAGCTGCATCTCTGGAGCACAGCGCACCACTGGCAGGGAGCTCACACTGCACGGCTCGCAGGCAGCTCCATCAGAGGATTCCTCATCTCCAAGCAGCTGCTTCCCATTTATATAACCTTAGCACAGGGTCTTGGTTGCAAGTCTTTCCCAGACTTGTTGACTTTCTGGATTCTGAAACTTTCTTCCTGTCCCTTCTCCCCAGGAAGGGATGTTACAGTTTCTAGCTAACGTAACCTTGGAGAGTGGTTGTGTGATCTTTTAAAAATATACATATATTTTATTTTTTTATTGACAACTTCCATGATTGTAGACAATAATGCATGGTAATTCCCTCCCTTTCCCCACTTTCTCTTTTGCAACCCCACTCTCCATCATACCCCTCCCCCCACTCAATCAGTCTCTCTTTTATTTTGATGCTATCATCTTCTCCTCCTATTATGATGGTCTTATGTAGGTAGTGTCAGACACTGTGAGATCATGGATATTCAGGCCATTTTGCGTCTGGAGAAGTGTGTTGTAAGAAGTCCTACCCTTCCTTTGGCTCTTATATACTTTCCACCACCTCTTCTGCAATGGACCCCGAGCCTTGGAAGGTGTGATAGAGATATTTCAGTGCTGTGCACTCCTCTGTCACTTCTTCTTAGCACCATGATGCTTTTTGAGTCATCCCAAGGTCACCACCATCTGAAAAGAGAAGCTTCTCTAACCAAAAGAGAGAGTAACATTAGTATATAAGTATGAATATTAAGAGAAGTGCTTACAGGGCAATTTGGTGAGCATAGTATATACATAAAGCCAGACAGCAGCACAGTTACACCCTTAGGGCTCATGACTACTCCTGTTTTAGGTTTTCAGTGTCAGGGATATATTCCCTCCAATGGAGCAGGCCTCCAGTCCAAATAGAGGGCAGTTGGTTTCCACCATGACAGACATGCCACTATTGCACCTGTTGGCTCAATTGGCCTGGCTGGCCAAATTAAGGCTTGCAGTGTCCACTGTTGAGTATATCCACTGGTGATTGAACTGCATGCAGCATAGCTTTTTTCCAGCTTTCTGTCATCTGGTATGCATGGAGGAGGTTCAGCTCAGGTCCAGCAGGATTTCTCAGTGACCCTGCAGCCCAAGCATGTGGAGTCGTCAGCAATAGGGTTTTACCATTTATTCCTGGTGGGAAACCAAGGGCCTTGGAAATGGCCTGTAATAATTTGGGACATCAGTGACCTCCCCGGTCAACAACTCAACAACTCATGGAAGGTATCCCATCCCTGGCCCTGAAAATTTTCTAGTTCAATCTATGGCTTCTGGGTATTCCATTGTCCAAAAAAAGCAGGTTTCCATATGATTTATTTATATCATCTTAGATTGAATAGCCCTCCCTCCTCCTTTCCTTTACTTAATCTCTTCTCCTGACCTCACTTAGGCCTTTTTACCACCATTAATCTGTTCATTAATCTGTTCTTCTGCTTACATTTATACAATACCATTCTATTATGGCCCCCTTCCCTCCCTTTCTATTCCTTTTACATCCCCTTTGTAGTTTACTGTCTTCTGCTACTAAGTTTTGTTCTTATTCACATATAAGTCCAATCATATGAGACAGAACACATGACATTTGGCTTTCTGGACCTGGGTTGCCTCACTAAGTATCATCCTTTCCAGATCCATCCATTTTCCTGCAAATTTCATAATTTCATTTTCTTTACCGCTGAGTAGAACTCCCTTGTATAAATGTGTCACATCTTCATTATCCACTCATCAGTTGAGGGACATCTAGGATGGTTCCATTTCCTAGCTATTGTGAATAGAGTGGCAATAAACATGGTTGAGCAAGTATCTATAAGGTAGTGAGACGAGTCCTTAGGATATATGCCTAGGAGTGGAATAGCTGGGTCATATGGTAGATCTATTTTTAGCTATCTTAGGAAGCTCCACACTGATTTCCACAATGGTTGGCCCAGATTGCATTCCCACCAACAGTATAGAAGGGTTCCTCTTTTTCTGCATCCTTGCCAGCATTTATTGTCATTTGTTTCCATGGTGGTAGCCATTCTGACAGGAGTGAGATGGAATCTCAATGTAGTTTTAATTTGCATTTCCCTGATGTGTGTTACCTTTTAAGACTTAGGTCTTCCAGACTTGACTTTCTGAATCCTCAGAGCCTCCTTTCTCTCTTCAATTCCAAGGAATGTGCTGCACAACACTCTACCCCTTCCCCAGCTCTTACATTATTTTGGCCTCCTCTTTCCTGATGGAGGGGTTGAGATAGAACCAATCTAGGTGTCCTTCAGCAGAGGAATGCATAAAGTAAATGTACCATATACACAACGGAGGTTTTCTTAGCCACAAAGAAAAACAAAGACGTCTTTTTCAAGAAAACTGATGCAATTGCAGATATCCATGTAAGCCAGTCTTGGAAAAAACAGCTATGGCATGTTTTATTTTTTCTGTTTTGTAGCTCCTAGATTTTTTTAAAAATATTTTTATTTATTTATTTATTTGAGAGTGACAGACACAGAGTGAAGGACAGATAGAGGGAGAGAGAGAGAATGGGCGCGCCAGGGCCTCCAGCCTCTGCAAACGAACTCCAGACGTGTGTGCCCCCTTGTGCATCTGGCTAACGTGGGACCTGGGGAACCGAGCCTCAAACTGGGGTCCTTAGGCTTCACAGGCAAGTGCTTAACTGCTAAGCCATCTCTCCAGCCCAGCTCCTAGATTTTTTAAAAAGTTTTTTATTTTATTTTTTCGAGAGAAAGAAAGAGAGAAATTGGTGTGCTAGGACTTCAGCCTCTGCAATTGAACTCCAGGTGCTTGTGCTACCTAATGGGCATGTGTAACCTTGTGCTTGCCTCACCTTTATGCATCTGGCTTACTTGGGATCTGGAGAGTAGAACATTGGTCCTTAGGTTTTGCAGGCAAGTAAGCCATCTCTCCAGCTCAGTTCCTAGATGTTAATATTTTATTTATTTATTTGAGTGGGAAGTAGAGAATGGGTGTGTCAGGGTCTCCAGCCACTGCAAAGAAACTCCAGATGCATGTGCCACCTTGTGCATCTGGCTTGTGTGGGTCTTGGGTAATCAAACCTGAGCCCTTAGGCATGGCAGGCAAGCGCCTTAACCTCTAAGACATCTCTTCAGCCCTAGTTCCTAGAATTTATATAAATACATAAAATCATGTCTGTATATATGATATGGAAGTATAAATGAAACTAAGGGAGCTAGGTGTGGTGGTGCACATCTTTAATTCCTAGGGAGGCAGAAGCAGGAGGATCCCAGTGAATTTGAGGCCAGCCTGGAACTACATAGTTGAGTTCCAGTTAAGCCTGGGTTTAACCTTATATTTAATCCTTATATTAATGCTACTCTCACTTTTGGTTGAGGATCTTCTCTTTTCAGATGGCAGTGACCTTGGGACGTCTCAGAAGGTATCATGGTGATGGAAAGAAATGACTGCAGTGCTCAGTACTGCAATATCTGTATCACACCTTCCAAGGCTCAGGGTCTAATGTGGAAGAGGTGGAAAGAATGTAAAAGCCAAAGGAAGGGCAGGACTCCATTCAATATGCTCTCTCCAGACACAAAATGGCCTGGATATTCATAACCTCATAGTACCTGATACTACCTACACAAGACCATCATAAGAGGAGGAAAAGATCAAGGCATCAAAAGTAAATGAGAGACTGCTTGAGATGGGGAAGGGGTATGATGGAGAATGAAGTTTCAAAGGGGTAAGTGGAGGGAGGGAGGGTATCACCATGGTGTATTTTTTATAATCATGGAAGTTGTTAATAAAAAAATAAAAAAAGCAAAATAAGTAAATAAATCACTGAACAGCAGCAACAACAAAAAAATAAAAGTCTAGAGCTACCTTTGAGCTTTGTGAATGCAGTTCAGTCACTGCCCTTCTCCAATCTTGCTGTTCTCTGGGAAAGAGAAATAAAATGTGGCTGTAGACACACACACACAAAAACAAAACAAAACAAAACAAAACAAACCTGGGTTAGGGTGAGACCCTGCCTCAAAAACAAAATAAAACGAAACAAAAAACTGTCTAAGGGAACAAAGGAGAAGGAGGATAGAAAATCATGGAGGAGAAATATACTCAAAGTACATTATATAGTTGTATGTAAATGTCCTTATGTAACTCAGTACTGTATATAATCACTATACATTAATGAAAATAAATTATACTCAAAAGAGGTATCTTAATAATAGTGATGTAAGGAATTCGATTAATTTTTAGATAAGATGGCACCATGATTATGTTTTGTTAAAATAAATGTTTATATCTTTTATGGATATAGTTAAAATATATGTGTAATAATATGTAGTATGTCTGGAGATTTAGTCGAAATAATACACAAGGAGCAAAGTGAGGGTGAGGATTGAGATATACATGAAGAAAGATTGGCTACCACTTGATAACATTATAGTTGAATGATGAATATTTCTTCATTACATTACAGTTCATTACATTTCTTGTCATTTGCCTATTTGCTTCACATTTTTCAAAATGAAAAATTTGAAAAAGATTAAGGAATTATACATTCAGAATGTTGTGTTAGCTTTCTCATCTCTGTGACCAAATGCTTGACAAGAATAACATACAGAAGGAAACGCTTGTATTGGCTCACAGTTTCAAAGCCCAGGGCTTCTAGACCTCCTACACTTGAGCAGAACATCATGGTGGTGTCTGTATGTGGAAGAGGAGGCTGTTTACCTCATGGTAGACAGGAAGATGAGAGTGAGGAAGAAGTTAGGAATCTTCAAAATTATTCCCCCAGCGCTGCAGAGATGGCTTAGTGGTTAATGCACTTGCCTATGAAGCCTAAGGACCCAGGTTCGATTCTCCAGGTCCCACATAAGCCAGATGCACATGGTGGTACATGCCTTTGGAGTTTGTTTGCAGGGGCTAGAGGCCCTGGCATGGCCATTTTCTCTCTCTCTCACCTTCTGTCTAATAAAGAAATAAAAAATAAATCAGAAAAAAATTATTCCCCCACTCCCAGAGATGTACTTCCTCTAACCCGGTCCCACCTATTAAAGGGTCCAGAACATCCTCAAATATAGAGACCAAGCAAGTGTTCAATGCACAAGCCTGTGAGGGATATTTCATATTCAGACCATAACAAATACTGAGCATATCTATCCAAGACTGTATGAAAGTAGAGACTTAGATGTGAGGGATGCAGAGTACTCTTTAGTATAGGGGACAAATAAATTGATTATTAATGTATAAGTTAATATGTATTAATTTGCTAGGCCTCCATAGAGAGATTTCTACATTATATACATAACTGATAGCATATTATACTTAGTAACACATTATCATGTTAGATTCCTTGATAAACATACTGAGAGGGAATTTTTTAGGCAGGAAGTATGGTTTTGGGTAGATGTCTTTGTGGTCAACCCTAGTGGGAGAGTGAATTCATTTACCCCCTTCAGCAAACCCTGGGTAGCTTGGGAGATGGAAGGCCTCCTCAAATATTCCCTGCCTTGAAAAGCGGAGCCAGACCTTTATTCGTGGAATCACCCTCTAGGTTACCTTGCTTCAACAAACGTGAGCTCATCTTTTCTAGGCTTAGCTTACTTGTTTATGTGCATGAAAACTTCAAGACCAATCAAATTCCTTCCTCCACTATGTTTTGTATATGGATCTTAGTGGGACTAGGAAAAGTTAGCATTTGTAATCCTTCTGAGCCTTCTGCCTGGTCATGGTTTCAGTAACTCACATCATACCTATATTATTTCCATTTATGTGTGGGAAAACTAAGGCTCAAAGAGATGAAGCAATTTGCCCAACTAAAGTCATCCAGTTAATGAGTGGCAAGACTGGATTTTATGAGACTCAGCGCTACCTACTGCACAAGGCATCTTTGCAAGGCTGTTTTATTTAATATTTAAGGCTGGGTTTTAATGGCAGACTAAGGAGCCCATATTCTTGATCACTATTGTGTTATACTGCCCCCTAGCTACTGCTTTTATCTTTGTCTCTTAACTTCCATGCCTCCTCCCCACCTCCAACACCAGGTAGGGTCTCACTCTAGTCTAGGCTGACCTGGAACTTACTCTGTGGATCCAGGCTGGCCTTGAATTCATTGATCCTTCCTACCTCAGTCTCCTGAACGCTGGGATGAAAAGTATGCACCATCACATCCGGCTCTCTTAACTTTAAGAGAATAGTAGTAACAGGTCAAAGCACTTCTTGCTTGTGCAAGATGCAGATGCAGACAGTACTATATTACACTTCAGGGCTGCTTTTTAAATTTCTTAAAATTTATTTGTAAGAAGAATAAGGAGAAGGAGAAGAAGAAGAGAGAGAGAAAAAAAGAGAGAATGGGCATAGTAGGGCCTTCTGTCACTGCAAATGAACTTCAAACACATGTGCCACTTTGTGCACCTGGATTTACGTGGATACTGGGGAATCAAACCCAGGCTGTGAGACTTTGTAAGTCAATGCTTTAATCCCTGAGCAATCTCTCCAGCCCTTCAGGACTTTTTTGATGCTTGCAGAAAGGATATTCCATGGAAATTCTGGGGGTTGAATCAAGGGCCTCACACATGCTTGGCAAGCACACCATAGCCTACCAGGGGAGGTTTTTGAATGACTGCCTTGTACTCTTTGGAGATGCCTGGAAAATGTCATGCCTCAGGGCCCTGCAGCTAGGATTGTCTGAGTTTAGCTTTCACCTACATATTCTTAAAATCTGATCCTATCAACAACTTGACCCTCAATGACTTGAAGCTATATTTTTTTTCCACTGTCAACTCCCTTAGGAGACATGATGCTACACTTCAAACCCTGTGGATCCTGATCTTCCAGATAGTCTTCATTTATGTAGTATTTTAAATAAGTGAGGTGAAAAGTACTATATACACATTAACAATAATCCCCTAGTCCAGCTGGCTAATATACCATAATGTTGGAAGACTATTTGTGGGGAGCTAGGAGGTCCAAGTTATGGTTTTAGTTCATTCCATAGCATTAGTTTGATATAAACATTACAATTAGCCAGGCAAGGTGGCACATGCCTTTAGTCCAGGTAACAGACTTGCCATAAGTTTGAGGCCACTTTGAGACTACATAGGGAATTCTAGGTCAGCCTGGGCTAGAGTGAAACCCTACCTTAAAAACAAAAACAAAAATTTACAATTACTACGTGGGTACCTGATAAAATAATGGTGCCATGTTTAAAAATGAATGGGCATAATCCTTGTCTTATAAGAAGACTCAATCCTAACAATTGTTATAACTTTCCTAGACCCTGTGGTATGTGATACCTGCCATTCAGCTTATGAAGGCTTGCCTGAGTCTACTCATCAAGACTGAATTTGAAATTCTCTGTGTAAGGCCTTTTCAATGCCCTATTCCCTTTACCTCTCATACTTCCCCATGCAACTTCTATACCTAGGGATAACACCACCAGAATTTTGAAACACTACTGAGAAATACTCAAGAGACTGTATTAGTCAGCTTGGCTCTGTGCTAACAATTCCAGATCTTGATGACCCAGTTAGCCAACGATGTTTTTCTCATTTGTACTGTCAGACAGTTTAGGGTTCAAATCTTGGCTCTGCCACTCTCCAACTCCTAAGCCTGTTTCCTCTTCTTTAAAATTGAGATGAAACTGGAAAATAGTCATCTCACAATGGCCACACGAAACATTCACCACTCTCCTCCATCCCTGGAGTTTTTCAATGGTTCTTATTTAGCTCATTAGGCATAAAGTTAGCCAATAAAGTCACAACTCGAAATTCATCATTCAACTCCCAAATTCACACCCAGTGTTTCAAGTTCTTTTGGGCTATGAACCTTTTCCTTGTTAACTAGGTTCCATTCACTCTAACATTTGCTCATCCACTCTATTTGAACATCCATGACTCACTCTACCTACTGCCACCCAAGTTTCAAGTGCACAACTGCTTATACATAATGTCAATACTTCATTACATCTACACATTTGCTCATGTTTGCTCAGCTGTCTGGGTGCCTTTGTGTCTTTTACTATGGTTTTAATTAGCTTGATGTATTCTGAGAGTGGAGGTAAACCAAGGATTGAGACAAGTGTACAAGGAGCAGGGATAGAGTGTGTGTGTGTTGGCATAAGCACAGCAGTGAAAATGAATTGTCAAACTAGAAAAAATATTTTACTCTTCTACTGGGGGTGACATTATAAACTATACTTCTTTCTCTTTTTTTTTGTACTTTTCAAGGTAGGGTCTCACTCTAGCCCAAGCTGACCTGGGATTCACTATGTAGTCTCAGGGTGGCCTTGAACTCCTGGTGATCTTATTACCTCTGCCTCCCGAGTGCTGGGATTAAAGGCCATCATGCCTGGCTAAACTACACTTTTCTACACAAAGTGACTAGGCAATGTAGTCTGTTTGGGAAGGACCACATTTGGCTTTATTGACATAATCTGAAGTTAATGCCAACCTCCCAGTGGGTAAATTTAAGACTGCTTTACATAGAGGTATGTGTTGGTTATTCCCATTAGCCATCAATATTGAATGACCACTTGTAAGCCCACAACTTCTACCGCCCCTGCTTTTTTGTGTCTATCTTACATCTCTAACTTTACATGAACTGCTCTCTGTTGACCCTCCTCCCCACAAGCTTCTCTGTATTCTCAACCTTGCTTCTGTCTCTATATGGCAAACTCTTGCTCCATTATGGAGACTTATCATTGCCCTTACCTTTTAAGGGTGAAGTTTTGTCACTATCCCTGCTCCAAATCCTGCAGCTTTCCCTGCAACTGAACAGAGTTAAGCCTTGCCTAGTCTCTGTTCCCATAGCACAAATATAAGTCTCTACCAATTTGCATTGGGATATTTACATGTCTCCTTCTCTATTTATTCTCATTTAACTCTGTGGTATTTAGCACAGTGCCTGGTACAGAGTAGGTGCTTGATAAATGACTGTTTTATGCTATTTAAGTGTGCATAGTGACTAACACCCAAGTGTTGTCATTAAATGTCAGTAATTGATGCTGAGAGCTTCCCAATGGCCTACGCATAGCTTTTTTTTTTTTTTTTTTTTTGCATCAAATATGTAACTTATGTAAAGATATCCAGAAAATCTGGAAGGCTCTTCCAGGGCTGGGAATAAGGAAGAACTGCCTTATCTTTCTTCCTCTTGAAGGTCTTGGCTCATTTGAAATTCATTTCTGATTTTCTCCTTTCCTTTTATAACTATAGAGAAAGGGTCAGAAGGAATTCCATTTAATTCCAGGGGAGGGGGCCACATGAAGAGTCAGCTGTGTGTGCCACCAGCGCTGTCATGGGCCTTGCAGGGATCCTGCAGCCCAGTGCTGCTGTGTTCTTTTCAGGGAATTTAGGATTTTCGAAGCTGGGGTGGGGTGTGTGTGAGTGGGGAGACCATTAAATGATAGAAAACAATGGCAACTTTATCTCTACACTTTGTACAATGTCTATCTCTTAAGTCCCTTGACTTGCCATCTCCTTTATGGGTTCTCTTGCTCCAACCTTCTCTGTCACTCCACTCCATCTCCTAAGATAGCAAACTACTTGCTTACTCTTTTCTATACTGACACACCACCTTGTCCATAGTAACAGCAGCTCTCTTTGGGGGCTTTAAACTCACAAAAGCCTGTGTGTGACTGCTTTGGCTAGGCAGTTGTGATTATTGTTTCCACTTCACAGGCATGGGAACAGCGAGTGAGAGAAACTAAGCTTGATGTAGGTGATGCAGGAAGTAATTTACAGAATACTAGATTTGAACTAGGTCTGCCCTTCCAATCAAGGCTTTTCTCCTTACAAGTTCCCAGAATCTCTCCTGTTGCTATGGCCACTACAATTTATTTTTTGTTTCAGAGAAAGAAACACACACACACACATAGAGAAAGGGAAAGAATTGGTGTGCCAGTGTCCCAGCCACTGCAATTGAACTTCAGATGCTTGTGCCACCTAGTAGGCATGTGTAACCTTATGCTTGCTTCACCTTTGTGCATCTGGCTTATGTGGAATCTGGAGAGTCGAACATGGGTCCTTAGGCTTCACAGGCAAGCCCCTTAACCACTAAGCCATCTCTCCAGCCTGGCCACTACAATTTTTTTTAGGAGGTGGAATATTTTTCAACCTGATTTTCTTTAAAAACATCTTTTTATTTTTTTTTCGAGGTAGGGTCTCACTCTAGCTCAAGCTGACCTGGAATTCACTATGTAGTCTCAGGGTGGCTTGGAGCTCATGGCGATCCTCCTGCCTCTCCCTCCTGAGTGCTGGGATTAAAGGTGTGCACCACCACCCCCAGCAACAATATGCTTTTGATGTCTTCATACCACGAACTCTAGGCCAAGCAAACCCTGCTCCTGTTCAAAGTCCTATGCAGGTTACAATCCTGATCTTACAGGAGCCTACAAAAGCTCACTCTGTCCATACCATTCACCTGCTCTGGCTTCTTCACTATTTCTCACACTTCCAGGAATGCTTTTGCCACAGCCACAGGCCTTATTCCCTCATCTCTTCATGTCTCTGATTCCAGTTACCTTATTAATGTGACTCCTCACCTGGCAGCTCTACTGAAAATGACACTGTCTTCTTGGGTTCCTTACAGCCCTGTTTTGGTCTTTTTCTTTTTCCTGTGTCATTCAACACCCCCTAACATACTACATAATTCTCTTTTTATGTTTATAACCTTTCTCTTTGCCCTAAAAGTTCCAAGAGGGAAGGATATTATTTTCTCTTTCTTCTGTTCATGGCCTTGTCTTAAACTCTAAAGTTTCATAGCGATTGGCAAGCGTCTGCTGGATCAACGAGTGAAGAAATCTTCAGAATCTAGCAGAAGTATTAATAGAAAAGTAGTATTTTGAATCCCCAGTGCCTGGAGAAGCATTGCAAATGGATGGTGTACAATGTTTGTTGAAGGAATTGAGTACTTCTAAGGTCAAAAGAAATCCTCAAGAGTGGAGTGTGGTGACATAGGCCTTAAGAGCCCCAGCACTCCAATACACAGGAGCTTGAGGTAGGAGGTTTGCTGTGAGTTCAAGACCAATATGAGACTACCTATTGAATTCGAGGTCAGCTACAGGGAAACCCTACCTCAACAAACAAACCAACACATAAAAATGTCTTCAGGGGACTGGAGGGATGACTTAGCAGTTAAGGCGTTTGCCTGCAAAGCTAAAGGACCCAGGTTCGATTCTCAGGATCCACATTAGCTATATGCACAAGGGGGCCACATGTGTCTGGAGTTCGTTTGCAGTGGCTTGATGCTCTGGTGCGCCCATTCTCTCTCTGTCAAATAAATAAAAATAAAATGTTAAAAAATATTTAAGGGCTGGCGAGATGGCTTAGCGGTTAAGCGCTTGCCTGTGAAGCCTAAGGACCCCGGTTCGAGGCTCGGTTCCCCAGGTCCCACGTTAGCCAGATGCACAAGGGGGCGCACGCGTCTGGAGTTCGTTTGCAGAGGCTGGAGGCCCTGGCGCGCCCATTCCCTCTCTCTCCCTCTATCTGTCTTTCTCACTGTGTCTGTCGCTCTCAAATAAATAAATAAATAATTAAAAAAAATATTTAAATAGTCTTAAACGTCAATTCATTCAGGCCTTCTAGGCCCTCTCCTTCTATGAACCCAGCACACGTATTCCCAATATTGAGCATCGCCTGTGAGTTCCAGAGAGTTCTTGGAGCTGTAGGGAGGGAGATGATGTGACTTGTACAGCAGGTAATCTCTCCCAAGGTGAGTGCGAATTTACTGGGCGGATTATCAGTGATCCTGGGTTTAGAGGAAGAATCAGTGCAGACAGACACAGACGTAAACTCCAAAGTGCACCGGCAGCCCGAGATTCCCTTCTTCAAGCTCAACATGTTGATAGCAGGACCATGACCTGGCTAGAGAGTCTGACCTCGGCAGGGCCTTCCTAGTACCGAAGAGGGCAAGGATGACAGGGCAGGGGGAGGCTCTCCGCAGCAAGAGGGCCTAGAGCCCGGGCTCCGCGACGTTTCGAAGGAAAGTCCCGAGTGCCTGGGTTGCAGCGTGCAGCATTCGCGGCGTGCCAAGTCCCAGAAAGGGCCCGTTTCTTTCTTTCTTTTTTCTTTTTTTTTTTTTTGAGACTCTAAGGTGCCTGCCGTTACGGTGAGGTGGCGGAGGCTGAGGGGCGGGGAAGAGGTCACGAGGTGGCATTCCTCGGAGCGCTGGAATCCTCGCCTAGCGTCCAGGGCCGCGGATGCTCGCCACCCTTCCCCGCCGTGCTGCCTGCGCCGACTCCACGACCGCAGACGTCACTCTACGGAGCCAGGACCTCGAGGCTCTCGGAACCGCCCGCGGCTCGGTGAGCGGGGCCGCGCCTAGGAGTGCGGCGGGAATCCCCGGGCACTACTTGTCCCCGCGGAGTGATCCCACGCAGGGCGAAAGCGGCCCGCGACGGCGGCGGGGCTGCCGCGGAGGACGCCGGGCCGCTGGCGCAGCGACGTCGCGGGAGGCGGGGGAGGGCGTGGGCGTGAGTGAGTGTGTGTGTGTGGGGGGGGGGGAGCGGGCCGGGAAGTAGTTCCGGGTGCGCGGCCCCGGATGTTGGCTGCTCCCGCTGCCGCCGCCGCTCTCGGCGCTGCTCGGGGCCTCGGCCGCTCGTAGCAAGCGTTGTTGGGACCTTTCCCGAGGGGCGGAGACGCACGCCACGGCCGGGGGCTCGGCCGGGCCGTCCCGGCCTGCGCAGCCCGAGGTGAGCGTCTGCCGCGGCTGGGGTGGCCGCCGGGTCGGGGCGGCGGGCGGAGGAGGCGGGGCTGGGGCATCTCCCGGGACCGAGGCAAGGGGGCTGCCCTCGGCGAGACGTCCTCTGGCTCTGGAAGCCGCGGCGCGGTGGACTGCGGCTCGGGCTGCGGCCCGGGGCCCGGGGCCTGGCTGGCGGCGAGGGCCGGTCCCTCCCTCCCCCGCGGCGCGGCGCGGCGCTTCTGCTCAGCTGCTGCTGCCCCTCAGCTGGGAAGCGGCGGCTCCGCGCGCCGCCCCTCCCCCAGGTGGGGCCCCGGGGGGACCGGACGTGGATCCCTGGGGCGCCGAGTCCGAGGACTGCGATCATCTCGCCTTCCCTCCCTCTCTCTATTCCTCCCTCCCTCTCTCCGTGACCTGCGCCCTTAGTCCGGGCTAGACCCGATCCCTGGCGCGATGACGGCTTCTTCCTTTCAAGCTACGGGGCGCTTTTCAGCCCGGGAAGGCGGGTGGTCCCTGGGTACCCCGCGGGTGCCCTTCGGGGTGAGGAGGCCCAGAGCGAGGGGACTGCCTTCCCGCCCATCCTGTCGCGGTGTCCTTTGCTGGCATTAGGGCAGAGGCAGCCCTTCCATGCGGACGTGTTGCTGTCCTGTGCGTGTTGCATCCTGCCCACGTGGTAGGGTGTCCCGTCCCTTCCCCCTCCCTTCATTTTTGCAGCTGGTGAAGGAGGGAGGTGATCTGGATGGTTTTTCCTCGGTGATTTCCTCGGAGTAGCGAGGAAGGTGTTAAGGTCAGTTTGATTTGCTCGACTTGTTAGTTAGCTGGAAGAATGTAGAGTTGTACTGTATGAAATTGAGGCCAGTAGTGGACATACCGGGGACCGGGTTTCATTGACATTTATTCTCTCATTAGTTCTTGTTCTTTTCTCTACCGCTGAAGCCCTCAAGAGAGTAAGTGCTTGCTTCTGATGCACTGAGGTGTATTACAGTTTTCATTTCTGTCAGCTTTTTGTGGGTACGTTTGGCCTAGGTTGTTCTGTTCCGTGATGGTACCGTGAAAGTCTTTGATGCCTTGGGTGGTTTTTGAATGAGTGGATGAATATAGGGAGATAAGATTACTAGTCATTTTTTTACACCTTTCCCTATGTTTCCTTTAATTTTTTCTTTCTGTTTTGTTCCCTAGTGAACAAGCTTGCATAGGAGTGTTACTTATATAGCTCTTTTCTTGCAGTAGAAGTAGTTTTCACCTATTTAGTTACTTCTTTCCTGAAAGCTCTTTTATTCCACTTTTTTTCCCCTCCTCTAAAAAAATATTTATTTGCAAGCAGAAAGAGAAAGAAAGTGGGTGTACCAGGGTCGCTTGCCACTGCAAATGAACTCCAGATGCATGCACCTCTTTATTCATCTGCCTTTACGTGGTTCCTGGGGAATCAAACTCTGGCTCTGGTAGTAAGGCTTTGCAGACAAACTCCCTTAATGGGTGAGCCATCTCTCCTTTCTTTTTGAGGTAGAATCTTGCTCTAGCCCAGGCTGACCTGGAATTCACTTTATAGTCTCAGGGTGGCTTCGAACTCATGGCGATTCTCCTACCTCTGCCTCCCGAGTGCTGTGATTAAAGGCTTTCGCCAGCACCACACCCGTCTTCCCTCCCTTTTATATTGAGTACTATTGAGTTCTGTCCCTTGACACTTTTTTTAATTATTTATTTATTTGAGCAAGAGAGAAAGAGGGAAGGAGAGAGGGAGGGAGAGAGAAAGGGTGAGCCAGGGTCTCCAGCTGATGTAAACAATCTTCACGTGCTTGTGCATATGGCTTATGTGGGTCCTGGGGGATTGAACCTGAGTCTTTTGGCTTTGCAGGCAAGCACCTTAACCACTAAGCCATCTCTCCAGCCCTTGACACTGGTTTGAAGCATGTGTTTTATTTCTTAATGTTTCATCCAGGTTAACATTTTCATCTTCCTGTGTTTTGCTCTTTTGAGACCATACACATTGTTTTCTTTACAGGGAATATAGATCACTATAGCTATGAGAGAATATTCCTTTTAAACCTTAGCACTTATTTATTGACAAAGAGTAATTACTCCATTTTTTTGGAGCAAGTGATTTCCATTTTTTAAAAATATGTATTTACTTGCAAGCAGGACAGGGGAGTGGGGGAAGGGGTAGTGCAGGTGCACCAGGGCCTCCAGCCACTTCAAATGAACTCCAGATGTGTGCACCACTTGTGCGTCGGGTTTACATGGGTACTGGGGAATCGAACCCAGGTAGTTTAGTCTTTGCAGGCAAAAGCATCTTAACTGCTGAGCCATATCTCCAGTCCATGATTTTCATTTTTTATGGTAAGGAGAGGTATATAGATGGTGATTTGGATTTTTTAGTTAGATGAATCTGAGTTTCTTTTTTCTGTTTTTGTTTTAATTTAAATGCTTTAGTTTATTTGCACAGAGAGAATATGAATATGGGTGCACCAGGCCCTATAGTCACTGCTAATGAACTCCAGATGCATGCACCACTCTGCATCTGACTTTACATCAATACTGGAGAATTGAACCCGGGTTGTTAGGCTTTGCAGGCAAGGGCCTTACCAGCTGAGCCATCTCTTCAGTCCTCTGTTTGGTTTTGTAATGAAAATGAAGTGAATTTCTTTCTAGATTTTGAACAGTTGAAGATATTAGGGAGTTTCTTATGCCTTTAGGTGTTTTTGAATGAGGCCACAATATGCTTATTAACTACTGAACCATCTCCCCAGCCCAACCCCCTTTTTTTAGACAAGCCCAACAGACTGCCTTTTTAAAAAATTTATTTATTTATTTATTTGAGAGCGACAGACACAGAGAGAAAGACAGACAGAGGGAGAGAGAGAGAATGGGCGCGCCAGGGCTTCCAGCCTCTGCAAACGAACTCCAGATGCGTGCGCCCCCTTGTGCATCTGGGTAACGTGGGACCTGGGGAACTGAGCCTCGAACCGGGGTCCTTAGGCTTCACAGGCAAGCACTTAACCGCTAAGCCATCTCTCCAGCTCAGACTGCCTTTTTTTTTTTTTTTTTTTTGGTTTTCGAGGTAGGGTCTCACTCTAGCCCAGGCTGACCTGGAATTCACTATGGAGTCTCAGGGTGGCCTCGAACTCACAGCAATCCTCCTACCTCTGCCTCCCGAGTGCTGGGATTAAAGGCGTGCGCCACCACGCCCGGCTGCCTTTTTTTTTAATGAGAGAGAATTGGCATGCCAGGGCCTCCAGCCCTGTACTTGCACTTCAAACATGTGCACCCCCTTATGGTTTACGTGGGTCCATCCTCTAGCCCTTTTTTTCTGTAAATTTGCTTATTTATTTGAGAGAGAGATAGATATTTTAAAAAAAGAAACAGATTCTTGAGATAAAAATCACATATACATTTAAAGTGAACAACTAAATGGTTTTTAGAAAGAATTTCATATGGGCTGCACAGATGGCTTGGTTAAGGTGCTAGCCTTGTTCCACTCTCCAGGTCCCATTTATAGCCAGATGCAGAAGTAATGCAGCTATGCAATGTCGCACATTCACACAAGGGGGCGCATGTATCTGGAGTTTGTTCACAGTGGCTGAAAGGCCCTAGTGTGCTCTTTCTCTCTGCTTCCTTCTCCCTCTCTCTGTCTCTCAAAAATAGAATAAAATAGAAATAAAATAAAAGTTTCTTTGCCTTAAAGATACAAAAAAATTATTTGAGGAGAGAGGATACACACACACACACACACACACACACACACACACACACACACACACACAGGAAGGGAGGGAAAGAGGTTGACTGAATGAATGAATGAGAATGAATGGGCATATCTGGACCTCTAATCACTGCAAATGAACTTCAGATGCATGCCCCAGCCACCTTGTGCCTGGTTTATGTAGTTACTGAGGGATTGAACCTGGGTCCTTACTTTTGCAAGCAAGTGCCTGAGCTGCTAAACACATCTCTCCAGTCCTTAATTTTTTTTAAAGTACATTTTAAAAAATGTTATTTATTTATTTGAGAGAAAGAGAAAGAAAGAAAGAAAATGGGTGCACCAGGATCTTCAGCCTCTGCAGATGAACTCCAGACACATGTGCATCTGGCTTATGTTGGTCCTGGGGAATTGAACTTAGGTCCTTTGGCTTTGCAGACAAGCACACCTTAATGGCTAAGCCACAGAGATAGAAGAGAGACAGAGAGAATGGGCATGGCAGGACCTACAGTTCTATGGGTCATTTTGTGCATCTGGCTTTACGTGGGTACTGGGAATTAAACTTGGGTCTTTGGGCTCTGAAGGCAAGCACCTTAACTGTTGAGCCATCTCTTTAGCCACCCCTCCAAGTGGCTTTTAACATATATTGCTAAACACAGCCATTACCACAAAGCTTTTTGGAACATTTCAAAAAGAAATTCCATACCTGTAGCAGCCACTCCCTATATCCTTCCTGCTTCCCTAGTCTGAGCCAACCACTGATGTCCTTTCCTATAGATGGCATAATGCTATTTCATTTGAATGTCTTTTATGTCTGGTGTTTTTCACTTAGCATGTTTTATAGGTCGTTGATGGTGTAGTGTGTATCAGTATTTCAGTCATTTTATTGCCAAATCTACTTTGTGAATATACAGTAATTTTTTTGTCTATCCTTACACATGGAAACTCTTCATCATTATCAACTAATCTTTACCTTGCAAATCCTTCATGACTTTTAGCTCATGACCTGTGCTCTTTGAGGCATCAGGGTATAAAGATGAATAAGGCATGGATGGCCCTTGAACATTCATGTAGAGCTTTCATGGTTTACATACATGTTATCTCCATTGATCACACAACAAACTCCTTAATGTGAGAAAGAGATGAGTCCTCTGAAGGTGTGGTGACTTGCCTTGCATTACATATTAGGTCTGATGGAAGAAATAGGTCTTAGTGCTTGGCCCTGACATTTCTTCTGTGTGCATCTTACGGGATCCCTCTGGAAATTCCCAAGGCTCAAGGGGACTGGAAAATCCACTTCACTTGAGGAAATCACTATTCTTTAAAACTTTATTTTTGGGCTGGAGGGATGGCTTAGTGGTTAATGCATTTGCCTACAAAGCCAAAGGACCTAGGTTCGATTCCTCAGGACTCACATTAGCCAGGTGCACAAGGGGGTGCTCGTGTCTGGAGTTTGTTTGCAGTAGCCGGAGGCCCTAGCTCACCCATTCTCTTCCTCTGTCTCTCCTTTTTTCTCTGTCAAATAAGTAAAACATATTTAAAAGTTTATTTATTTACTTTTAAAAATTTTTTTGTTTATTTTTATTTATTTGAGACTGACAGAGAGAAAGAGGCAGATAGAGAGAGAATAGACATGCCAGGGTTTCCAGCCACTGCATATGAACTCCAGATGCGTGTGCCCCCTGTGCATCTGGCTAACGTGGGTTCTGGGGAACCAAGCCTCGAACCAGGATCCTTAGGTTTCACAGGCAAGCGCTCAACCGCTAAGCCATCTCCCCAGCCCTAAAAATTTATGTTTATTTTGAGACAGGGTCTTGCTGTGTAGTTTATGGTTACCTTTGAACTTGCCATGTACAGTAAGCTGATATCTTGAACTTGGAGATGTTCTCTCACTTCTGCCTCCTGAGGGCTGGGATTATAGCAGCTATGGACTGCCACGGTCAGCTTGGGAGCCCCTGGATCTCAATGATTAATATTTGGGATTTAAAATAAAGACTTCCAGCTGGAGAGATGGCTTAGTGGTTAAGGCACGTGCCTGCAAAGTCTAAGGACACAGGTTTGATTCCTTAGTATTCATGTAAGCCAGATGCACAAGGTTGTGCATGTGCCTGGAATTTGTTTGCAGGGGTTGGAGGCCTTGGCACATCCCCATCATTTCTTTTTCTCTTTGCCTCTTTCTTTCAAATAAATAAAATGTTTAAAAAAAATGAAGACAAGCTCGGTGTGGTGTAGCATGCCTTTAATCTCATCACTCAGGAGGCAGAGGTATGATCATTGTGAGTTTGAGGCCAGCCTGGGACTATAGAGTGACTTCCATATTGGTCTGGGCTAGAGCGAGACTCTGCCTCAAAAAAACAACAAAACAAAATGAAGACTTAAGCAGAATTTTGTTACTTGTTTGCTATTTTAAGATAGTCATTTCATATTTCTGTCTTCTTTCATAGCTTCACTGATAATGGTAGTAGTATTAGTAATAGTTTGAGAGCTTACTGCCAACATATAGATATATCCTAAATACACGCATTATATGTGCCTCACAACAATACCTAAAATGTAGAATTACTATCAACGTTCTATAGACAAGGAAATGGGCACAGAGAGAGATGAAGGAACTTGCCTAAGGGTATATACTAAGGAATGGAAGAGCCAGGATTTGAACTTAAAAAAAATATTTATATGTTTATTTGAGGGAAAGAGAAAGGCAGATAGAGTAGAGAGAATAGGCATACCAGGGCATCCAGCCACTGCAGACACGCTCCAGACACATGTGCCATTTTGTGCATCTGGTTATGTGAGTCCTGGGGTATTGAACAAGTGCCTTCACTGCTAAGCATCTCTCCAGCCCTTGACAGGTTTTATCTTTTTTTTTTAAATTTATTTTTATTAGATATAGACATGCTTAGTATGTAAACAACACATGTTGGTACCATCCTTTTCTTCATCCCTGCCCTTTTTCTGAAGAGGCCCTCCTGGTGGGGGATGCAGGTCAATCCCATGGGGATTGTGGGTCATGCATTGTGGGGGCAGTTATAGGGGAGAAGCAGTGTTTCTGTGCATAATGTCCCAACTTGTGACTGTGACAATCTTTCTGCCCCTTCACATTTGAACTCTTGGAGTTTTAAAACTCATTACTTATCTTATTATATTTTAGGTTTTTTTTTTTTTTTTGAGGTAGGATTTCACTCTAGGCCAGGCTGATCTTGCATTCACTATGTAGTCTCAGGGTGGCCTCGATCCTCTTACCTCTGCCTTCCCAGTGTTGGGATTAAAGGCATGTGCCACCACGCCTGCCTCATTACCTTCCTTTTTTTTTTTTTTCTTTTTCCAGGTAGATTCTCACTCTAGCCCAGGCTGACCTGGAATTCACTCTGTATTCTCAGGGTGGCTTCAAACTCAAGATGATCCTCCTACCTCTGCCTCCTGAGTGCTGGGATTAAAGGTGTGTGCCACCACTCTCGGCTCATTACTTCTTAATCATACTGTTCTGCTTACTGCTTACAAATTAATAGAGGGCAGTATTTCAAGTAAGGGTATGACTAGAATATGAAGACTAGAGAGTTAGAATATAGTTGGAGAAGCAGTGAAATTAACTTGATACTGCACCCACATTTCTTTTAAATGTGGACCTAAAGCCATAGTACACACAGATATATGTTATTTAGACATTCCATATGTGTTCTTTTGTTTGTTCCTGCTAATAGCATCGCGACTCACAATGACATACTTTGAATGTTCTTTGCTGTTTGGCTTTACACATTGACACTGTTTAAAAACTTGGCTTGAGAGACCTGAAGCTCACTTTTATCTCTTTGCAGTCTTAATTCAATATTTTTCATTTTGAACAGTTAGCCTTTCAATCTGAGAGGAGGTTCTGTATCTGCAGTCCAGAAAATACCACAGTGGCATTAGCTGTAAAAAATTTGAATATCTTACCTGGTGTGACTGGATGTTAGTGCACAAATAACCAGAGTATAGTGTTTTGGTTAAAGAGATTGTCTTATACTGAAATTGGAAAAGGCATCTGTTGTACAGGATTTTTAATTTAATAGAATTTGTTATAACCAGATTAGCAAAGCATTATTACCATGGGCCATCTGTTGGGGTATGGAAATAGCTTTGTTACATGGAACCAGATGTTGTACTTATATTTATAACAATGGCATTCTACGTATTTTAAATAACCTTTTGTAGCTAGGTACCTTTGACTGCTAATTGTTTAACTTACATATCAACTGATAATCTGAGAATGTCATGTTTTTCAGACTGATTAATACTCTTATGGGATTCAGACAAAAATGAAACACAAAACAGATGACGTAAGGTGTCCAACTTAATTACTATAAGAAGATAAAATATAGAATAAGCAGTAAGTATATGATGTGGTATAATTATGGCCCTATTTAATAAGAACTCTTACTTTGACACTTCATTTCTAAGCTACTTTGGTTACTCTAGGAATTTTACTGTAAACCTACTGTGATTTCATTTTGGTGTAATTGGGTTTATATTATTAATACTGCAATGTTTGACTTATTTCTCGCTTTCAGTGGTAAAATGTCAGGCACCCAAGCTTAGGAAGTGCAGTAGAAGGAATTGTTAGAGTGTAGCATATAGTCTGAGAATTTTTAGTTTCTAGAAACATCCTATGCTGTCTGTTTTTCTTTACCTCCAAATTATGTGTAGGGGAGGGTCTTGAGTTCCATTGAAGTGATGGCCATATTCCATAATGACTTTGTCTCTGAAGGATATTTTGCCTGTCTACTCAACTGATAGGCAAAGTTTTCATCTGAAGTACAAAGCAGAAAGCTACAACTGATGTTATCCTAGTTGGAGGGAGCCTTTGCTTAGTGCAGTTGTGTCAGGACATTCAGATGGATCTTCTGGTTGATGAGAAGAGTTTGGTGAGGTGTTAGGTCACATTTACTAAAAACCCTAGCAGTTTAAATCTGCTTTTTTTTTTTTTTTTTTTTTTGAGGCAAACCCAACACACTGGCCTTTTTATTTTATTTTATTTTTTTTTGGTTTTTCGAGGTAGGGTCTCACTGTAGCCCAGGCTGACCTGGAATTCACTATGGAGTCTCAGGGTGGCCTCGAACTCATGGCAATCCTCCTACCTCTGCCTCCCGAGTGCTGGGATTAAAGGCGTGTGCCACCACGCCCGGCTGGCCTTTTTATTTTAAATGAGAGAGAATGAATTGCTATGCCAGTGTCTCCAGCCACTTCAATTGAACTCCAGATGTGTGGGCCCCCTTGTGCACATGTGTGACCTTGTGCACTTGCATCACTTCATGCGTCTGGCTTATGTGGGACCTGGAGAGTTGAACATGGGTCTTTAGGCTTTGCAGGTGAGCACCTTACCACTAAGCCATCTCTCAAGCCTGAAATCTTTTTCCTGAGGGTGACATCTACCCTTTATTTGAAACCATTAATAGGATTAGTTTTTGATAATTTCTGTGATAGAAAATGAATTAGGGTGCAAGACTACTGGAACTTAACTAATATTTTCATGTGTTTGCTTACAAAGAATGGGTTTGGGAGGGGTGTAATATGGTTGCAGTAGGTTTAGATCCTAGGTTTTGACTGATGGATACTTATTGAGTTACTAAAAATAGCTTTAAATAAATTTCTGTGGCTTGGCAGTAGAATGCTTGGAAATGAACTAAGTCAAAACAGCCAGCTGTGCAGCAGTAGGTTGGTTCTTCTCAATGAAGATGGCACCGACTGTTGTGGCAGGAGATGAATAATGTTTCTGCTGTTTTCATTATGTCTGCGAATCTATCATTCTTTACACAAGATAGGCCAAATGTGAAGTGTATGTATGTATGTATGCATGCTAACTATCATGTATGCATGGATAGCAATCACCATCAGGAACATTAGCTTTGTATATCAGAGGAAATCATGTTTCTTATTATTTATGTAGAGTATGTATAATTTTGAAACATTCCCATCTTGCATTTGGATGATGTTTTTTTAATTTTAGGGTTTTTTTTCTTTTTTATTGGGGGGGGGGGCAGATAGAGAGAATGGGTGTATCAGGGCTTCCAGCCACTGCAATTGAACTCCAGGTGCATTTTCCACCTTGTGCATCTGCCTTTTGTGGGTCCTTAGGCTTTGCAGGCAAGTGCCTTAACCACTAAGCTGTCTCTCCAGCTCTGTATGTATGTTTTTTTGAGAAAATTTTCTTTGATCTGTTGCATCATGGAGCCTAGTAGTCAGTAGCCTTGCCATAGATAGTTAAGTGATATTCTATTGACAAATGGGGAAAATGAGGTACAAACTGAGTTAATATCACCTAATTATTTGTTTAGTAGGAGAGCAGACAGTAGAACCCAGACCTTGTGTTGTCCTGCTATTCTTTTTTTATTTTTAATTTTTAAAAATTTTTTGTTTATTTTTATTTAGTTATTTGAGAGTGACAGAGAGAGAGAGAGAGAGAGAGAGGGAGAGGGAGGGAGAGAATGGGTATGCCAGGGCCTCTAGTCACTGCCAATGAACTTCAGATGCGTGTGCGACCCCTTGTGCATCTGGCTAATGTGGGTCCTGGGGAATGAAGCCTCGAACCGGGGTCCTTAGGCTTCACTAGCAAGTGCTTAACTGTTAAGCCATCTCTCCAGCCCTGTCCTGCTATTCTTGTACTTTATTTTTCTTAAAAAATGTACATGTTAGTGAGGAACAGATTTTAGATTTTTGAGGTAAAAATGAAAGGCTTTTTTGATCCCAAGTGATCTTAAATTACTTAGAGCAGAGCATATTTTATGACCCTGGTAGGCTTAAGAGGCATAAGACTACTGGGGGCAACTTCCCCTTGTTAAATTTAGTTCTACTTCTTGTCATTGGAAACATTTTTGCTTCAATCTGAATTTTTCTGCTTTAGAATTCTGAGGGTGAGAATGGGAAAGAAACTGAAAACTTTCAGGTTAAGTCTCAATTTATAAAAGTATATGCCTGCAAAATTAGAGATCACTCCTGAACTTGATTCTAGTAACGATGCCTGGGTCACTCTGCAAATATGAGACTTAACTGTCCCTTAACTGATGGGTAGGAATACCGTCAGTATATAGAGGAGTGAAACTAAATAGGAGGGAAAAGTATAACAATGGGTAATTTAAATTTTCTTTTGAAAACCTGTCTCTACATTTAACATAATTCTTTTTCATTTTTTGTAGACAGAACAAAACAACAACAACATGATTTTTATGGTTCAGATGACAACTTGGAAAATGTGACTCATCTGAAGACCAGTTTAGACATTTGGTACTATTGAAGTATTTTGCTTTTTTCCCCCAAGATTTTTAAAAATTATTACATATTTTGAGAGAGAGAGGGAGGGAGAGAGGTAGTCACTGGGAATGAACTCCAGACACATGTGCCCCCTTGTGCGCATATATGACATTGCATGCTTGTGTCATTGAGCATCTGGCTACATGGGATCTAGAGATTGGAACATGAGTTCTTAGATTTTGCAGACAAGCACCCTAACCATTAAGCCATCTTTCCAGCCTAAAGTATTTTGCTTTTTAAGCAGTTATATAGATAAATTGGTTTGATAAATTACCTGTTTAGCTTGTTAAATTGTGAATGTGTTAGATGATTTAATTTTTTTATGTCATTTCAAGAAATTAATTTGTCCTTTATAAAAAAACTTTTTATTTATTTATTTTATTTATTTGACAGAGAGAGAGAGGTGGGGGGGAGGCAGAGGCAGATAGAGAGAATGGACGTGCTAGGGCCTTCAGCTGCTGCAAATGAACTCCAGAAGCATGTGCCACCTTGTGCATCTGGCTTACATGGGTCTTGGCAAATTGAATCTGGGTCCCTTGACTTTGCAGGCAAGCGCCTTACCTGCTAAGCCATTCCTCCCAGCCCTAATTTGTCCTTTAAAAAATATATTTGAAAGAAAAAGAGAGAAGGAGGCATCTACAGAATGGGGCACACCAGGGCCTCTAGCTACTGCAAATGACTCCAGACTCATGCTCTACCTTGTGCATCTCTGGCTTATGTGGGTTCTGGGGAATTGAACCTGGGTCCTTAGGCTTTGCAGACAAACACCTTAACCACTAAGACATCTCTCCAGCCCTAATTTGTCCTTTTAAAGGAACCAAAATCTGATGCTTGCTTACAGTAATTGTCAGTAAATGACCTGAAAGTGACACCCTAGTTTATAATGAAAACAAGACTTAAGCTTCATTCTCTGCAGGTTTCTAATAAGAGAAACCACACTGTTTCCTAAAGGCGCTGTTTCTAATTCAGGAGCATTAGATTCATTCATTTCTTATTTGATTGCTTATTCATTTGCCATCTGCACTAAATACCAGGGTCATAAGTAACAGACAGGGCTCCTGCCAGCAGAGATCACAGTTTTTACTTTGGGAGACAGTCACAGAGATAGCATTGGCATGTGGCAGAATCCTGTGATTCTTCTAACTAGAAAGGCAGAAGGACTAGCATGCTTGTTTGAAGAACTGAGTGCATTTAGGGTGTAGATATTCATGGATGGCTTTAAGAGGAGCTGACACTTCTTGGTTATTTCTTTGACTCAAAATGTTGAGAGTATACTGATCTTAGGAGCAGTTCTTCTCTCCCACCTTTTTTTTTTTTTTTTTTTTTTTTTTTTGAGGTAGGGTCTCACTCCAGCCAAGGCTGACCTGGAATTCACTATGCAATCTCAGGATGGCCTCAAACTCACAGCAATCCTTCTACCTCTGCCTCCCGAATGCTGGGATTAAAGGTGTGCCCCACCACGCCCGGCTTTCACCTTTTCTTTTTTTTTTTTTTTTTTTTGGTTTTTCAAGGTAGGGTCTCACTCTGGTCCAGGCTGACCTGGAATTAACTCTGTCATCTCAGGGTGGCCTTGAACTTATGGCAATCCTCCTACCTCTGCCTCCCAAGTGCTGGGATTAAAGGCGTGCGCCACCACGCCCGGCTCTCACCTTTTCTTTTTAATCAGGGTTTTGACATTTGGTTCTAAACTCACTAGTGCGTATTCCTCGCTGTGCTAGTGTTCTACCTTGAAAGTGCTCTTAACCTGCCCTGCTCACTACTCAACATACACTTACTCTGCTGTGAACTAACCCGTGAAGAGTTCATGGAGCTGTTACCCTTCTTGATCTGGGTGCTGTTTGTGTAATGAAGCCTAAGGTCATATTTTGCTTCTTTGTAGCAGCCGAGTCACAACCTTGGCTTATATCCAGTTCTCATATTAATTAACAAGAACGTTCTTTGAGTAGACTAAGAGATTTCCTATTAAGAGCTATCGAATGAGTACTTGTTTCTTTTGATTAAGTGTATGTTGTTTTCTCAGAAGTACCAGTCATTTTTAGCTTCCTGAAATTTAAGAAAGAAAAGAAAAAGAATTAATTGTACCATGCTAGAATTGAACAAGTAACAACCAAAAGACTTCTGTCTACCTGCACTGTTGGACATACTCAAAAGCATGTAAAATTGAAGCCAGACCAGGTGATGCAGGCCTGTAATTCCAGCTACTTTTGAAGGCTTAAGGAGGGTCATACATTGAAGGCCTACTCGGGCTACAGAATGACTTCAAGGCCAGTCTGGGCAACTTAGACTTTGTTTCAAAATGAAAAGTTAAAAGAAAGCTGGTGATCGAACTCAGTGGCAGAGTATCTGCCTAGCATGTATGAGGTCCTGGGTTCAACCTCTCAGCCTACAAAAAAAGTTTTAAATACGTTTAGCTTCAACAATTAAGACTTTCTACATAATCTCAAATTCCTTTTTTCTTTTATGCTGGTTTATTTTAAAGAAAATTGTAGACACTGTCTTTTTACTCCTATGTGAGTATGCATTTCTTGAAATACATTTTTTTATAATCACATATCATTATTGAACATAATAATGTACAATTGATAGTATTTCTTAGAGGCCATCAAATTTCCAGTTAAAATTCCTGATTGCTTAAATATACCATTTTACAATTGGTTTGTTTGTGTGTATGTGTGTGTATGTGATGTATGTATGTTGTGCACATGTGTATATGTGGAGACCAGAGGTTGATGTCAGGTATCTTCCTCAATTGCTCTCCACCTTTTCCTTCCCCTTTCTCTTTCCTTCCATCCTTTCCCTTCCCCCTTTTTCCTTATTCCTGTCCTTTCCCTTTCCCCTCTCCTCTCCTCGCCTCGCCTTGCCTCTCCTTTCCCCTCTCCTCCTCCTTTCTCCCTTTCCCTCCCTTCTCCCTTTCCTCTCCCCTTCCTTCTCCCTTCCCCTTCCCTTTCCCTTCCCCTCCCCTCTCCTCTGTCACCATGGGGGGGGGGAGAGGGGGAGACAGAGAGACAGAGAGACAGGGAGAGAGTGCGTGCTCACATTGCATGGACGCCCCAAGGCCTCCAGCCACTGCAAATGAACTCCAGATGCATGTGCCACCTTGTGCATCTGGCTTACTTGGGTCCTGGGGAATTGAACCTGGGTCCCTAGCCTTAACTGCTAGGCTATCTCTGCAGCCCATCCACATCCACCTTATTTATTGAAACAAGAGTTTCTCAGTGAACCTGGCACTTAATGATTCAACTGGAGTAGCTAGCTAACCAGCAAGCCTCAGGGATCCCATGTTTCCATCTCAGGACTAGCATTACAGCATTGCTGTGCCTCGCTTTCACGTTGGTGGTGCAATGTGAACCCAGTTGTTACACTTGTGGAACAAGTGCTTTTACCATCTGAGCCAATGTGAACCCAGGTGTTACACTTGTGGAACAAGTGCTTTTACCATCTGAGCTTCTGTGATTGGCTTTTAATGGACTTAAGATCCAGACAGGGTCTCTGTGTCGCATTTGGTTGTGTTTCTCACATCTCTTATCCTAACTGTAGCTCTCCTTACCGTTATATTCTTTGTTTTGCGACAAGGTCTTTCTTGAACTTGTAGCAACCCTCTTGCCTCATGCCTAAATACTGGGATTACAGGCATCAGCACTACAGCTGCATTTCCTTCTCCTTACCTTTTTGTCATAATTTGATTCTTTTCCTTTATCTCTCCTATACACAACTCTAATTGTTCTTTTTGAAATACAAATCAGACCTTTTCTTCACATTAGTTCAGCAAATACTTTGGGATATTATGTACAGAACATGCTAGACATTATGGGAAATATGAAGTTAATTTGACATATATTGACTTACTAGGAGCCAGTATTATAATAGTAGACAGATGCATAGTGAAACAATACGGAGAGGGTTATTTGCCCTCTGGGTCACATTTAACTACAGCCTTCCACCCGCACCCAACGTTGCTGCTGTTGGAATCTTCTGCGTGTGTTACTTTAATTATATTCATAAGGAACAGGGTATATTTTTCTCTTGGAATTATAGTTTGTGGTCTGTCATAGCTTCCTTTGGCTCTTTTTAAGTCTACTTTATTATTGTTATTATTATTATGCTAAAGATTAAACCCAGAGCACCTGTTAACCATGTGCTCTGCCACTGAATTGTGGTCCCAGACACCACTGACTCTTAACTACCTTTTTCAAGTGGATTAAAACCACCTGTAAGCCTGTGTGATGGTGCATACTTTTAATACCAGCACTTGGGAGATAGAAGTAGGAGGGTCACTGTAAATTTGAGGTCAGCCTGGGATTACAGTTTCCAGAACAGCCTGGACTAGTAGTGTGAGGGACCCTACCTTGGTGGGGGGGAGGAGTAACCCAAATCCACGAACCCCACCAAGTTTATATTATGTAGCATTTTAAAAAATGTTTTATTTATTTATTTGCAAGAAAAGAGGGAGAGAGAATGGGTGTGCCAGTGTCTCCTGCTACTGCAAAAGATCCTTAGATGCATGTGCCTCCCTAGCCCTCATGTAGCTTTTTCTTATAAACATCTTGAGCAGATACCATGCTATCTTCTTCCTTTTTTAATATGAGACCAGGAATTTAATAAGTACATTCAGAGAATCTTAGTTAATATATCTGGCTTTTGCTACTTTCCGTGAATCTAGAGTTTCTGCTAGTTCAAAGGAAGTAAACCAGATCTGCATTTCTGAATTCATTCAGTGATCTGAATTAGGGAAACATGTACATGGTTTTCATGTTACCTTTTTACCATAATCATAACTAATAATTACTACTTTTTGGTTGTTCAGACATGACCTTCTCAGGCACTTGAGGCAGCCATTGTTGATTGAACAGAAGACAGATGATAGTAAACCTGTCTGCTGTTCTCGTTGTAAAACCAGTATTTCCTGCATCAAAATCACTTGAGATAATTTTTAAAAAATATTTTATTTTTATTTATTTATTTGACAGAGAAAGAGGGAGAGAGATAGACAGAAAGAGAATGGGCATGCCAGGGCCGCCAGCCACTGCAAACAAATTCCAGACACATGCACCCCCTTGTGCATCTGGCTAACATGGATCCTGAGGAATGAACCTGGGTCCTTTGGCTTTGCAGGCAAGCGCCTTAGCCGCTAAGCCATCCCTTCAGCCCATTTTTTTTTTTTTTTTGAGGTAAGATCTCACTTTAGTGCAGGCTGATATGCAATTCACTGTGTAGTCTCAGGCTGGCCTCAAACTCACGGTGATCCTCCTACCTTTGCCTCCTGAATGCTTGATTAAAGGTGTGTGCCACCATTCCAGCTTTGAAATAACTTACCACTCTGGTTCTGAAATAACTTAAAAAATATATATATTTTATTTATTTATTTGAGGGGGGGGGGAGGATGAGGAGAAGGCGAGAAAGCTGGGGCCTCCATCCACTGTAAAGGAATTCCAGATGCATGGGCCACCTGTGTGTCTGATTTAACTGCTAAGCCATCTCTCCAGCTCTTGACTTTATTAGTTCTTATGGTATAAAGTATATATAGCCTCCTGTATTTTCATGTGTAGTACAGCACTTCATTCCTTTTGACACCCTCTAAGTTCTGACAGGTTCAGTTTACTTTTCAGGGGTGTGGTAGGATCTCTTGCTTTGAATTATGCCAGTCAAAGTACATGAATCAAATGCCTAAGATAAAGATCCAGGATCCAGAGAAGTGGCATCTTGGCTTTCTAAATATAACTGAGGTCAGATTTAAAACCTCAAAACCTGTCAGCCATCTAAAAGCTTATTCTGTCTTTGTTTAGTGATTACTTTTCAAAAGCAATTTAAAATGGAAGGGTTCCACCTTTGGCAGTATATAATTTTTTTTAGAGAGTCTATAAAGGTGATTTAAATTTAACATGTTTTATTTGTTTTTGTTTGTTTTGTTTTTCCGAGGCAGGGTCTCACTCTAGCCCAGTCTGGCCTTGAACTCACAGTGATCCTCCTACCCCTGCCTTTCAAGTTCTGGGATTAAAGGCATGCGCCCCTGTGCTTTTATAAACATTTGTCAGATTTTCCATAAAAATAAATCTGTAAAATTAGAACAAATATACTTTATCAGACCACATGATTTGATTTTGGGTCCAGATCTTGTAGGTAAATGAGCAAAGTTGAAAGATGGGAGTGTCAGGATTATCCAGTGAGCTAGTGACAGACCCAGAAATAGATTACTTGCTTGGGTTATTATTTGGTCTGAAGAGGATAGCCTGTGATCTGTTGACATAAGTTGCAGGAAGTGAGGTTTGGAGTTTGGAAGAAGTTATAGCTTTGTTGTTTGGCCAGGAAGCACCTCTCTTCCCCTTCATTGACTTTAGTCCTAAACTGTGGAGAGAAAAGGAGGCATTAGGCTTCCTTTCCACTTGCAGTCTTAGAAGCTGATGGTGGTTGGTTAGTATCAGCTGCTGTGTCACTCCTTTGCTTGTCCCTTCCTAATTCAGACAGGGGTATAGCCTAAATAGTTGAACTATAGATAGTAATAGAGAGACTTTCTTCAACATTTTTTTTTTTTTCAGTTGTATGAACTTTTATAATGGGTTGTACATGTACCTTTCTTAAACATGATTATTGAATAAAACATGATTTGGAAATAGTGGAGACCACCAGAAAACAAATTCTATTGAATGACTTCAAGGGGTTATTGATTTGAAAATGTTCCTTGATAGTAGAGTTGCTTTCTGGTGAAATCATTGCCTTCCCTTCCTGTTTGGGGTTTGAGGATGGATCTGTAGGTCCTACAAAAGGAAGTAGGTATTTGATGGGATTAGAACATTTGTATGTGATAACATTGACTCCGCCTCCTCATAGCTGTGTTAGCTACAGTTCATGTATTATATATACAGTTCCCTAAAGTGTAAAAATGAGTGTTTTTTAGTTTATTCACAGGGTTCCATAACTGTAACTACACTCTAATTTTAGAACATTTCTTCCCTCTCTAAAAGAAACTCCATACCTGCTAATCCCTATTCTCCTTCCACCTCTCTTGTCTTTGCTGGTCCTAAGAAACTATGAATTGAATTTAATCTAATTATTAATACATATTTGCCAATTTTGGATAGTGGATATATAAACAGAATCATACAAAATGTAGTTTTCCTGACTATATTTTTTCAAGGGTTGTATCTGTTACAGCATATATTATTGCTTTTGTCAGTTCTGGATGAGTAGAACCCATTTTATTTATTTGTTTGTCAGTTGGTGGACATTTGGATTGTTTCTGCTCTTGTTGTTATACCTTAATTTTGCTATGAATGTTTTTGTTTAGGTTTTCTGTGGGTTTGTATTTTCATTTGGGGTATTTTAATAACCTTAGGAGTAGAAATTTTGGTTTCTGTAGTCAGTCACTGTTAGCTTCATAATGAACGGGTACACATTCAGAGGAGCTGATTGACATCTGCATTGGCAACTAGAGAGTTTTAATTTCTCCATATCATTGTAGCACTTGTTATCTGTAGTTAGAAAAATTTTTTTTTTGAGGTAAGGTCTTATTTTAGCCCAGGCTGATCTGAAATTCATTACATAGTCTCAGGATGTCCTTGAACTCATGGCAGTTCTCCTACCTCTGCCTCCTGAGTACTGGGATTAAGGAGTGTGCCACCATGACCGGCCTTAAAATTTTTTTTAATTGGCATGCAAAGAATTAGGTTTTCTGTGTAGTTTAAAAAATTAATTAATTAATTATTTTAATATGAGAGAGAGAGAATTGGTGCTCTAGGGCTTCCAGCCACTGCAATCAAACTATAGACACATGTGCCACCTAATACACATTAGTGACCTTGAACTTGCATCACTTTGTGTGTCTGGCTTATTTGGAATCTGGAGAGTCGAACATGGGTCCTTATGCTTCACAGGCAAGCACCTTAATAACTAAGCTATCTCTCCAGCCCTTCTGTGTAGTTTTGAGTGTAGTTACCCTAGTGGGTGGTGAAGTAGTATCACATTGTGTGTGTGTGTTTTTTTTAGGCAAGCCCAATAGACTGGTCTGTTCTTTTTTTAAATTGACAACTTCCATAATTACAGAAATAAACCATGAAAATTCCCTCTCTCCTCCCACTTTCCCCTTTGTAACTCCACTCTCCATCACACCCCTACCCCTCTCAATCAGTCTCTCTTTTATTCTGATGTTATCATCTTTTCCTCTATTATGATGGTCTTATATAGGTAGTGTCAGGCATTGTGAGGTTATGGATATCCAGGCCATTTTGTGTCTGGAGGAGCACATTGTATGGAGTCCTACCCTTCCTTTGGCTTTTTTTTTTTTAATTCATTTTTATTTAGTTATTTGAGAGTGACAGAGAGAGAGAGAGAGAGAGAGAATGAGAATGAGAATGGGTGTGCCAGGGCTTCCAGCCACTGCAAACAAATTCCAGACGCATGCGCCCTTCTGTGCATCTGGCTGATGTGGGTCCTGGGGAATTGAGCCTCGAACTGGGATCCTTAGGCTTCACAGGCAAGCGCTTAACCACTAAGCCACCTCTCCAGCCCTCCTTTGGCTTTTACATTCTTTCCACCACCTCTTCCACAAATGGACCCTGAGCCTTGGAAGGTGTGATAGAGATATTTCAGTGCTGAGCACTCCTCTGTCACTTGTTCTCAGCACTATGGTGCCTTTTGAGTCATCCCAGAGGTCACCGCCATCTGAAAAGAGACGCTTCTCTAACCAAAAGTGAGAGTACATACATTGGTATGAACATTAAGAGAAGTGCTTACTGGACAGTTTGGTGAGCATAATATATACATTTAGCCAGATAGCAGCTGATATTACACCCTTAGTGCTCATGACTTGTCCCATCATAGGTTTTCATTATTAGGCATGTACTCCCTCCTGTGGAGTAGACCTCCAGTCCAATTAGAGAGTGGTTGGTTTCCCCTATAACAGACATGCCGCCTTTGCACCTGTTGGCTCATTTGGCCTGGCTGGCTCAACTTAAGGCTTGCAATGTCCATAGTTGTTTATTGCCATTAGTGACTTTTCTCTCTCCCATGGAGCTGCATGCAGCATAGCTTTTTTCCAGCTTTCTATCAGCTGGTCTATATGGAGGAGGTTTCCAGCTCAGCTATATAGCAGGTTTTCTCAGTGACCTTGCATCTCAAGCATGTGAAGTCTTCAGCAGTAGGGTCTTACCATCTATTTCTGGTGGGAATCCAAGAGCCTCAGCAATGGCCTGTAATGTTTTGGGGGCATCAGAGACCTCCCTGGCCAATAACTCACTGGAAGGTATCCTATCCCTGGCACTGAAAATTTTCTAGTACCAATCTATGGCTTCTGGGTGTTACATTGTCCAAAAAAGTAGGTTTCCATATGACTTATTCATACCCTCTTAAATCTTGATTAATCCCCCTCAACTTTCCTTTATTCAGTCTCTTCCCCTGACCTCACTTAGGCCTTTCTTTTTTTTTTTTTTTTTTTTAAATTTTTATTTATTTATTTATTTGAGAGCGACAGACAGAGAGAAAGACAGATAGAGGAAGAGAGCGAGAGAATGGGCGCGCCAGGGCTTCCAGCCTCTGCAAACGAACTCCAGACGCGTGCACCCCCTTGTGCATCTGGCTAACGTGGCACCTGGGGAACCGAGCCTCGAACCGGGGTCCTTAGGCTTCACAGGCAAGCGCTTAACCGCTAAGCCATCTCTCCAGCCCCTCACTTAGGCCTTTCCACCGACAGAGATCTGTTCTTCTACTTACATATATACAATACCATCTCTTTAAGTTCTCCTTTCCTTTCCCCCATTTTTTTTTGGGAGAGAGAGAATTGGCATGCTCTGGCCTCCAACCACTGTAAGTGAATTCCAGATGCATGCGCCCCCTTGTGTGCATGTGTGACTTTGTGTGCTTCCATCACCTTGTGTGTATGGCTTACATGGGATTTGGAGAGTTGAACATGAGTCCTTAGGCTCTTGGGCAAGCACCTTACCTGCTAAGCAATCTCTGCAGCCCACATTTTGGTTTTTATGTGCATTTCCCCAATGACCATTGATGCTGACCATATTTGCATGTGATCCCTGGACATTCATGTATGTCCTTTGTAGCTGTGGCTGTTCAAATCCTTGCCTTTTAAAAATTGAGTTGCTGTTTTTATTATTGAGCTTTAAAAATTATATATTATATATTCTAGATATATAATTTGCCCTTCTAACTGTGATTGGTCTTAACTTGTGGAAGTAGAGTACTGATGGATTCAAACTGTACTAAAGGTCTGGTGCATTTTCAGACAGATCTTGTTTTAACTTTTCAACTTTGGAAGAACCTGGTTTATTCTCTCATTGAACAAATACAAGTTGGCTTTAGTCAAATTTTGAGGATTATAACAGAATAAAGCAGACAAAGTCTGTGGAAAAAAAAACAGGAAGTAAATAAAAATCACATTAGATGGTGATAATAACTAAGAACACTAAAACAGGGTAAACAAGAGGTACTAAGTATTTCTCACCTTTCCTGATTCCTTTTTTTTTTTCTTTTTTGGTTTCTTTTTTTCTTTTTTTTTAAATTTTATTTATTTATTTATTTATTTGAGAGTGACAGACTCAGAGAAAGACAGAGGGAGAGAGAGAATGGGTGCGCCAGGGCTTCCAGCCACTGCAAACGAACTCCAGACACGTGCGCCCCCTTGTGCATCTGGCTAACGTGGGACCTGGGGAACCAAGCCTCGAACCGGGGTCCTTAGGCTTCACAGGCCAGCGCTTAACCGCTAAGCCATCTCTCCAGCCCAATATTTTTTGGTTTTTTGAGGTAGGGTCTCATTCTAGCTCAGGCTGACCTGGAATTCACTCTGTAGTCTCAGGGTGGCCTCGAACTCATAGTGATCCTACTACCTCTGCCTCCCAAGTGCTGGGATTAAAGGCATGTGTCACGATGCCCAGCTTCCTTTCCTGTTTCTTAACCTATGCCTCTTTACTATGACTTCTTAGTTGCACTTTCACTTACTTTCATTTCGTACAGTTTGTGGCTAGACTTATTTTCTTTTCCCTCCTGATATTTAACCCTTTGCAGTCCCAGTTCTGCTGTACTATTCCACAGTAACTACTCTCAATAGGATTATCTTCTATTAAAAGCTGGTGTTCTCTATTCAGCTTTTGTTCATATTAATGCAAATTTACTATGCCATTTTCTCCCTTCACTTACTTCTATCTGCAGTATCGTTTTCTCACATTTCCCAACCCCCCAGGCAGGGTCTCCCTCTAGCCCAGGCTGACCTGGAGCTCTGTAGTCTCAAACTGGCTTCTAACTCACAGTGATCCTCCTACCTCTGCCTCCTGAGTGCTGGTATTAAAGGTGTGCGCTACTACACCTGACTTTCTCATGATTTTAAATTTTTAAAAATACTATTTTTTTTCTTATGTTTTTGTATGTGTACATGCTTGTGCATGTGGAGTTCAGAGAACAACTTTGGGTGTTATCTGCAGGGACACGATCTCTTGTTTCTTTTTGAGACAGGGTCCCATTTGTTTGGAGCTCACCAATTATGCTAGACTGTCTGGCCAGTGGTCCCCAGGGATTCTCCTGTCTCCACTTCTAACACGTCACCACACTTGGGCCATTTTTTTTTTCTCCCTTCCAGGTAGGGTTTCACTGTAGCCCAGGCTGGACTGGAATTCACTATGTAGTGAATAATTCTAGGCTGGTCTCAAACTCATGAGATCCTCCTACCTCTGCCTGTCTAATGCTAGGACTAAAGGTGTGTGGCACCACACTCAGGCATTTTTATATGAGTTGTAAGGATTGAGCTCTTGTCACTCGTGCTTGTTAGACAAGTGCTTTACTGACTTAGCTGCTTTATTTTCCAAGCTTGCTTTTTTTTCTTTTAAATAGTGCCTCTGATTTCTCTGCTAATACTTACATGGAGATAAGAATCCTCACAAATTTAATTTATTTTTGAAAGCAGATGAGTTCTTAGCTGAATGCTGTGCACAGCCTTCAGGTTGGGCTTGTAGAGCTGGAATGGATAGCTGATGCTACTCAGCTGGGTTCTTCCCCTTGCACTGCTGGCTGATTCAAATACAGATTATACCCATATCTGCTTTAATGATTACCTGTGATGTGTTGTGTAACAATTCACAGTACTCAACATGGATCTTAGTAAAATTTATACTTTCATATCTTGTGTGTGTGTTTGGAGGACAGAAGTTGATGTCTGGTATCTCAATTACTCTCCACCTTATTTTGGTAGACAGGCTCTCTCCCTGAATCTGGAGCTCACCTATTTGGCTAGACTAGCTAGCCAGCAAGCCCCAGTGTTCTTTCTGTATTCATCTCCCCAGGGGTGGTATTACAGGTTTTTATGTAGGTGTGGAGATAAGGCATCAGGTGTTCGTGCTTGTGTGGCATGCATTTTAACCGATTGAGCCATCCCCCCAGACCTCTTTGCGTCAGGGTCTTTTGTAGCCCAAAGTGGCTTTGAACTCTGTGGAGGATAACTGAACTTTTGGTTCTCTTCTACCTCACCAAGTGTGTGCAACAACAACTATTTTATAAGGTGCTGGGATTGAATCTGGGTCTAATGCATGCTATGCACTCTACCAACAAAGCTCTACCCTCAGTTCTACTTTCACATCCTCAGAATTCAGAAGTAAAAATGAAGGAATAGCTTCCCGATCTCCTGATTAACACTTTAAAAATATTTATTTTATTTATTTATTTGAAAGAAAGAGAGGATGGGGGAGCGGGAGCATGCATGGTTTCCAGAACTTCTAGCCACTGCAAGCAAACTCCAGATGCATGTGCCGCCTTGTGTATCTGGCATATGTGGGTACTGGGGAATCAAACCTGCATCCTTAGGCTTCAAAGTTAGGTGTTTTAACCACTAAACCATCTTTTCATTCCTATATTTTAATTCCTAACCTTTGTTTAATATACTGTTGCTCCCATTTAAATTTCTGTCATAGTCCTCTAAGGGGGAAATTTTCTTCCTTTATAGCAGAGGGAATTAAGCCTTAAAATTAAAATTAAGCCTTAAAATTCACCAGTGTAGTGAAACAGCATGTATTCAAGCATAGCCGCTAGCCAGTTTATTATCCATATTTTGTTTATCATTCTCCACAAACTTTTATCATACATACCTGATTATCAAGGCATTTAGAGAAAATGCTACTAGTTGCTATTGGTACCAACTTTTACTTTTTTGTTTTGGTTTTTCGAGGTAGGGTCTCACTCTACCCCAGGCTGACCTGAAATTCACTCTGTAGTCTCAGGGTAGCATTGAACTCACAGAAATCCTCTTACTTCTGCCTCCCAAGTGCTGGGATTAAAGGCGTGTGCCACCATGCCTGGCTTCTTTTCCTTCTTGATTTTTCACTGGTAGGGTCTTGCTGTAGCCCAGGCTCACCTCAAACTCACTATGTAGTCTCACGGTGGCCTCAAACTCATGGCAATCCTCTGCCTCCCAAGTGCTGGGATTAAAGGTGTGTGCTACCACGCCCCACCTCCAACTATCTTCTTAAAAAAATTATTTATGGGCTGGAGAGATGGCTTAGCAGTTAAGCGCTTGCCTGTGAAGCCTAAGAACCCCGGTTCGAGGCTCGGTTCCCCTGGACCCACGTTAGCCAGATGCACAAGAGGGCGCACGCATCTGGAGTTCATTTGCAGTGGCTGGAGGCCCTGGCGCACCCATTCTCTGTCTCTCTGTCTCTCTCTCTATCTGCCTTTTTCTCTCTCTGTCTGTTGCTCTCAAATAAATAAATAAAAATAAACAAAAAAATTATTTATTTGTAGCCAGGCGTGGTAGTGCATGACTTTAATCCCAGCACTTGGGAGGCAGAGGTAGAAGGATCACCATGAGTGAGTTGGCGGCCACACTGAGACTGCATAGTGAATTCCAGGTCAGCCTGAGCTAGAGTGAGACCCTACCTCAAAAAAACCAAAAAAAAAAAAAAAAAAAAAAGTTTGGTTACACTCAGTCTTCTTGTGAACAAATACCAGACACACACTGTGCCACATTTTTGTTAGTTATTTTTTTTTTAAGTGTCTAACTCTTGCCCAGGCTGACTGGAACTCACTCTGTAGTCCCAGGCTGGCCTTGAACTCACAGCAGTCCTTCCTTTGTGCCTCCCAGGTGCTGGGATTAAAGGTGCACACACCTCCACCCCAGCTTTTGCGCCACTTTTTGCATCAGTCTTACGTGAATGGCTTTGGAATTGAACCCCTGGGATGTAGGCTTTGCAAATAAGTGCCTTTGACCTCTAACCCATCCTTCTAGCTTCTCATTTTTTTAAAAGATGAGATTTTTTTTTTTTAACTCTGTATTTCACAATGGCCTGGAATTCATCAGAAAAGGTGCTGGGATTACAGGCATGAACCTCCATGCCTGGCTTGTTAGCACCAAGTCAAGCCATGTAAATTGGATGCAATAATATAGATGAAAAATGGACAAAACTGCAGTATGCTGAGGCCAGAGCAAATCAGAATGACAACTAGGAGATAGAATCGGCAAGTGATTACAGGTTCTATCGATATTAATATGTAGAGACTGAGTATGCAAGATCATTTTCCTGGCCAAGCCAAGTTCTAAATTGAATATTAAAATAAGATAGGAGGTAGCAGATGAAGAAACAAGATAAAGTACCCAGCTGGGCGTGGTGCGCACACCTTTTATCCCAGGATTTGGGAGGCAGAGATAGGAAGATAGCTTTGAGTTCAAGGCCACCCAGAGACATAGTGAATTCCAGGTGCCTGGACTAGAGTGAGACCCTATCTCGCAAAACCAAAAAAAAAAAAAAAAAAAACAACAAAAAAAAACTTTTGAAAAATTAATTTTATGTTCATATAAAATTCACAAGCTTCTATTTCAGAGTGAAAATTTTGTGGTGTTTTTAAAAAAATTTGTAAGATTGTACAACTATCATCACTATCAATGAGGATAGTTTCACAAGTCTCCTGTCTACAACTAATCTATGCCCCATCTGTATGAGTTTGGCTATTTTGGGCATTTTGTATAAATGGAATCATATGACATGTAGTCTATATGTCTGAATTTTCACTTTAGCATAAGTCTTTCAAGCTTCATATTGTAACATGTGACACTTCATTCCTATGAGGTAGAATAATATTCCATCAGATATAATGTCATACTGGCATACCACTTTTCTATTGACAACTTCCATAATAACCATTATAATTCCCTCCCCTCTCCCACTTTCCCCTATCCACTATCCATCATATATCTTCCCCCTCTCAGCCTTTCTTTTATTTTATGTCATCATCTGTTGTACTGGTGCCTTTTTCATCTCTGTTTTGCTAAGGGTTTATCAATCTTGCTTATCCTTTGAAAGAACCAATTCTTTCTTTTTGAGAGGGAGAGAGACAGGGAGAGGAGAGAGAGAGAATTGGCACACCAGGGCCTCAGCCACTGCAGTCACACTCCAGAAACTTGTGCCACTGAGTGGGCATGTGCAGCCCTTGCACTTGCCTCACCTTTGTGCATCTGGTTAATGTGGGATCTGGAGAGTCAAACATGGGTCTTGTGTATGTAGTACCAGGCACTTGTGATGTCATGGATATCCAGGCCATTTTGAGTCTGGAAGATTGCATTGTAAGCAGTTCCACCCTTCATTTGGCTCTTAGATTCTTGGTTTTTTTTTTTGTTTTGTTTTTTTTTTTGTTTTTTTCGAGGTAGGGTCTCACTGTGATCCAGGCTGTCCTGGAATTAACTCTGTAGTCTCAGGGTGGCCTTGAACTCATGGCGATCCTCCTACCTCTGCCTCCTGAGTGCTGGGATTAAAGGCGTGCGCCACCACGCCCGGCTTTTTTTTTTTTTTTTTTTGAGGTAGGAGTTTATTCTAGTCCAGGCTGACTTGGAATTCACTGTGTAGTCTCAGGGTGGCCTTGAACTCATGGTGATCCTCGTACCTCTGCCCTACGTGCTGGGATTAAAGGCATACACGACCACACCCGGCTTTGGCTCTTAAATTCTTTCCACCACCTTTTCAGCAATGGACCCTGAGCCTTGGAAGGTGTGATAGAAATGTCTCAGTGCTTCTCTGTCACTTCTCAGCATTATGGTGCTTTTTGGGTCATCCCAGTGGTCACGGCCATCTGAAAAGATTTTGAATCTATGTTCATGAGGGAGATTGGTCTGTAATTTCTTTTTCTGTTCTTTCTTTGTCTGGTTTTGGTATCAGGACAATACTGGTTTCAGAGAAGGAGTTTGGTGTAGTATTCCTTAATTTTCTAATTTTTGGAAAAGTTTGAAGCATTGGTGTTAGTTCCTCCATGAAGGTCTGGTAAAATTCACCAGTGAATCCATTTGGGCCTGGACTGTTTTTAGTTGGGAGATTTAAATTTTTTTTTGTTTATTTTTATTTATTTATTTGAAAGTGACAGAGAAAGAGGCAGATAGAGAGAGAGAGAGAATGCATGCACCACCTTGTGCGTCTGGCTAACATAGGTCCTGGGGAATCAAGCCTTGGACCAGGTCAGGCTTTACAGGCAAGCGCTTAACCACTAAGCCATCTTTCCAGCCCATAGTTGGGAGAGTTTTTATAATTGCATGGATCTCTACTTGTTACAGGTCTATTTAAATGGTTTATCTCATCTTGATTTAATTTTGGTAGATCATACAAATCTAGGAAATTATCCAGTTCTTTCAGATTTTCGAACTTAATGGAGTATGTATTCTTAAATTTCTGAATCTGTTGTACTGGTGCCTTTTTCATCTCTATTTTGCTAAGGGTTTACAATCTTGCTTATCCTTTGAAAGAACCAATTCTTTCTTTTTGAGAGGGAGAGAGACAGGGAGAGGAGAGATAGAATTGGCACACCAACGCTTCAGGCACTGCAGTCACACTCCAGAAGCTTGTGCCACTGAGTGGGCATGTGCAACCTTGCACTTGCCTCACCTTTGTGCATCTGGTTAATGTGGGATCTGGAGAGTCAAACAGGTTTTGCAGGCAAGTGCCTTAACTGCTACTCCATCTCTCTAGTCCAGAACCAAGTCTTTATTTCATTTATTATTATTATTGAGAGAGAGAAAAAGAAAGGGAGAGAGGTGGGAGGGAGAGAGAATGGGTGTACCAGGGCCTCCAGCTGCTGCAAACGAACTCCAGATGCATGTGCCACCTTGTGCATCTGGCTTATGTGGGTCCTGGGGAATTGAACTCAGGTCCTTAACTAAGGTTCTTAGCTAAGCTAAGCCCTCTATTTATTTATTTAACTTTTGTGAGTGAGGGAGAATTGTCATGCCAGGGCCTTAGCCATTGCAGATGAACTCCAGATGTGTGTGTTACCTTGTGCACATGTACCACTTGTGTACATGTGGTTTAACATTTCTGCACCTGTGCGCATGAGCCACCTGTGTACATGTGGCTTACATGGGTTCTTGGGAGTGGAATCTGGGTCCTTAGGCTTCACAGGCAAATAAATGCCTTAACTGCTAAGCCATTTCTTCATCCCCTTAATATAGACACAGTTATCAGTTTCCCTCTTAGGACTGCCTTCATTGTGTCTCAAAGGTTTTGGGGCCTACCACTTTTTGTTCACTCCTTTTTTAGTTGATTGCCATTTGCAGTATTTCTGTTTTTATGAATAGTCAAATGCTATTAATATTTATATACAAATTTTTGTAGTAATATATATGCTTTTGGAGGTGTATATGGCTATAAATAGAATTGCTGACTCTTAGGATAAGTCAACGTTTTGACATAAAAATTTTTTTCTTACAATTTTTCTTTATTTATTTGAGAGAGGGAGAATGGGCATGCCAGGGCCTCCAGTCACTGCAAACAAAGTCCAGATGCCTGTGCCTCCTTGTTTATCTGGCTTACGTGGGTCCTGGGGAATTGAACCTGGATCCTTTGGCTTTCAGGCAAGTGCCTTAACCCGTAAGCCATTTCTCCAGCCCCCATTTTGACATTTTTTTCCATGGTGCTGGAGATTGAATCCATGGGCCTTGTGCATGCACTCTGCTACTGAGTTATATTCCAGTTCCTCTCAGCTTTTGAGAAAATCTTTGTGGAATATGACAGATTGACAGGCCAAATGAATTGGCTAAGTCTCCATAGCTTCTCATCCTTTCCTGCTCCATGGTCCAGCCTATCCTAGAGAATGTTTGGATCAGGATAGCAAATATCCCCAGATCACTGCCTTACAGAGACCTGGATGGGTCGGGAAGAGAAAGGGACTAAATCCTAGATGTTCAGGTGTTGTGTTATGCTAGTTCTCCCTGTGTACCATGTGTTCTCTCTGGAGAGGAGCCTGTTAGGAGGCCAGTAGTCATGTACTTCACAGAAAACAAGTGGTGGAAGGAAGTGCTTTGCCATAACAAAAGGAAAGCTAAAGCTCCTTCTGGGATGAAAAGCCTGTTTTTAAGAAGGGAAAGACACTAAGGAAAGAAGATGAATTTACTTTTAGAATGGAAAATTTGAGATGTTACATGATTGAAGATAGTGTGTTCATTCATTCCTTCTGGAGACAAAGATAAGAGATGCATCTGCATAGAGGTATTTAAAATACACTACTAGGTCCCCTAAAGTAGAGCAGCAGGGGAAGGTGTCAGGTAGTTCCTGCATCTGAACTCTGGTTTTGTTTATGCTGTTGCTTTTGCTGTATCTTGCTGTGGCTGGTGTGTTTCTGGGTTTTGAGTGTGAATTCATTTGTTCACATTGATTTATTTTGGTACTGTACTTGGAATTTTTCCAGATGTAGATCAAAGGCATGTTCATTCTTTAGCCAACCTAAGCATACTTCTGGCTATGAAGCTTTAAAAGCCATCATCTAGGGGCCTGTCAGCGAAGTGGTCAGGGGAAACACTGCTGTACTGCTGTGATAGCCTCCATCCCTTTGCCTGCACTTAGTGCCAAGGAGGAAAAGTCATTTTCCTTGTAGCTCTCTTGGGTAAGACCAAAAGTTTGCTGCTTGTGCCTTGAGCCCCAAGAGCTTTTAGAATTGTAAGTTGGAATTTATAGCTTGGCAGAAATGTCCAAGAAAGGCTGGTTTTACTGCTCTGTATACTTTTCTGGTTTCACCCTTTTCACTTACTTCTAGTTGCATACCTTATTTTTGTTAGGTTTCTGATTTCTTTATAAGGATTTTATTATAATTAATTTAATAATTGGATATGGATATAGTGATAGATCCATCTAGTCATTGTTGCAGAAATAGAAGTGTCTCTTTAGTGTATACAGGGTATAATTAGTTGCTAGGAATTCATTCAGTCTCTGAATCAAAGGTTCTAAAATTAGAACAAACCCTAGTGTTTTGCTTGGTCCATTTAGTATTTAGAAAATAATCAGATTTCAAAAAAGATTTCATACTTCCTTAGGGAAATTGGAAGTCTTTAAAATACTGTCTCTGAAATGTTTCTTCCTAATAACATTTTGTTAGAATTGGGAGTAACATTTGATCCCCCAGACTCAATGCACTCTCTTTAGTTGCTCACAGTCTTAGGATTTGCACAACATACATGTGTATATACCTATGTCTGTTCTGACTTATATTGATAAGCATTTGTGCATTGTCCTTGTGAAAACATTAGCACTGCTGTTGTGCCATCGTGCATTAGTGCCAATAGACACTTGACATTCATTTATTATTTCTTTTTTTAAAAAGAAGTCTATTTATTTATATGCATATTTAAGAGAGAGAAGCAGATAGAGAATGGGCATGCCAGGGCCGCCAGCCACTGCATACGAACTCTAGACATATGTGCTACCTTTTGCATCTGGCTTACATGGGCTCTGGGGAGTTGAACCTAGGTCCTTAGACTTCATAGGCAAGCACCTTATCCACTAAGCTATCTCTCCAGTCCTCATTTATTATTATTATTTTAAATATTTTATTTTTATTCATTTATGTGTGAGAGAAAGGGAATGGGCACACCAGGGCCTCTAGCCTCTGCAAATGAACTCACATGCACCACCATGTCCAACTGGCTTAGTGGAACCTGGAGAATCAAACTGGGGTCCTTAGGCTTCGCAGGCATGTCCCTTAACTGGTAAGCCATCTCTAACCCTCATTTATTATTTTTAACAACAAATCTGTAGTGGTACATACATAAAGTTGCATAGGTAGTATGATCTTCAAGTTTCAGATGAAGAAACTAGGATTCGGTGAGGTTATATAAATTCTTCAAGTTCTCAATGGTGTTACAGATTTTTATTTATTTATTTGAGAGTGACAGGCAGAGAAAGAGAAGGACGGAGGGAATGAAGGAGTGAGAATGGGTGGTCCGGGCCCTCCAGCCACTGCAAACAAACTCCAGATGCATGTGCCACCTTGTGCATTTGTTTTACGTGGGTCCTGGGGAATCAAGCCTTGAACCGGGATCCTTAGGCTTCACAGGCAAGCGCTTAGCTGCTAAGCCATCTCTCTAGCCGTGGTGTCACAGATTTTGAAGAACTTAATTTCCTCTTTTTTTTTTTTTTGGAGGGGAAGGGGTGTTAAGATAGGGTCTCACCCTTTGGTTTAAAATGATTGGTCTACAGAAGTATGTACTTAATGTGTGTAGGAGAATATATATGTACTTATGAGGACATATACACACATACAACTTTAACTTATATATCTCCTGGGTTTTAGCTGAGAATCTTTAGTATACATTAACAATTGGCAAATGATGACTAATCACTGCAGCCCATGCCTGTTTTTACAAGGCTCATCGTCTGAGAACAGTCTTTACATGTTCAAAAGGTTGGGGAGAAAAACAAAGATTATTTTGTGATACATGAAAAATTATTGAGATGCAGCCAGGTCTGTTTATTTACATATTGGATGTGGCTACAAAGCAGAAGTGGGTAAATGTATTAGACTACGTATGATCTATAAGGCTTAAATTAGGATTTGTTTTTTAAAAATAAATAACTAATTTCTGATGTAAAAAAAAAAAAAAAGATAGGGTCTCACTTTAGCCCAGGCTGACCTAGAACTCACTATGTAGTGTTGGGCTGGTCTTGAACTCGCAATGATCTTCCTACCTCTGCTGCCTCCTGAATGCTGAGATTGAAGGTGTGCACCACCATGCCTAGTCCTTAATTTCCTTTTACTCAGGTGCTTTGGTAACTTGTTTCCTTTTAAAGCAGTGCAGCAGTTTCTTCAGATGAAGCTTTAGTGATAGAAAAACCAGTGGAGGGCTGTGTTTGGGGTATGCTGGAATGCCTAGGATTCTGTTAAACAGTTTGAGCACACTTTTTCTGTACTATAAGCATAACCATTTCTTAAAATTTTATGAGGTCCCGGCTCTTCAAATGAGGTCACAGGTACTATTTCTCTTGGGTTTTCTGGTATGTGTGTGTCTTTGCTGCAATCAGTTGTTGTATATTTGTGTTTCGATAAGGTTATTCTTTTAGCCTTTTTTAAGTGTTGGAATTGTAATTTGCTTATTATTTAATTTACTTTGGAGCATCTAATAATATATTCTTACTTATTTTTAGATTCTCTTTGTGGCCAGATGGGTTTGTATGGACAAGCTTGTCCATCTGTAACTTCATTAAGGTGAGTGCTCTCTTTTCCCTTTATTGGAATATCTAACATTTGAAATGTTGAGCTGGCCAAGTCAGTATAGTGAATTTAACGGTGAGACCCAGAAGAAGCGTACTGTGTTTCTTAAAATAAAATAGTTTTGTTGTGGAACAGTGTCACTTTTATATTTCTCAAGTGAAGTTGAATAAGTCATTTTTGCCTTGAACAAAGAAATTATTGCAGTATGTTTTATCAATTAGTGCAACTTGGTAGAGTGGAGAGTATTTTTGTTTATAGGGATTTTTGGAGTAGTGGGATTTAGATATGCTCTTAATTTTTATCAATTTTTTTTTTAATTCAAGGTAAAGTCTTACTCTAGTTTGGGCTAACCTGGAACTCCTTAGCCCCAGGCTGGCCTTTTGGCATTCTTCCTACCTTAGCCTCCTCAGTGTGGGGATTAAAGGCATGCCGTACCATTCCTGGCTTTGCCAGTAATCTTGAACATGGAGAATCATCTTTATTATTTATTGGTATATGTTTTAATTTTTAAAAAGTATATTTAGATGGGTAAAGTGGTTCATGCCTTTAATCCTTGCACTCGGGAGGCTGAGGTAGGAAGATTGTTGTGAATTCAAGGCCTCCCTGGGATACAGAGTGAATTCATAGCTTGGGTTAAAGTGAGACCCTCCCTCAAACAAGCCAACAAGGAATAGAGAAGTTAGTTGCCTTTATAGATTTTGTGTACTGGAATTTTCAGCAGGTCAGTGCTGCTTTTGCTATCCTGATCTATAGGAAAACTTCCTATGCTGTTATGGCATTTCTTCCTGTAAAAACTTTTCTTATAATGGCAATAAGTAAAGAGATTCTTTTTACTTAGCTGGTGTTTTTCTTCCCTCTATTTAAAACTAGTGACACCTATGTAATCTCAAAGCTGCTGTAGAGCTAATTATTAATGGTGATTTCTGTTTAGTATGATGGGAAGAATCATTTTATTTTTGAATACTTAAAACTTTGAGTGTGGGTAAATCAGAATATTTTATAGACTTTGATTTTCCACTGAATAGATTTTGTTAAAGATAATTCTATCAGTTCATAAACTGAAAAGCCCATTTAACATCAGAGCCACAATATTTAGTATCCTTATATGTGACTTTGATTTCTATACTGTTTATATAGAAGCAGAGAATTCTCTTTCTCAAATACACAAACACACACACACACACGGCAGAGAGTGTATAGAGGACTGTTGGCTGTCATTGGTTTTACTAAGTAGAGGCCAGTATTAGTTTGAAATAAGGAAGAGAAGAAAAGATTTTCTTTTGGCGGGTTATGGGGTTGTTAAAACTTGATTACTTAAAACCACAGTAAAATTTAGGCTACTTTTCCATAGCCTTCCCCAAACCAGACACTTCTCTTCCTCCAACTGTATCTCCTAAATTGGAATAAAGGCAGTGCTGTTGGAGCAATGTAGACTCACTGACAAATACTGTTTGCTTTACCTTCCTCACATGTACTACCATACTATTACTACTTACATATTTAGAAAGTGGCTCACCTAAAGACAGAAAATATATGAGTTGGTGGAGAAGAACTGAGTATATGACTGGTCTGAATTTGTAATCACAGGTATGAGTGGGAGTGGACAATGTATGTGTATGTAAATGTAAGGATTGGAGAAAATGTACACGACACATTTAAAAGTTTTTGGGAAGCCAGGTTTGGTGGCACACATGTGCAGTCCTAACACTCAGGCCCTGCTTCTGCCTCCCAAGTTCATAGTCAGCTACAGAGGAAGAACCTGCTCAAAAGCAGAAAAATGGCTGAGGAGATGGCTCAGTGGTTAAAGGTGCTTACTCTGCAAGACTATCAGCTCCACCTAAAGCTGGATGTAAAGTGGTACATGTGTCTATGATTCCAGTGTGCCTATGGAAACAAAGTGGAGTCAGTATCCTAAGCTCATGGGACCACCTAGTCTAAACTTCCCAGAGACAAAGTAACAAGAGAGTCCCTGTGGCAAATCAGGTGGAAGGAGACAATCTTGAGGTTGTCTTCTGACTACCACTCATGTGCTGTGGCATGTATGTGGACACATGTACACAAAACCTGCAAAAACCTTTTCTTTTATTTTTTTTCGAGGTAGGGTCTCACTCTAGCCCGTGCTGACCTTGAATTCACTACATAGTCTCAGGGTGGCCTCGAACTCATTGCAATCTTCCTACCTCTGCCTCCCAAGTGCTGGGATTAAACCATGCCTGGCCCAAAAATCTTTTCTTGAGGTAAGGATAGTAAATGGACTAAAACTGTTTAGTACTTTTGAATATGTAGGAATAAGCAAGTTAAATATTTTTGGTAGGTAATAATGAACTTTTTGGAATGCATTAGGATTGTTTTTAATTATATTTACTGTACTTTTATGACCAAATAATTCATCCCTCTACTTAGATACCTACTATATCCTTTCCTTAAGCCTTTCTCTCCCTTCCTCATAGCCCCTTTCTAGCTTCCTGGTCTCCACTACTGACATAATTTTTTTTTTATTGACAACTTTTGTAAATATAGGCAATATATACTATGATCACAAATCCTTCCCAGTACTTCTCTTTTCCACTTCCCAAATTCCCCCCTTGTTGCAGTCAGGTTCACATTGCTGGTAGAAATCACCTAACCCAGAGCAGCTTTTCGGAAAAAAGAGGTTTATTTGGCTTACAGGATGCTCCATGATGGCAGGGAAAATGATGGCATGAGCAGAGGGTGGACATCACCCCATGGCCAACATAACGTGGACAGTAGCAACAGGGGAGTGCGCCAGTAACTGGCTGTAACACCCATAAGCCTGCCCCTAACAATACACTGCCTCCAGGAGGTTTAATTCCCAAATCTACATCAGTTGGCAACCTAGCATTCAGAACACCGAAATTTATGGGGGACACCTGAATCAAACCACCCATCCCTCCAGTGAGTCCCTTCTTTCCAACAAGTCTTTTTTCTATTTTGATGCCATCATTTTTTCCTCCTCCTGTTATGCAGATCTTGTGTAGGTAGCACCAGTCACTGTGAGGTCATGAATTATGTTAAGGTCACTTTGTGACTAGAAGATAGTATTGTAAGCAGTCCTCCCCTTCCTTTGGCTCTTATGTTTTTTTCTGCCCCCCACCCTTCCACAGTGGTTCCTGAGCCTCATAGGGTGTGATAGAGATGTCTTAGTAATGAACACCCCACTGTCACTGCTCAGCACTTTGGTGAGTTTTGAGTCACCATAGTGGTCACTGGCTTCTGAAAAGAGAAATTTTTCTAACCAAAAGTGAGAGTAACATTACTACATGGGTGTAAACAGAAGTGTTTAGAGGGCAGTTTGGGGATCATAATGTATCCAATGAGGCAGACAACAGTAGTAGTTTCTCCCTTAGGGCTTATCGCCTTCTTAGGCAATGCTTTCACCTGGGCTTTTCAGTAGTAGGCATGAATTCCCTCCCGTGGAGTGGTCCTCATATCCAATCAGAAAGCAATTGGTTTCCCCCAGAACATACCTGCCACCATGGCACCAGTTGGTACATATGGCCAGCCATAAAGTTTACAGGGTCCACTGCTTGTTAAGACTGTTGAGGACTTTTCTGGTTATATGCTGCATCGCTCTTTCCAGCATCTTGGCAGCTAGGGATGAGGCGTCTAGTTCAGCTCCCACTTGATTTCTGTGACCTGCGGCCCGTGCATGTGAAATCTTCAGCAGTAAGTAGGGTCTTACCATCTAGTTCTGGTGGGAAACTAAGAGCCTTGACAATAGTGTGTAATATTTTGGGAGCATCAAGGGCCTCCTTGGTCATCTACTTGCTGGAAGGTATCCCACTTCTGGTACTGAAATTTTTCTAATAATAGTGATTTATGGGTACAGCATTATTCATCTCCACAGGATACTTGTGTGTGTGCGCATATACACTCAAAGTCACTCTGTCTTTGTCACTCACTTTAAAATATTTTTATTTATTTGAGAGAGAAAGAGGCAGGCAGAAAGAGAGTATGGGCATGCCAGGGCCTCTAGCTGCATGTCTAAGAACATACAATTTTGAGGTAGTTGATGAGTTTAAACAAAATTTTGAGACTTATAGCACATTTGTTATTTGTAGGCATATTTCTGCTTTTCAATGATAGCAGCCTCAGATGTAGCTGTGATATGTTGTTTACTTTTATAATTAAAGGAAATGCTAAATTTCAGTTCCAAGTTGGGGAAAGTAAGGACTGTCAGATTCTTTACTGTCCTCTTTTTAAAATTTCCTGAGGCTTGCAGCTCTCGTGAGGTTAGATTCAGCAGCATGCATTTTTAACACTACATTCAGCTTCATCACTGTCTGCTTCAGTAGCAGTAATGCCTTCTCAGTCTAACAAGGCTTCAAATAATGAGACCTGTAGGTTATAAATGGGAAGTTAGCTAAAAATCTGTATTATACCTCTCTTTTTGTAACTCTAATCAAAGTTTATTTCTCTTTTAGGAATTTGCTTTAAATGGCAAGAGGGAGATAATACATTCTAAATTTTCCTACATTTCTCTTTTTGCTGTAGCCTTAGTTGGCATGTGATTTGTCCTCATCCCACAGGTGATGGTCAACTGAATCCTTTACCAGTCATTTTTCTACTTTGGAATATCAGACTTTATCAGCTCATTTTTCAGAGAGTTTGTGTTTTGGATTCTTTCACTTGTGTGTGTTAGGAATTGCCTTCACCTGGTGGTTGAGACTATTTTATGTGCCATACATTCTTCTGAGAGGGAAAGCAGTCTGGGACTGGGATAGAAGCTTTATAAACTACCTCACCAAAATACCAGGAGGCTAGATATGGTGGCTCACATCTATAATTCCAGCACTTGAGAGGCTGAGTGAGGAAGAGTGCTAAGAGTTCAAGGCCTGCCTGGGTTACTGAGTGAAATCCTGTCTTGAAACAACATCACATAAAATCAGGGACCTAGATTTTCTCTTCCTGCTTCTATATCCTCAGTGGGTGACTTTCATTCTCAAGATCACTGATTATCCAATATGACTTTTAGAACAGTAGCTACTGTATTCACATTCCAGAGAACAAGCTGGGCAAGAGGGACAGTGCCATCCTAAACACAAGTGGGATGTATTTGAATGGAAAAAGGTAAGAGCAGATGCTAGATGGCAGTTGTTGGTCTTTACCATAGTGCCTGCTTCTAGTTACCATGGGTGCTGAGAGACCAGCAGCAGTTGTGCTAGCATGCATTGCTCCCAGAAACTCATGTGACCAGGTATACAAGAATCACTGCTATGGTAATCACAAAGATTTCTTTTGACTTCTTAATTGTGCAATTTTTTTTAATATGCTGCCAAGTTCAGGTGCAATACCCAGTTCCAGGAATGAAGTGGGAGGATTCAGTATTAAGTGTGTCACGACATTACTCTCAACATATTCCTTGGTATTGTTCTCCTACTCCACTTAGGGGTACAACAATATCTCACTATTCCCCTCTTCGCTGGGACTTGAAAACTAATGAGTAAGCCTTGGAAGCTTCTTGGGAATTAGGAAAGTTGCAGAAGTTGCAAAGCAGTGTGATAAAGTAGTTAAAAAGCATATGAGGTCATATCTGTGGTGTTTCATAAGGTGAGATACTGCATCACTTGGTAGTCCAAGTTGCTTTGAACTCAGCAATATCCTGACTCAGCCTCCTAAGTGCAAGGATTACAGGTATGAGCCACCATACCTAGCATATTACTGTATTAATTTATACTTATATATTTGTTCATTTATTAGAGAGAAAGAGGTAGATAGAATGGGTGTACAAGGGCTTTCACTTGCTGCAGACAAACTCCACATGCATGCATAACATCCAGTGCATCTGGCTTAAATGGGTCCTGGGTAATTGAACCTGGGTCCTTTGGCTTTAAAGGTAAGTGCCTTAACCACTAAGCCATCTCTTCAGCCCATTATAGAGGTTCTTTTAAGTAAAGCAGATGCCACATAGTATTAACGAGACACAAATCCCGTGTTTCTTGCTTTCTCCCACAAGCAGTATGTTCTCTTTGCTTCCATCTTCTCATTTTTCTATGCTATTCCACTGTAATTATTGCTGTGTAATGCTACCTGTCAATCTGTGTTCTAAGGCCATACATTTTTCCAACTTACAGAGGACTGTTTCTGTGAATATCCTTCTCTTATCATTTGAATCTTTTATCTTTTCATAAGTGCATCTACTTCTGACAAGTGTTTTGTCACATAGTAAGTGGTCTAATCTTGCATGCACAAACCTTCATTGGCTAGACACTGTTTTAGTCATGAAAGGAGCTGATGGTCTCACTGATGTAAAGAGAATGAAAGCTTGATATAAGTCCTGTGCTCTTGGTGCCCTGTTGTAGGAGAGGATCTCATTCAGATCAAGAGGTACTAGGTGGGAAGAAAGGATCAACTGGGTTTTTGTGTAGATGTTTGGTTTGAGCTTTGAAGGAAAAGAGAAGCCCATCCAGGCTGAGTGAAAAAGAGGCCATTTTAGAAGACTTATTTCTTATGAATTACTGTGTTATTTTTCAGATAATTTGTATTTGGTATTGTATTAGGTAGCCTCAGAAATACTTCTGTATGGTCACTCTCAGTGGGAGTGTCTGCAAGAGGGGTAAGGGTAGAAAACTGGCTTATGATGTAATTATGCATATGAAGCACCATGTTCAATGCCAAAATTGAGGCTATAATTGTTTTAGGAATTTAGAGAAGGATTTATAAAAGATTAGTAAGAATTAAAGCATTTGAAAATGAGTTTAGATTTACTATCCTAGGAGAGTGATATTGAATGGACTTTGGCATAATGAAAACAGTGTTGCTAGATTTCTTTTTGGTATATGCATGGACCTGAGGTGAATTGCAGGGAGGGATGTTGACACATCAAGAGTCCAGGAGGCCAGCTAGGAAGTATTTGGAATAGGGTGAGGTAATGAGGGCCTGGCATTTCTTAACCAGATTTCCATAACAAGATTCCTCAGAGCTTTCCATGCTGTTTTTAAATTTACCACCATCTGTTCTCTTATACAAGCGAACTTCTGTCATCACCATTCCACTAATAGGTTTCTTTCTAAAGTAGCTGGTGACCTGGCCAAATCTAATGGTCATCTTTTATGTTCTTGCTTAATAGAGAACCATTGCATCCTCCAGCCTGAATATCAAAAATGGAAGCACTGCCGGGCGTGGTGGCGCATGCCTTTAATCCCAGCACTTGGGAGGCAGAGGTAGGAGGATCATGGTGAGTTCAAGGCCACCCTGAGAATACATAGTGAATTCCAAGTCAGCCTGGGCTAGAATGAAACCCTACCTTGAAAAATCAGAAAAAAAAGGAAGTACTTTCTCTCTCACTATCAATAATATAAAATTCCATTAATTTCAAACAAAATTAAAAGTTTTTTCTCAGAATTTAAAATTTAAAAATTATTTGCAAAGGAGAAAGGGGGGAGAGAGAGAAGAAGAAAGAAAGGGCTTGCCAGGGCTTCCTCCTATTGCAAAGAACTCCAGCTACATGTACCACTTTGTGCATCCAGCCCTCCATAGATTCTGGGAAATCAAACCCAGGCTGTCAGGATTTGCAAGCAAGTACCTTTAACAGCTGGGTCATCTTTGTAGCCCCAGAATTTAAATTTGAGACATTTTAAATTTTATTTATTATTTATCTCAGACAGACACAGACACACACACCAAAACAACAGCAACAACAACAAAAAAAAAACCACATAGAGGCTGACATAGAATGAGTATGGGTGTTCTAGGGCTTCCTGCCACTTCAAATGAACTCCAGATGCAGGCACAACTTAGTGCATCTGGCTTTCATGGTTACTGGAGAATCAAACTCAGGTCATTAGGCATTTGCAGGCAAATGCCTTAACCTCTGAGCCATATCTCCAGCCCCAAATTTGAGACATTTTATAGTGTACTTAATATTTACCTTAACAGAATTGATGATTATAAGGCCAGTGATGTAATTTTAACACAGGATGTATTTGAGGGCTTAGGACCCCTTTCCAGGTGTTGTATGTAAAAGAATTCCTCACTGAAACGTGCAAACAATTATTGCCAGCTTTATCAAAAGGAGCTGGGTCAACTCAGAAGGTGTGGGGTCATTAGACCCCCACCTGAGATTCAGATGACCCCTGCACCGGCTGTATACAATGTATGAGGTCTCATGACCTCAGGGTGAGAGATTTCCACTGATACTGTGTTTTCAGAGTCTCCGTGCTCTGTAAGTCAGTCAGTCCTCACCCTGAGAGTGAGGGAAGAGCATCCAAGGAGTAATTTTGACACAAGCCCTGTTAAAGTGGCTATTTTGGGGGTTCCATGTTCCTATAAATAACCCTCTATGCTCAGTAGGTGACCCCCCCCGCCCCAATAAACTTACTGCTTCATTAAACTGGTGGTATTGGTATAATTGCACTTCGGTCTGTCATCTGAGCCCTGTTTAGGGTGAAGATGTGTGTCTGCATCTCCCCAGGGGAAAAATTTCCTGTAAAACCAGGCTATTTACATCTAAACTTTTTTTATTATTTTAAAGATGATTTAATTAAGCTACTACTAATTCAAGTCATATTCCGTGAACATGTGCCAACTATTTCAAAAGCTTCAAGAACCCTGACATACACTTCTTCACTAAATTTCAAATGATAACATATTAGTAGTAAATAATTGTAATGGATCAAGCAATGAAAGATTGTAGGAATTTGTTTCATTTGTATATTACATATTTCTAATAAGTAAAACAGTGAATAGGAAGCTCTTATTCATAAAGTAAACATAGGGTTATCATACGATTTAGAATCCCACAAATTATCACCCCCAAAAGTAACAGGAATTCTGTATTATGTGTGTTTGTGTGTGTGTGTGTATGTGTTTGTGTTGGAATGCCCATGCACTTGACCATGTGGTCCCCTGAGCACTTGCCTGTAGCAGGGTGTGTTCATCTGCAGTGACCAGAACAAAATGCTGTGTCCCACTTCCTCACTCTTCTGCCCATTCATACTGGAATTTCTTACTGATCAAGGAGTTTGTGGGTTTTTATTACTTATTATTATTTATTTTTAAATTTTATTTTATATATAACAGGTTATGTACCATTATCCCCTCACTCCAACTCCTGTTACCCTAGGGGCCCCGCCTCAGTGGGGTTATGGTAATCACAGTGGGGTCATGAAGACCTCACTCAGTCCCTATGGGGTAGCAGGGGCCCAAGCCTCAGGGTGGTCCTACCCGCTCTGTGGCTCTTACAGTCTTACCTCCCCTTCTTCTACAATATTCTGTGAGACATGGCAGGCCTGTTGGCAGTGTGATTTAGTGTTGAGTTCTTTGTATGCTCTGGATTTCTGCTTGCATAGGTTTTGATCCTTCTTAAGTGTCTGTCACCATCATGCTGGGGCTGCTGTGAGGCTAGCAGTAAGCAATATTCACAGTGTCACTTCCTCTGCAGTTTCTCCTGGGCCCTGACAGATGTGGTAGAAGTGGAAAGTCTCATGGTGGGCAGTCAGCTATTTTGTTGTCTTATTGATGGATCTAGGCTCTCCTCCATTTCTCTGCCATCTGTAAAATAAAACAGAGTCTCCAACCATGAGAACGAGAGCAGTTTGGGTTAAAGGGGGCTCGCAGAGTTTAGGAATTTTGGTGTGCCAGCCCACTCTTTTCTCACCATGAGATTATGACTTGGTTTCTAGTACCAGATAGGAGTTCCCTACCACTGAGCAGGCCTTGTGTCCATCAGAGAACAATTGGTTACCTATAGAGGCTACATGCCACTATTACACAAGTATGTACTTATTTTCTGGATGGTTGATTTTATAGTCTTCAAGGTTCCCTGCCTATTCATGCTGTTGGTGACTGTTGTTCTCTGGCAACTCCAATAGGTCTCTCCAGCTCTATGAGGGCTAGCCTGGAGGGAGCTAGTTTCCCTTTTGTTTCCAGCATGGCATTCTAATGTCCTGTGACCACAGCCTCTGGTGTCTTTAGCAATGGGGTCTTACCTGTTAGTTGTGGCTGGTAAACAAGTGTTTTGGCAATGGCCTACATTGTTTGGGAGACCTCATGGGTCTTCCTGATCAACAGCTCACTGTGGGGGGTAACCCATTTCTGGGTCTTGGATTTACCATCTAGTCTGTGCTTGTAAGGTTAAGATTTTTCCACCTTCTGTCCAGACTGCTCCCCTTCCCCCTTCATTGGCAGTTACATCTTAATGCTAGTCAGAGTGAGGGTTTCCATGGAACTATTTCTAATTCTTTATAGTTTTTTTACTTGAGAAATAGAGGCAGATTTTATATAGATACATAGATAGAAAGGGAGAGAAAGAAGGAGCGGGGAGAGAAAATGGGCATGTCAGGGCCATTAGCCACTGCAACGAACTCCAGATGCACGCGCCACCTTATGAATCTGGTTTGCATGGATACTGGGTAATTGAACCTGGGTCCTTAGGCTTTGCAGGCAAGCCCCTTAACTACTAAGCCATCTCTCTAGCCTGGAACTTATTATTTATATAGTACTCAGTGTAGCCCAGGCAGACCTGGAATTCACTCCTGGAATTCACTCACAGTGATTCTCCTACCCTGACCTCCTATTCTTTTTTTTTTCTTTTTTAATTTTTTTGTTCATTTTTACTTAGTTGAGAGCGACAGAGATAGAAAGAGGCAGAGAGAGGGGGGGGGAGGGAGGGAGGGAGAGAGAATATGAGTGCGTCAGGGCCTACAGCCACTGCAAATGAACTCCAGACGCGTGCGTCCCCTTGTGCATCTGGCTAACGTGGGTCCTGGGGAATTGAGCCTTGAACCGGAGTCCTTCGGCTTCACAGGCAAGCGCTTAACCGCTAAGCCATCTCTCTAGCCCCTACCCTGATCTCCTGAGTGCTGGGATTAAAAGTGTATACCACCACATCTGGTCCAGAACTGATTCTTTTTTAAATTTAAATTAATTTACTTTTTATTAACAACTTCCATGATTGTAAACAATATCCAATGGCAATGCCCTCCTTCCCCCCACTTTCCCCTTTGAAACCCCACTCTCCATCATATCCCCTCCTCTCAGTCAGTCTCTTTTATTTTGATGTCATCATCTTTTCCTCCTGTTATAATGGTCTTGTGTAGGTAGTGTCAGGCACTGTGAGGTCATGGATATCCAGGTGATTTTGTGTCTGGAGGAGCACATTGTAAGGAGTCCTACAATTCCTTTGGTTCTTTCCACCATCTCTTCTGCAATGAACCCTGAGCCTTGGAAGATGTGATTGAGATATTTCAATGCTGAGCACGCCTCTGTCTCTCCAGAACTGATTCTTAATGCTCTAATTTTTATGTAATTCCCTGCCCACCCACTCCATCTCCTGTACACCCTCTTCACTCCCTATCCCTCCGATACCCTCCTACCCCTGAGATTCCATCTCTTCCCCAACCCTCCTGGAAGCCCCTCCTCTTTCCACACCCCATTTTTATCTTTCTTGGTCTTGTACTACTTTTATTCCCAATCTTAACTTTCTTTAAGACAAGCTGAAGTTCTGCCTTCTGTGCCTTCTCTGCTGTAGTCCTTGTCATCTAGTTCCTGAACAGTGCCTATAGCTCAGCCTTGCTCTTCATTCAAGTTCTCCATTGTGTCTTACTTTGTGATCTGACTGTAGGTTCCTAAAAGGGAGGCTATTGATCATACTGCTTTGTACAGCTTTTTTACTCTAGGTAGTTTTACTCTAGCTAGTTCTGTACACATTCTAAATTATAAATGTACTTCAACCGATTTTATTTTATTTTGTTTTATTTTAGAGAGAGGGAAAGAGAGACAGATAGAATTTGACACATCAGGGACTCAGTCACTACGGTCAAACTCCAGATGCTTGTGCCACCTAGTGGGCATGTGCAACCTTGTGCTTGCCTCATCTTTGTGCATCTGGCTTATGTGGGATTTTGAGAGTCGAACATGGGTCCTTAGTCTTCACAGGCAAGCGCCTTAACTACTAAGCCATCTCTCCAGCCCTACAACACATTTTAAATACCTACTTATTTTCTGTTGACATACTGAGAGTGATAAATTCTCATTACTGATATTGGTGCCAATTATATATTCTAGTTTAGAACATTTCTTTCTATTTTTATTTATCTATTTGAGAGAGAAAGGTGTGTGTGTGGGGGGGAACGTAGAGAATGGGCACACCAGGGCCTTTAGCCACTGCAAACAAATGCCAGACACTTGTACCACCTTGTGCATCTGGCTTACATGGGTCTTGGGGAAAATGAACTGTGGTCCTTTGGCTTTGCAGGCAAGTACCTTAACTGCTAAGCCATCACTTCAGGCCTACGACATGCCTTTACATTATTAACTTGAAAAAGTGTATAACTCTTGGCTTTGAAACTTTGAAGAAAATAAAACTATACAATGGAAATTTGATTGGGGTAGATAGAATGACAGTATGATATAATAATAACTAGTACTTATTTAATGAAATGCAGTTGTAGCAGCAACTATTATCATTACTGCTGCCAGCAGCTTGAATTGATTAAATATTCACTATTTGCCTGGCACTTATCTGAGTACTTTATGTCAGTTAGGTGGACTGCTTTAATTTTCATACTTTTTACAGTAAAAATGATAGAAAAGTTATATGGATTGGGTATTAGGAGATTTGGGCTCTGGTTTTAGTTGTAGTAATAACCTAAGTAAAAACAGTACTTAATTTCACTGGGCCTTAGGTTTTCATCTTTAAATTGAAGGACAGAGTCTAATCTCTAGAGTACTCATTTGCTATTGTATGATTTTGAATTAGTCTGTCTTCTTATTCCATAAGTCCTTACAATGTACTTTATGCTGGGAATATAGGATAATATGAGTTTCTTTAAGATCTCTGACCATGTTATTTGGGAGCATTTAAAGTTGACCTTTCATTAAAGGAAGCAGAGATTTGAGAAAGGAGGAAGGTAAAACAGTGGATGAGAACATTAGACAAAGAAGATAACGATAGGACTCCTGGTTCTTACTTCCCCCTTCTCCTCTGTTTTCCTCTCACTTTCCCTGTTCCTCCCCTCTGTTTGTTGCTCTTCTCTTTTACCTTCTCTGTTCTTTCCTGTCTCCTTCCTAAAACTCAGTAGTGCATTAATACCTTCCCAAGATATTCCTAGAATAGTATTATTGACACTTATTTAGTATTTCCTTTGTGCAAATGCTTCTGCTTTACTAAAGTAATCTTTCTTTCTTTCTTTCTTTCTTTCTTTCTTTCTTTCTTTCTTTCTTTCTTTTTTCTTTTTTTTGGTTTTGATTCTTGAGGTACGGTCTCATACTAGGCTAGTTTGAACTCTGCAATCCTCTTACCTTTGCCTCCCAAGTGCCAGGATTAAAGGCATATGCTACTATGTCTGGCTTCCAAAGTAATAATTTAACTTTGGGCACTTTAGTTGTTTTATATGTGAGGAGTTTACAGATAGTGAACATTTTCACAGTCCCATGGCTAGAAATTACTGGAATCAGTACTTGAATTCTGTTTTTTTCTGACTTCCAAACCTGTGGTGCTTCCCTGAAGTTCAGACTGCATATTACCCCAGGTTGCTTTTTGCTAAGAGCTATTTGAGATAAGATGCCATGGGATTTATTTTATTTTATTTTATTTTATTTTTTGGCTGCAAGTCCTACCACCTTCTTTCTTTTTACTGTGATGGGTATCAAGCCTTGGGCCTTTTACATGTTAGGCAAGTGCTCTTCCATAAGTACTTTGTTTTGTGGAAGTATCCAACTTTCTTTCTTCATACTCATCTTCAATTCTCAGAGTGCTCCCCTCCTTTTTTTTACTTCTGGAAAATGTGTTAACCTGTTAGAGATTCTATTCTATTCTGTTCTCCTGTTTCATTCTTATTCTTTTGTTTTGTTTTGTTTTTTGAGGTAGGGTCTCACTCTAGCCCAGGCTGACCTGGAATTCACTATGTAGTCTCAGGGTGGCCTTGAACTCACACGATCCTCCTACCTCTGCCTCCCAAGTGCTGAGATTAAAGGTGCCTCCCAAGTGCTGGGATTAAAGGCGTGAGCCACCACACCCGGCTTCATTCTTATTCTTATTCCTATTCCTATTCTAGTCTAGTGTAGTCTGGAAATAGTCTGACTTTTTTGGCCTTGGAGATGATAAATTAAAGGTTTCAACTCATTGGGTATTTCCCCAAGCCTGAGCTTATAATGCTGACCATTTATGTGACTAAATCTTTTTACTCCTTATACTCCCAGATCTTTATTTAATTTTTGTGAGCTGGTTCTTTGACCTAAACCCCCCCCCCACCCTCACACTCTTATTTATTTATTAGAGAGAGAGAGAGAATATGAATGAATGAATGAAAATGGATGCACCAGGTCCTGTAGCCACTGCAAATGAACTCCAGACGCTTGGGCCACAAGGAGCATCTGGCTTATGTGGGTGGGCTCTGGGGCATCAAACCTGGGTCCTTAGGCTTTGTAGGCAAGTGCCTTAACTGCAAAACCATCTCTCCAGCTCCACTCTACTTTTTAAAATAGCTGCTTGGTGCTGCTTGTCTTCTTTATCTTACTTAGCACCCTTGATTTTGCTTCCTCTTTTCTGTTTTCTTGCTACTCTCGTCTACCCTGCTTTTCCCTTTGTGCCTTCCCTCCCACCTACTCAGCTTGACCGTTTTTCCTTCATGTGGATTCTCCTGCTTTTTACAGCTCTCACCTCTTTCCCCTATTTTATTTTGGTTCTTATTTGTGTAACTTCTCTAAAATTAGGTAAAAGAAATTGAGGTGCAGATGCCTAGTTTCAGATTTCTCATGGTTCAAGGTGTTTGAGGGAATAGTTGAGCTATTCCAGTAAAACAGCAGGCATTCTTTTTTAGAATGATTGACATCAGCAACTGTGTGTGTGTGTGTGATATATAAACAAGATAGATTGGAAATGTTGATTCCTTAAATAATTGGCTTGGTCATTGACATCTTCAGTCTTTTCCCTCTAGATTTAACTCAGGCATTCCCTCACTTTGGAACTACTAGATCTGTGAATATAGGATTGTTTTGAGAAGCAGGGGTTCTTTCCTTGATATTGACTAAGGAGTCTATTTCCCTTCAGGATGACATCTGAACTGGAGAGCAGCCTAACATCTATGGACTGGCTACCACAGCTTACCATGAGAGCAGCCATCCAGAAATCAGATGCTACGCAAAATGCACATGGAACAGGAATCTCTAAGAAGAATGCACTCCTTGACCCCAATACAACCCTGGACCAGGAAGAAGTCCAACAGCACAAAGATGGAAAACCTCCATACAGTTATGCCAGCCTCATCACATTTGCAATTAATAGCTCACCTAAAAAGAAAATGACTTTAAGTGAGATTTACCAGTGGATTTGTGATAACTTCCCATATTATAGAGAGGCTGGCAGTGGTTGGAAGGTAAAGGTTTTCAATTATTTATTTTATGCAGTATGCTATGATGATAATGGTCAGATTAAAGCATTGTGGAAACTTGATGTGTGATGGTGACATTTGGACTCCTACTAGCCATTTTTAGAATGTCAGAAATGCAGATTTTAATATTTATGTAAATGATGTTTTGGTTAACAGCTTGTTAGAGCTTTACTATGTATGTCATAGGACTGCACAGTATAAAAAAGAGCAGTAATATGTAGCATTACCAGAAAACCATCCCTAGAGCTTTGCTAATCTGATGGTAACAAAAGTAAAATTGGATAATTTTTACTGTTTTGACATTTGTGAGGCTTTTGTTTTGTTTTGTTGTTTATTGAGGTATGGTTCACTCTAGTCCAGGCATTTGTGAGTTTTTTTTTTAAATTTTTTTTTGTTCATTTTTATTTATTTGAGAGTAACAGAAAGAGGGAGGGAGGGAGGGAGGGAGGGAGGGAAAGAGAGAGAGAGAGAATGAATGGGCGCACCAGGGCTTCCAGCTACTGCAAACAAACTCCAGACACCTGCGCCCCTTGTGCATCTGGCTAACGTGGGTCCTGGAGAATCAGGCCTCGAACTGGGGTCCTTAGGCTTAGCAGGCAAGTGCTTAACCGCTAAGCCATCTCTCCAGCCCCATTTGTGAGTTTTTAAAACAACCTTAATTTGTCTTTTAGACTTAACATGAGTTACAAAACAGCACAAAAGGTTTCCCTTCTTAGGTGTCTCCTACTTCTTAGGGTTTACTTCTTAGCTTTTTGTAGTGCTGACATTGTATATAACCATAGTATGATGATTAGAACAAAGAAGTTAGTGTTGGTGCAATGCTGTTGACTAGACAGTACTTTAATTAAAATATAGGCTTGACTTATGTTTCATTTGTTTTCCTTCAATGTCCTTTTATGTTCCAATATAGAATCACATATTGCATTGAGATGTCATGTCTCCCCAGTCTTCTTCAGTCTGTAAATATTCCTCACTCTTGTCCTTTCTGACTTGGACACTTCTGAAAAGTGCTTGTTGAATATCATATAGACTTTCCCTCAGTATAATAATATTTTGCATGATTAGATGGAGGTAATGTATTCTGTATTCTGTATATGCTCCCTTTTTCATATCAGAGGCCACATAATAATTTCAGCATAGCCATGACTTTGATTAATGTGATGTCTGTCAGGTTTCTTCTCCATAAGTCCACTATTTATTCTTTGTACATAGTAGAATGTTTGGGGGAGTTACTCTGGAGCTGTGCAAATACCTTGTTTCTTATTAAACCTTTGCCCATTAATTTTAGCATTCGGTTATATGTAGTGACTGTAGCAATTTTTACTGTTTTCTAATGGTGATGTTCTCATAATGAAGAACATTATTAATGCTGTCCAATAAGAAAGATTTTCACCTCTTACCTGTCTGTTGTTTGTAATACTATGCACTTGTGGGTGTCTTTTTTTTTTTTTTTTTTATAATGCAGTCTAGTTTGGCCTTGAACTCAAGATCTTCTGGCCTAGATCTCTAAGTGATGGGGTTATAGACATACATCACCAGGCCCTGGAAAGACTATAGTGTTTTTATTTTTTGTTGTGCATGTGTGTGTGTGTGCTATTACTGAGGTTGAGCCTAGGCTCTCAAATATTTAGGCCAGTACTCTATCACTGATTTACAGTCCCAGCCCTCATTGCTCAGATAGTTGTAACTTTGACCAGGCACTATTACAAGTACTTTATACTATTGTCTTAAGTTACACAGCAGCCTTTTTAAGCAGAGGCTATTACCCAAAATTTACATGTAATAAAGCTGAGGCATAGAAAAATTAAATAACTTTCCAGAGTTTCTCAGAGAGTGGTACAATCAGGATTTGGCACCCCTTTGTAGACTTGTACCATGGCCTATGATTTTACAAAAAAAAAAAAAAAATCACATAAATATTTATTGAAATTAATTTGCCAAGGTCAACTCTTTTTAAAAAATATTTTAATTTATTTATTCATGAGAGAGAAGAGAGGGAGGGAGAGAATGGCTGCACCAGGTCCTCTAGCCACTGCAGATGAATTCCAAACACATGTGCCACCATATGCAACTGGCTTACGTGGGTCCTGGGGAGTTGAACCTAGGTTCCTAGGCTTCGCAGACAAGTACCTTAACCAGATTGTTAGTAGTATGCTTTGAATAAGTCACTGTAACAGTATTTCAGTGGAGGAAGTACATTATAACATTTGACCCGGTTACTGTGCCGGTTACTTAGTGCTAGATTGTTTGCCTAGCATGCACAAAGGGGGTTGATCCCCAACACAAAAAAATAATTTTTTGACTTAGTAATCAAAGCATCATCAATCTTAAGTAGAAAGGATTTATGCAAACTGTGTTTTCTTCCTTACCATTGGACACTAGCTCTTTTTGTGAAGATCTGGTGGATGGGGGAGAGAGAAATCTGTTTGACAGTGGAATTAACATGGCTATAGAGTATAAATGGTCAAAATTTGACTAAGAAAGCCCACCCCACTGGGGATTCATGGGTCTTTAAGGAATAACTATAAATCTAAATTCCTAAAGGTATCAGAAAGACCTCTTATAATTGAGTAAGGCACAGAGGTGACAAGCCAAAGATTCATGTCTAATAGAAAAGGAGCAACTTTGTTGTAGTTACATGTTGCTTCTTAGGACACATGTCCTATCTTACAGTTTTCTTTCTGGAGAAAAGTGCGAAATCATTTTTGTGTGTGTGTGTGTGTGTGTGTGTACTTTCTCAATTTTTACATGTTGCCAATTGTAACTTTTTTGTTTTGTTTTGTTTTTTGGAGGCAGGGTCTTATTCTGGTCCAGGCTGACCAGGAATTAACTGTATAGTCTCAGGGTGGCCTCAAACTTGACCTGGAATTCACTATATCATCTCAGGGTGGCCTCAAACTCATGGCAATCCTCCTACCTCTGCCTCCCAAGTGCTGGGACTAAAGGTGTGTGCCACCACTCAAATGCTCTGCTTTGTAAACATAAGTCTGTTGTTCCTGTTCCACCTGTGGACTGCTAAATTGGAGTCTATGGCCTAGATAATATCCTGTTATTTTCAGTTACTTTTATGACTTTTCATTCATTAATTTGAGAAGAACTTACTGTCGAGCCATCATTGTCCTAGGCAGTACAGGGACCTTAAGAGGGTATCATGTTTACTAGATCAAGAAGATACATAAACAAAGGTGATTATGAAGCTAAATCAAAAGTACTTCAATAGAGAAATATGAAGTGCTGTGTTATAAATAGTTCAACAGTTGGTCATTCCTACTGTGTACAAGCCATATTAATATGACCTAGTACAAAGTGCTAACTGAGCAGTATAGTTAATGAGAGTTTCTTTTTTTTCCCCTGGGGAGTATAATGAGGTTGCAAAGTGAATGGTACAAGAATAAGCTGTATCACAGTTAAAGGAAGTGTGTGTGTGTGGGAGCTCATTAGAAAGGAGAAATTACACTGTATTTTGAGGAAGAGTAAGATCTAGAGGAACATTTTATTGTATTTTTAAGAAATGCTTGATCCCAGTTGAGAGGTGGGATGAGTCAGAGTTAGGGATCTTGTGGCTATGAAAACCCAACTGAAGAACTTGTCCACATTGTTGGGAATAGGATGCTTAAGGTTTGATTCTGCTCCTCAGCCTGTCTTTCTCTAGCTTCTTAAGACTTGTAAATCATCTTGAGTGCTAAATCTAACCTGTTGGTGTTTCTTGTTGGTGACCAGCTTAAATCATGGTCTGAAACTACTTTAGAAATAGTTATAAAAAAATCTGTAAGATACATCATTTGGATACGAAAATAAAGATGTGTGGTGGAAGGTTGGGAATCCGTAGAGAAGAATGCTTATTTCTCTTTGTATACTTTATTTATTTTTATTTATTTGAGAGGAGAAGAAGAGAAAATGGGCATGATAGGGCCTTTACTTGCTGCAAACAAACTCCAGATATGTGTGCCTCCTTGTGTGCATGTGCGATGTTGCACACTGTGTCCCTGTGCTTCTGGCTTACATGGGACCTGGAGATTCAAACATGATTTCTTAGGCTTTGCAGGCAAGTGCTTTTACCACTAAGTCATCTCTCCATCTTTTTTTTAAATTTTTTTTTTGTTCATTATTTATTTATTTATTTGAGAGCGACAGACACAGAGAGAAAGACAGGTAGAGGGAGAGAGAGAGAATGGGCGCGCCAGGGCTTCCAGCCACTGCAAACAAACTCCAGACGCGTGCGCCCCCTTGTGCATCTGGCTAACATGGGACCTGGGGAACCGAGCCTTGAACCAGGGTCCTTAGGCTTCACAGGCAAGCGCTTAACCGCTAAGCCATCTCTCTAGCCCTCCATCTCTTTATGTATTTTATAAACAACTTCCTCACCAGCCATCCCTACCTCAGGTGGTTTCAATTTAGCTCAGGCTGACATGGGACTCACTTTAGCTACAGGATGGCCTCAGACTCACAGCTGTCTTTACCTCTGCTGGGATTAAAGGTCTGTACCACCACATCTGGCTTTCTTCTTCAGTTTTTAAAATAGTGGAGGGCTGGAGAGATTTCTCAGTGGTCAGAGGTGCCCCATTCCACTGAGGACCTTCCTCACTGGGGTTAATGCTATTCACTTTGGAGTTATATTTGCACCAGTCAGTCTCTGTAGTGGGGCTAGTGCCTCAGAATATTCCTTCCAACCCTATAGCTCTTACACTGTTTCTGCCCCTTGTTCCACATTGTTCCCTGAGCCTTGGTGGACATGTTGTAAGTCTCCTTTAATGGTAAACTCTACATTCTCATTTTCTGCTTTGATGAGTTTTAAGTCTCCTTAGTGCCTGTTATGATCTCTCTAAAAAGGGTTCTCAGGCTAGCAGTGAGAGCAGAACTCCTGTTTAATATGTCACTTCCTCTGTAATGTCTTCTGGGTCCTGGCAGATTTGATAGAGATGACTCATCTTGTATGAGGTACTCAGCTTTCTTTTCTTATCGTACTGATGGGTCTTGGGTCTCCCTGGTATTTACCTCCATCTGTGTAAAACGTATTCTTCCACCAAGAGTGAAAACAGCATGAATCAAAGGGGATAAGCATAGTCATTTAAAGGACTTTTTGACCTCATCTTAATCAACTTCCCTCCTACTGAGTGTGCCTTATATCCAGTCAGAAAGTAGTTGATTACCCCTATAGTCTGGGTGCCACTATTGCACAGGTGTGTATATCTTTCCCAGCTGGTTGCTTTTGTAACTTGCTGAATCCCCTGCTTGTGCACGCTGTTGGTGACCATTATCCCCAGCAGCTCACACAGCACTGTGCAGCACTGTGAGGGCTAGCCAGTAGGGAGCTGGCTGGCTTCTCAGTTCCAGTGTGATCTCTCCATGTCCTGTGAGTTCAGCCTGTAGTGTCTTCAGCAATGGGGTCTTTCTTCCCATTTTGATCTCATGGGTAACCAAGTACTTTGGCAATGGCCTGCATTGTTTTGGGGGCCTCATGAACCTCCCTGACCAACAGCTCACTGTTTTGGGGGGGGTGATACCAGATTTTACCACTGGGATCTACCAACAATGGCCTATGGTTTTAGGGTTAAGCTTTCTCCAACCCTACAGGGTACTTTTGCCCAGACTACACCCAACCCTCTTATTAAGATTTACATATTTTGAGCGGGAGGGAAGGGGGACAGGGGTGGGGGTGGCACATGCCTTTAACCCCAGCACTGGTAGGCAGAGGTAGGAGGATCACCGTGGGTTCGAGGCCACCCTGAGATTACATAGTGAATTGCAGGTCAGTCTGGAAACCCTACCTTGAAAAACAAACAAACCAAAAAAAGTTACATATTTTAACTAGCTAACCAGGAGGAAGGTTCCTATAGTACTGATTCATGCTATCATTGGATTTTTGCATTCCTCCCAAACTCCATTATCCCAATACCCCCAAGATCCTTCTACCCCTTGTATTGTCCTTCTACTTGCCTGTCAAGTATCCCTTTATCTCATTTCTTCATTTTTTCTCTCTCTTCTCCTAGCCTCATAGTTTCTTGCCAATACTACTGATCCTTATTATAATTTATAAACAGATCAAGCTGTTCCATGTTAGGAACTGCATGTGAAAGAGAACATCCGACATTTGTCTTTCCAAGTCTGTGTAGTCTTGCTTAGTATAATTATTTTTTTCCAAATTCATACATTTTCGCCGGGCGTGGTGGCGCACGTCTTTAATCCCAGCACTCGGGAGGCAGAGGTAGGAGGATCACCATGAGTTCAAGGCCACCCTGAGACTCCATAGTGAATTCCAGGTCAGTCTGGGCCAGAGTGAGACCCTACCTTGAAAAACCAAAAAACAAACAAACAAACAAAAACAAATTCATACATTTTCCTCCAAATTTCCTTTCCCCTTAATGCTGAGTACAATTCCATTGTGTGTGTGTGTGTGTGTAACATTTTCATTATCCACCAGTTGTTGGGCATCTGGACTGGTTCCAACTTTACCTGTTATGAATAGAGCTGCAATAGATATGGCTGAGAAAGTGTCCCTGTAGTAAAGAGTAGAGAGTCTTTAGAGTATATGATAGGAGTACTGTAGGTGGATCAAATGGAAGATCAATTTTTAAAAAATTATTTATTTATTTATGAGAGACACAGAAAGAAAGAGTGAATACAGGTGTACCAGGGCTGCTTGCCGTGTAAATGAGCTCCAGACACATGTGCCTCTCAGCATTTGCCTTTATGTGGGTTCTAGGGAATCATATCCAGTCTGTCAGGTATTACAAACAAGCGCCTTTAACAATTGAGCCATCCCTCCAGTCCTATTTTCAGAGTTTTAGGAGCCTCCATGCTTATTTCCATATTGGCTGTGCAAGTTTGCACTTCCACCAACAGTGGAACAGTGGTTCCTCTTTAACGCACCCTCACCAGCATTTGTTGTCATTTGATTTTTTAATGATAGCTATTCTTTTTTTATTTTTATTATTATTTTTAATTTTTATTAATATTTTCCATGATTATAAAAAAAATCCCATGTGTCGTCCCCCCCCCCACTTTCCCCTTTGAAATTACATTCTCCATGATGATAGCTATTCTGACTGGAAAGAGATGGAATCACCAAGTTGTTTTAACTTTCATTTCCCTGATAGCTAAAGATGCTGAGCACCTTTATAGATGTTTATTTGCCATTTTTAGTTCTGTTTTTTTAAAAATAATTTTATTTATTTGCAAGCCTATAGAGATGGGGCTGGGAGAGTGAGTGTGTGAGGACCTCCACACTACAAAAGAATTCCAGATGCATGGGTCACCTTGTGTTTCTGGCTTTATGTGTGTACTAAGGAATCAAACCCAGGTCATTAGGCTTTGTCGGCAATCACCTTAACCACGGAACCATCTCTCTAGCTCCCCTTCTGAAAAAATATTTTTAGAATTTATATGCCAGCAGAGTGAGAGAGAGAGAAGAGACAGAATGGGTGTTCCAGGCTCTCCAGTCTCTGCAAATGAACTCCAGATGTATGAGCTACCTTGTATCTGGCTTCACATGGATACTAGGGAATTGAACCTGGGCCATCAGGAATTACAAGCAAGCACCTTAACATCTGAGCTGTTTCTCCACCCCCAATCTTTACTTGCCCCCTCCCTCTGCAAAGGAAGAAAGAAAGATAGACAGACAGACTGATTGATTCAAAATTCTATGGAGCTGGGCATGGTGGCACATGCTTTTAATCTCAGTACTTGGGAGGTAGAGGTAGGAGGATTGCTATGAGTTTGAGGTCAACCTGAGACTACATAGTGAATTCCAGTTTTACTTGGGCTAGAGTGAGACCCTACCTTGAAATACAAAAACAAACAAAACTATTGAATATAGGTGGGCTTTGTAGACCTCTCACTATGCTACTTCTGACAGTTACATTTTTCTGTTGCTGTACCAGTAAGGGAGAGTTTTCCTGCCCTAGTTCAGTCTTTCTAGTGAGCTCATGAGGCTGCTTATGGCGAAGAGTTTGAGACTGAGTGGAACTCCTTTGTGTCTGAGACCCCTGGTACTCTGAATTGGCTCAGTAGACCAATGCTTGCTTGGCCTTTTAAAATTTTAGCAAATTTCTTAGGACCTGCTTGTGGACATCCAGCTTTTTCTTGTATTCTGCCAAAGGTGAGAGAGTTTGTGCATCCAGGTTCCATTGAATAGTCTTGTTCTTAGGAATGTAGTTTTGTTGGTTGCTTTGCAACCTGAACTCTCTAATACAGCTCCATAACAGGAATTATTTAAACAAAGAAAAAAAAGAGTGTTTTCTCACTGTTCTAGAGAGAACATCTCCCAGTTTTAGATTATAAATTTACACTCTGCTAGTAAGATAAGCTTCAGCATATATTCCCTGTACATCTTTAAAAAATTATTTTATTGGGCTGGAGGGATGGCTTAGCAGCTGAGGCACTTGCCTGCAAAGTCAAAGGACCCAGGTTCAATTCCCTAGCACCTACGTTAGCCAGATGCACAAGGAGGCACACACACCTGGAAGTTTGTTTGCAGTGGCTGGAGGCCTTGGTACACCCATTGTCTGTCTGTCTCTCTTTCTCCCCCTCCTCCTCCTTTGTCAAATAAATAAATAAAAACTAAAAATTAAAACTTAAAAAAATTATTTATTTGAGAGTGAGAAAGACAGAGAGAATGAGAGAGAGAATGACCACTCCAGGGCCTCTAGCCACTGCAGACGGACTCCAGACACATGTGCTACCCTGTGCATCTGACTTTACGTGGATAATGGGGAATTGAACCTGGGTCCTTATGCTTTGCAGACAAGTGCTTTAACCGCTAAGCCATTTCTCCAGCCTTAGCAATGGAATTTTTAAACATTTTCTTCTTGTGTTGAGGATTGAACCCAGGGCCTTGAGCATTCTAGCCAGCTTCTTTCCCAGTCTGTTCCCTTTTTTTTTTATTTTTATTTTATTTTTTTTAATTTTTTTTTTGTTGTTCATTTTTATTTATTGAGAGTGACAGAGAGAGAGAGAGGTAGAGAGAGAGAGAGAGAATGGGCACGCCAGGGCTTCTAGCCACTGCAAACGAACTCCAGATGCGTGCGCCCCCTTGTGCATCTGGCTAACGTGGGTCCTGGGGAATCGAGCCTTGAACCGGGGTCCTTAGGCTTCACAGGCAAGCGCTTAACCGCTAAGCCATCTCTCCAGCCCCTGTTCCCTTTTAACATATGAAAAACCTGGTTTTAAAATGGTAATACATGCACCTTATAAACCTTTTGGACCTTGCAAGACAGTGAAACAAGAAGAAAATCATTGTCACCTATGAAATCTTACATAGACTAACCTAATTTCTAATGCTGCATTCTGATTTGTTTCCAAGACTAAATAAATTGAAAACTACAAAACCATGATAAAAGTATAGTTTTGTGTTTGGTATTTAATACTTCAGCATGTGTCTTCCTGTATCATTCAAAGTTCTCAGTTAAAATGCTACATATGTTTCATTAATACAGTATCTACTAGAATTTGTTTTTTCTGATAATTATATCCCTTTGTAGAATGCCTATTTTGAAAGCCAGAAGGGCTTAAATTTGAAGCTTATTTATTTATTTATTTAGTTTAGGCAAGACCAAAAGATTGCCACCCCAGCCCCCTTTTAATGAGAGAATTAGGAAAGAATTGGCACTCTGGGGCCTCCAGCCACTGTACTTGAACTCCATGCACGTGCCACCTAGTGCGCATGTGTGACATTGCATGCTTGCATCATGTCACACATCTGGCTTATATGGGACTTGGAGAGTTGAACATGAGTCCTTAGGCATGGCAGACAAGTGCTTTAAACACTAAGCCATCTCTTTTGGCCCAAATTTGAAGCTTAATTTAAAAATTAATTCTAGGGGCTGCCATGCGTAAGGATCCTGGTTTGATTCCCTAGGACCCATGTAAGCCAGATGCACAAGGAGGTGCGTGTGTTTGGCATTAGCTTGCAGAGGTTAGAGGCCGTGGTGTGCCCATTCATTCTATTTCTCCCTTTCTCTCTCAAATATGATAAATAAATTAAAAAATTAAATTCCAGGATGGGCATGAGTTTGAGGCTGGCTTGGGCTACAGAATGAGTTCTAGTCATCCCAGGCTAAAGTAAGACCCTGCCTTGAAAACAAAGAAAGTTAATTTCATTTGTAGTTGTCTTATAGGAGCCAGTGCCTTATGCATTAGGTGATTGTGTGATCGTATTCTAATGCATTGAAATACTTAAGTTTCTGATTTTGTTTTTTAAAGATGAGATTAAAAAAAATCCATTTGACCCAATGGCTTTTCTTCTTTAATTTCAGAATTCCATACGACATAATCTGTCACTGAACAAATGTTTCCTTAAAGTGCCTAGATCCAAGGATGACCCCGGAAAGGTAGGATTCATTTCCTTAAAATGAAGCAGTTGGATTCTTCTGTAAGTCTTGGCATGCTTGAATCAGTGACTTGTATAGTTCATTGATGAGATATCTTTGTGAAACGGCAAGTACTCCTTCACCCCTGGTTTGCTTGTTATGCTTCAAGAACCTGCCAGTTATGAGGAGCTCTTTTGGTAAGCTTTTAGAAGCCAGTAAGAGCTTGTTAACTACTGTCAGATCTTTCTAAGTGAGTCCTTGGTTGCTTTCTTAAGTCTTGTGTATTGAATCTAATTTGGTGTTCGAGCTGCTTGCCAAGACCTCTAGTCTATTAGTGATTACAGAATAGAGTGGACTTGAATTGGCAAGCAGAAATGTATTCTAACCTTGAAATAAAATGGTTTCTATTACTACTTTGTTTTCTCCCTGACTCCATTTATCTCCTTGCCACCATCACAGTCTTAATTTTTTTTCCATCTATAGAGTCTCCCATTTCCCTTATTGTTTTGTTTCAGTACCCATGCCAACTCTAATGTGGTCTTAATTTGGTAGAGTTGCTTCATTTCTACAGTTCAGGTTACTAGGGTGGATCATACTTGGTTGTCAGCATAAATTACTAGATTAGGACTGTAAGGCAGGTGTACCTGTTTGCAGGAGACATTCTTGTTTGAGTGGTTAGGCTTCTTGTATTCGGCTAACTCGTCCTGGAAGAATATTTCTAAAATGTAAGTCTGATCACATAAGCACCCTGCTTGAAAGTACTCTTCAGTGTACTGAAGATGTTTACTTTCTTTGTTATAAAATGTCCCTTACAATCATTTTCCTAATCTATCATTTCAGTCATGATTCAACTCACTCATGACTCACTCTGAATTGTGTCTTAAAGTTTTGCAAACACATCTTTCATACGGTCTTACCGCAATACTCTTTTACTGTATTTGTCTTATTCTGTTGCTTGCCTTTTAAGATTGAGCTGTATTTTTCCCCCCTCTCCACTTTACCTCTGTCTATGGCATTCTTCTCTGTAGCTCCTGTCATCATTTTAGTAGCTCTACCTGATCTGTCACAGGACTTATAATTTATAGTAACTTTCACAAAGTTGCCAGCAATCTTTCAGAAAACATTTAACTAATCATACAGTCTATCTCCTTTCTCTTCCCCTTCAAGTGGTCAAATGGTCTTAAGTTAAAGTCTAAATTTATGAGGGTGAGGATCATGTGTATTGTGTTCTGTTTAGCCCCAGTTGCTTGCACAGTGGCTGGTGACATTGAGGAGGCACTCTTTTTTTAATTTCTTTTTTTTATTGACAACTTCCCTAATTGTAAACAATATCCCATGGTAATTCCTTCCCTACCCCCACTTTCCCCTTTGAAACCCCACTCTCTATCATATCCCCTCCCCTCTCAATCAGTCTCTCTTTTATTTTTATGTCATGATCTTTTCTTCCTGTTATAATGGTCTTGTGTAGGTACTGTTAGGCACTGTGAGGTCATGGATGTCCATGCCATTTTGTGTCTGGGGAGCACGTTGTAAGGATTCCTTGCTTTCCTTTGGCTCTTACATTCTTTCTGCCACCTCTTCTGCAGTGAACCCTGAGCCATGGAAGGTGTGATTGAGATACTTCAGTGCTGAGCACTTGAGAAGGCACTCTTGTTGATAAATATATTGTATCCTTTGTTAGACTATTAACTTCTTGAGATCAGAGATGGATTCATTTCTGTCTTAGAGCAGACACTCCTAAGTAATAAATGCTTTATAGCATTCTTTGGAATTTGATGCTCAAAAGATTCTCAATAAGACTGAATAGGTTATTATAATAGTTTTTATTTTTATTTTTTTACTCTTGCCCATGTTCATACCTAATGTGAATAAGAATTGATAATGAAATTTTTTCTATCTTTGAAGTAGGCTTATTGAAAAATGAACTTGAATTTTTTTTAGCATTCTTATTTCCAATTCTTTAAGCATGTGAATCAAGCTGAAAGTACCTTTTAAAGACTTTAGAAATTACTTGAAATCTGTGAAGGCACTAATAGAACTTTATAAACATTTGATTCTAATTTAACTTTGAGGCTGAATCTTGCTTTTGGTTCTGGCTGGCCTGACATGTAGCTCAGTATGGCTAAACTTAACAGTAGTTCCCTACCTCTTACTTTCTCAGCAGGGCTGGAATTATAGGCACATGCCAGTATGTATACTCTAACTTTTAAATGTTTTAAACAGTCACCACAATTTAGTAACCAGCACAGATGAATTATGCATACTATACACCAAATTGTAACTTGCTGGAGAGCCATTATAAAGAAGCTTTTGCTGTCATGCTCCTTTTTCACAGAAGAGAAAACATTTCCCCATCTTTTATCTTACTTATTTTTAAAATGTTTTAAAAATTATTTATTTACTTAAGGGGGAAGGGAAGGTAGGAGAGAGAGAGAGAATGGGCACATCAGGGCCTCCTGCCACTGCATACAAACTCCAGATGCATGCACCACCACAAGCATCTTACTGCAAAGCCATTTCCTCAGCTCCCTCCATCTTTTATTAACTAGTATCATGGGGTAATAAGGCAGATGTTAAAAAACATGGTTTTCTTTGCAACTTTTTTTGGTCATTGTTTTGTCTCAATAACGTACAATAAATTACAGCAATAAATTGAATCTTGCAAAACATTAAAACTTAGTTTTTACTGTTTTATATTAATAAATATATTCTCATGGTCATAGTGAATATCTTTAATTTTTTTGTTTGTTTGTTTGTTTTTTCAAGGTAGGGTCTCACTCTGGCTCAGGCTGACCTGGAATTCACTATGTAGTCTCAGGGTGGCCTTGAACTCTCAGCGATCCTCCTACCTCTGCCTCCCCAGTGTTGGGATTAAAGGCGTGCACCACCATGCCCGGCTTTTTTTTTTTGGAGAGAGAAATAGGTGGAGGGTGGGGGGAGAGAGAGAAAACAGGCATGCCAGGGCCTCCAGCCACTGCAAATGAACTCCAGACGCATGTACCCCCTTGTGCATTTGGCTCACATGGGTCCCAGGAATCGAACCTGGGTCCTTTGGCTTTGCAGGCAAGTGCCTTGACCACTAAGCCATTTCTCCAGCCCTTTAATTTGTTTTTATAAAGTACAGTTACTAAGTTACACTTAGTTTTTGTTTCAAAGTGAGGTTTTAGTAACTGTTGTTTTCATTGTGATCAGAAGTAGATTTTGTGAATTTGATCTTAAAAATAACACATTTATGTGGATAAAATAATTTTATATTGTTATTTAATATTAAAATGAGATAATGAAAGTAAAATTTCAGTGCTTTAAAAATACTTCGGAAACCTAATTGTCCCCCCATTTTAAGAAAGAAATGACTAAGGCCGAATAACAGGGAGTGACTTGTTCAGGCTCAGTGTGGAATTAGCATCCAGCTATATTGGTCAGACTGACTTAAGAATCACAGAAAGCCAGAGTAAACTAACTTAAAGGGGAAGAACACTTCATGAGAACTGGAACAAGGTCCTTAAATTTTGTTATAATGAGTGTCTCTTTCCAGCCACCAGTTCTGCTAATGTCTCTGGCTTCAGTTTTACGCTAGTTGATACCAGAGATAGCTACCAGTCACTATGGCTTATGCTAGTTCATTAAGAGCAGTGTGTATCTCCAGTGTCCCTCTCCTGTCCCCCAAGTCATCTGGAACTATGCCTTAAACACATGCCTTAAAATGAATGCTGAGAAGGTGAAATACGCTTGGTTTCTTGATTTGTAGTTTAGTGCCTTTTCCATGATACCAGTCTTCCTTGAGGGGAGGCCCACATGTCAGTGAAGTTTTGGTACTTATGATCTGTCTTTCTTTTTGTGTTGCAGTGTTTCCTGCACTTGAGGAGCTTTCCCAAAACCACCCTCACCACAGTGGGAGGAACCATTGAGCCAAGGTGGGGTGGGAGTAGCTTTGGCTTGGGGCATGGGTGGCCTTGACCCAAACTCTCAGCATTTTTGCTAGCTGTGGCCTTGACCCATAGGTCCATGAGGTAGAAGTAACTGATAAAGACATGTCTTTTCTGTATTTCCAAGGTATGACTTCCTGTGTTTGTGTTACCAGAAAGATACAATAATGACTAATCTGGACTTGAACTCTGTTGTTGAATAACAGATGTCTTTGTGTGACTCTTTCTTTCTTACTCAATCCTTCATGTAAGAAGTCTTTCTTCATATTTTGTACTGATAGTCTGAAGTCCATTTTTTCTCTATACTCTTCTGGCACTCACTTCAAGCAGCCACATTTTAGCTATTAAAAAGAAACAAAATTTATTATGCCTCTATAATTATCCTCTTGAGGGGAATATTTTTTCTCTGTCAGTTAAAACCCTTTCTTCATGTATCTCACACTGTTTATCTATTTTTAAAATAGTGTCTTTTATTTCTCTTCTCATTAGTTCTGTTTTCTGTATTTTTGTTTGAGTTCTTGATTTACAACTTTTATGTAAGTCCTTAATTCTCACATGCTTCATAATTATTTTAAAGGTAAATATTTGGCTTGCATAATGAAAAAAATTATAACCCAATTTAGTTTTTAGAAAGATTTCTATCCTTTTCAAATGCCCATCTTAATCTTTCTTCAGCCTTGTTCCTTTTTCTCTAGTTCAGAAAAATAACATGAAAGGATATAAGGGATTATAGGTAGTAGTACCAACAATAGTGTCAATAATATCGAACAGTGGACTAATAGAACTGAGATGATGAGTAAGAAGTTTGACCCCACTGGGGCATTTAATACAACTAATTTATAGTAAGAGGAGCTTTCTTTTGGTTGTGGTGGGCAAAAGTTCTTTTTTGCCTGAGAATGGAATGTTGTAAAGGCACAATGCCTGTGAAGGTTGCAATCTCTTGGTTGGTAAGGATAGACACTGCTTAAAGATGATGGGGTTTTTTGTTGTTGTTTTGGTTGGTATTTTGTTGTTTCTGTCCCCTGGCTTAGTTAAAGGACCCATAACAGCTCATTACATGCTTTTCAAAGGAGAGTTTTTTGGTAACATTGTGCTTTACTTTAACAAGATGTAGAGAAACTGTAGAGATTTAAGAGAACATAAAATACAACATTAAGGGATGAACAGATGTTCCAGTAGTTAAGCCGCTTGCCTACAAAGCCTAAGGACCTGTGTTCAATTCCCTAGTACCCACGTAAAGCCAAATGCACGAGATGACACTTGCATCTGGAGTTAGTTTGTAATGGCTAGAGGCCCTAGTGTACCCATTCTGTCTATCTGCCCCTCTCTTTCTTCCTCTCTTGAATAAATAAAATATGAAAAAAGTATAGCATAAAGTGATGAAAAGATTTGAAGGAACCAGTTATTTATCTTGAAGAAGGAAGGTTAGAGTAATTTAACAGTCTACATACGCTTTTAAGAGGAAGAAGTTGATTGCTTATTGGTATCTTACAGTAGGACTTAAGGATAGTGGAGTTTGGTTGGAAAACAATCAAATTTATTGCAGTAAAACTCAACGGTATAAGTGCCTAGGAGAGGCTTTAGAGTTTCCCATTTCTCAAGCATTACGTCAATAAAATTGCTGTACTCTGTAGTAGGTAAAATTAATAAGTGGGTTCTTGATCACCATACACTCATTTGACTAGCACATTCTCTTCTTTTAGGCTTGGACTAGATAATTGACAGATACTGAAGTATAAAACTATTACCTCTTCTCTAGAAGAGGTCGTAATCAAGGTTAGATGAAGTAGAAGTCAGATGAAGTTTGTATAGGACCAGGAATTAAGGAAATTGATATACACGAGGTCCAAAGCGTAAAGAAATGGATTGGTACTAGTAAGTCAATGTCAAGGCCAAAAGGTCAGATGAGTGTCAGATCAACCTTTAGACAAACAAAGGTATAAAAGCCGAGCATAGCTGGCAGGGTAGCACATACTTGTAGTCCTGGCACTTAGGTGGCTATGGCAGGAAGGTCACAAGTTTGAGGATAGACTGGGCTACATATACATAGACCCTTACCATGTATTTATTTATTTATTCATTTGTTTATTTTTGTTTGTTTGTTTGTTTCCCCCTAAGGGCCTCACTGAAACCAAGGGTGGCCTCCAGTTCACTTCAGTCCTCCTACCTCTGCTGCCCGAGTACTAGGATTAAACTCTTCTACCAGCATACCCAGCAGACCCTTACTGTTAAAAAAATAAAAGCAAAGTAAGGATGATCTTTGGCATTCAGAAGGTTTGAAAGACTGATTAGGTAGAGGTGAGGGCTAGGTAATGCAATAGAATCAAAGAAGTAGTGGCTTAGGGTCCTGACATTTTACCACAGTTTAGAGCCCTTTTAGATTCAGCTTTGCCTTTTATCTGCTCATACAGTGTCTTCTTAAGAAAACTAACATGAAAAATATTTTTGTTGTATTTATTTGAGAGAGAGAGAGAGAGAGAATGAATATGAATATGGGTGTGCCAGGGTTTCTTGCTACTGCAAATAATCTCTAGATGTATGCACCACTTTATGCATCTGGGGAATCAAACCTGGCTGGCAGGTTTTGCAAGCAAATGACTTTAACTGCTGAGCCATCTTCCCAGTCCAAATGAACTTTTTAAAATTGTAAATGGTCAAGTTTACTCTTTGGTATATTATTCTAGTAATTTTGACAAGCACACAGTGCAGCCATTACTGTGATCAAGATAATAGAACCAACTGTTTTCCAAAATACTGTCTTTTGGAGTTAGTTAGCTCCTTCCCTTTTCTGAGGCCCTGACAACTACTGATCTGTTTTCTTTCTTATGATTCTGGCTTTTTCAGAATGTCAATAGGTGGTATTTTCAGTCCACTTTTATTTTTTAATAGTGCATTCAGAAATCAGTGGTGTTATGTGTAGCAACAGTTTGTCCCATTTTACTGCATATATTTGACCATATGGATTTGCCACAGTTTGATGGTCATTTGAAGGATATGTGAGGTCTTGATAGTCATAAGTTCATTACATTCTTTTCTTTCAGGCTTGGACTAAATAATTGACAAATACTGAAATACGAAACTAAAATAAGTCATACTAAGGTGCTCTTTGAGTGGATTATATGTTAAAGATAGGTGAGCAGTATGTCTTTTACAAATCCAATATGATACAGTAAAACCTCATCTTCAACTTCAAAAATGATCAGGCTAAGGTTAATCTAAAAGTAAAGTCACTTAATATGACATATGTTGTTAACATTTACAGAAATCGTTGGTTCATTCATTCATTTATTTTTATGAGAGAATTAGCACACCAGGGCTCTAGCCACTGCAGTTGAACTCCAGATGTATGCGCCACCTTGTGTATATGCATGACCTTGAGTGCTTGTGTTTTCCTTGTGCATCTGGGAGAGTCAAACCTGGGTCCTTAGGCTTTTCAGGCAAGTGCCTTAACTGCTAAGCCATCTCTCCAGCCCACCTCATTTATTTTTAATTATATATTTGAGAGAGACTGAGTGAGTTTGGGTATGCCAGGTTCTCCTGGCACTGAAAACAAACTCAAAGTCCAGATACATGTGCTACTTTGTGTACCTGACTTTTGGTGGTTCCTGGGCAATCAGGCTTTACAAACAAGTACTTAAAAAAAAATATTTTATTGTTGGGCATAGTGTCGCGCATCTTTAACCCCAGCACTCTGGAGGCACAGGTAGGAGGATCGCTGTGAGTACGAGAACACCCTGAGACTACAGAGTGAATTCCAGGTCAACCTGAGCTATAATGAGACCTTATCTAAGGAAAAAAACAAACAAAAATTTTATTTTTATTTGAGAGAGAGAGAGAGAGAGAGAGAGAAAGAGAGAGAATGGGTGTGCCAGGACCTCCAGCCACTGCAAATGAACTCCATATGCGTGCACCCCTTGTTCATCTGGCTTATGTGGGTCCTGGGGAGTTGAACCTGGGTCCTCTGGCTTTATTGGCAATTACCTTAACCACTAAATCATCTCTCCAGCCTGAAGCAAGTACTTTTTTGGGGGGGAGGGTTTCAAGGTAGGGTCTCACTTTGGCTCAGGCTGACCTGGAATTCACTGTGTAGTCTCAGGGTGGCCTCTAACTCTCAGCGATTCTCCTACCTCTGCCTTCTGAGTGCTGGGATTAAAGGCGTGCACCACCACGCCCGCCTGGCTGAAACAAGTACTTTTAACTGAGTCATCTCTCCAGCCCTGAAGAATCATTTATTATAATCAATATACTCACTGCATATTTTAATCCACTAATTAGAGATAATTGCTTACCTATTTCTTAGGCATCATTTGCTTTATTTTATAATTAAAATATTTAAAAGCGACAAAAACCTGAAGCTGTTTAAGAACAGCATTTCAGGGACCTTAGCTGGTATTGGAATAGTTTATACATGCACTCAGCCAACTATCCAGCCAAACCACTTGTCCTTCAGTGCCTACTGTTTGGTCTCTTTTTGTGGTCAGAGGTGGGTGGCTCAGCTGCTCCAAGTAGAAACTCTTGAGAATGAAATAAGATGTTATTCTTAATCATACTGAGACAACAAGCATAAGCCAGAACTGAACTGAGAAGTATGGTTGCTTTATCTGTGGTACATGCAAATAGTAATAGTGCCTTAAGATTTTACTGGAGAAGATGAATGGCCAAATATAAACTAAGAGAGGGAAAGAAAAGATTTATTAAAGCCAGGAAAGTCAGAGACAAAAGGATCTGGTACAGTGTCTGAAGTTCTTGAAATAGGTTGCATTAAGAGTTTAAGCAAGAGCAGAGAATAGTTTATGATTCATTTTACAAATGGGCATATATACTGGGCATTGGGGTTAGTTAAAACACAAAATTCATAGACAGCCTTTTGGAATGACTACCTACCTACCTATGATATGAACTATACTCGTAGAGTATGATATTATTAGTTAGCCTCTTGGGATTATTTATACCTAACCAAATAACAACTTTCTTTTCCCCCACAAGGTAGGATCTCACTCTAGTCTAGTCTGACCTGGAATTCATTAAGTGGTCCCAGGCTGGTCTTGAACTCATGGCAATTCTGCTAGCACCATCACACCTGAGGTTTCCTGCTATTGTTTGAGATAAGTCTTCACTGTTGTCCAGGCTGACCTGGAAGCCACCTGTATCCCAGGCTAGCCTCAAACTCTTCTGTAGTTTTTTGTTTTCCACCTTTAGAATTAATCTTTATCTTAGGAAAATTTGAAGTTTGTAGCTAATTACCTTTTGGAAGAAGAAGTGAAAACTGTGGAATCCCATTTTGTGATATTTAGAGAGCGTTCACTTACTCCACCAGAATTGTTGGCATGAATGAATAATAGCATATAATAATTGCAAATAATACATTTTTCTTCATAGAATTCAGAGCTCTTTTACATACATTATCTTGTTTCTTCATGAAGTCTGTGGTTAAACTGCAGCTTTAGGAATGACCTTTGAATCCAGGTTGCTGGTGCACCCTTTTAATCTCAGCCCTTAAAGAGGTAGAGGTAGGAGGATCATTGAGTTTGAGGCCTGCCTGAGACTACATAGTAAATTCCAGGTCAGCCTGGGCTATAGAGTGAGACCTTACCTGCGGGGAGAGGGGTTAGAAGTGACTTTTGAGTATAGATAAACTAGATTTTCTTGTAAACTTCATTTAGTGGAGCTTCCAGAACTGGGACCATTCAGTATATATGTATGTGTGTGTGTGTATGTGTACACACATACACACACACACACACACACACACATGCATGCATACCTTGTTCACTTAGTACAGTGTTTTAATGCTCTCTTACCTAGTAGTTGTTATCTCTTAGAAATATTTATCCATTTATTTGTTTGTGGACATTCACGGTCTTTTCAGCTTGGGGCAGTTGTGCAAAACTCCCAGGAAATTCTTGTATATGTTTTCTATGAACATCTAACTTTCAGTTTACCTGAACAAGGTATATTGTTGAGTGAGAGAGTAAGTGAAAGATATAAGAAATGGCCATCCTTTTTCCCAAATGCTTATGCTATTTTTCTTTCTCATGGCAACACATAATAATTCATTATTAGTTTTTTGTTTGTTTGTTTTGTTTTTCCAGATAGAGTCTAGCTCTAGTTCAGGCTGACCTGAAATTCACTATGTATTGTAGTCTCAGAGTGGCCTCAAACTCACTGCAATCGTCTTACCTCATATCTCATGACTTTAATTTGCTTAGTTCTAGTTAACATTGTTTTTCACCATTTTTTCTTTCATTCCTGTCTTCTGAATTTTCTTTTAAATTTTTTTGTTTAGTTTTATTTATTTACTTTAGAGTGACAGAGAGAGAAAGAGGCAGAGAGAGAGAGGGAGGGGGCAGAATGGGTGCGCCAGGGCTTCCAGCCATTGCAAAGGAACTCCAGACGCATGCGCCCCCTTGTGCATCTGGCTAATGTGGGTCCTGGGGAATGAAGCCTAGAACCAGGATCCTGTGGCTTCACAGGCAAGCGCTTAACCGCTAAGCCATCTCTCCAGCCCCTGAAGGTTCTTTTAAAGTACATTTTTTTAAAAAATTTTCTTTTTAATTTTTATTAGCATTTTCCATGATTATAAAAAAAATCCCATGGTAATTCCCCTCCCCCACTTTCCCCTTTGAAATTCCATTCAAGTACAATTTTTAAAATAGAAAAATTGTCATTACTATGCTGTATACACATACATTATATGCCAGGGTCTCTAGCCACTGCAAACGAACTCCAGATTCACACGCTGCCTTGTGCATCTGGCTTACGTGAATCCTGAGGAATCGAACCTGGGTCCTTTGGCTTTTCAGGCAAGTACTTTAATAGCTAAGCCATTCCTCCAGCCCTGCATTTGTCTTTCTGTGTGTGTATGCGTTTTTGTGTGTATGGGTGTGTAGAGGATAGAAGACAACTTTGGATATCATCTCAGTAGTGGTGTTCACCTTCTTTGAGACAGAGTTATCTTTAGAATGCTGTTCAGTTTTATTTGATACAAGGTCTCTCATTGGCCTGGAGTTCACCAGTTAGGCTAGACTTGCTAGCTAGAGAGCCCCAAGGATCTTCCTGTCTCTGTCTTCCCAGTGCTGAGTGTCTGCCACTACCCTCACCCCTCCCCCCCTTTTTTTTTTGTCTTCCAAGGTAGGGTCTCGCTCTAGCTCAGGCTAACCTGGTGGTATTCACTATGTAGTCTCAGGGTAGCCTTGAACTCACACTGATCCTCCTACCTCTGCCTCCTAAGTGCTGGGATTAAAGGCATGTACCACCATGCCCAGCTACCACTGTCATCTTTACATGGATTCTGAGGATTAAATTTAGGTCTTCATGCTTGCCAGGCAAGCACTTTGCCCACTTAAGTGCCTATCTCCCTAGCCCTGCACACGTCTTTTCTTAATGTCTTAAAAATAATACAAATTTTAAGTTTTGATGAAATATTTATCCTTTTTTGTTTTGTTTTTTCGAGGTAGGGTCTCACTCTAGCCCAGACTGACATGGAATTCACTATGGAGTCTCAGGGTGGCCTCAGACTCAAAGTAATCCTCCTACCTCTGCCTCCCAAGTGCTGGGATCAAAGGTGTGCGCCACCATGCGTGGCTTAACTTATCCATTTTTTAAAATGTATCCATTTTTAATTTACTAATCAATGACTTATATGCCACCCAGGAAAGAAACTAGTGTCAAAGATTGTTTATCTGTTTTTTTCATAAATTTTATGTTTCATATTTAGGTTCATGATCCATTTTAGGTTAATGTTTGTGTGTGGCATATTTTCTTGTTGAATTGTTCATCATCATTATGAAATAGTTTCACTATACTAGGGACCTAACCCAGGGCAGGCTAGACAAGAACTGAACCAGTGAATTACACTCCTGACTCCTTCTTAATTTCTTAAATGCTCTTTGTCTTAGGTGGGCATGGTGATGCACATCTGTAATCCTAGCACTTGGGAAGCTGATGCAGGATTATTGCCACAAGTTGGAGGTCAGTCTGGGTTACACAATGAATGCCAGACCACCCTGGGCTAAGGAGACTCAAAACAAGGGGCAGGACAGAGATATAACTTGGTTGGTTGGAGTTCTTATTTTTGTTTTTTATGAGAGAGAGAGAGACACGGGTGGGGGGAGAGAGAATTGGCACACAGGGGCCTTCAGCCCACTGCAATAGAACTCCTTGGGCACATGTGCAACCTTACACGTTTGCATCTCTGTGTGTCTGGCTTATATGTAGGACCTGGTGAGTTGACCACAAATCCTTAGGCTTTGCAGGCATGCACCTTAACTGTTTAGCCATCTCTCCAGCCCTGGTTGGAGTTCTTAATAGCTGGAGGCCCTGGGTTTGATCTCCATTACCATAAACCAATTGTGGTGATGCACTAGGGAGGCAGCAGCAGGAGGTTCAAAAGTTAAAGTTCATTCTTAGCTACATAGTGAGCTTGAGGCAGACTGTTTTACATGAAACCTTGTTGCAAAGCAAAACAAAAAAAGCAATCTGTTCTGGAGCTTACTTCCTCTGATAATTCATAGATCCAAGTTTCTTTAAGCTACATCTTGCTGCTTCTCTTCCCAACATTTTCCTTTTTGTCTACAAATATCTCTGTATTTAAAGTATGTCTTTAGGGAGTAGGAGATGGCTCAACAGTTAAAGGTGCTTGCTAGCAAAGCCTGCTGTCTCAGGGTTTATCCCTAGCTCCCACGTAAAGCTAGATGCACAAACTGGCAAATGCATCAGGAGTTCATTTGTAGTGGCTAGAGGCCCTGCTGCATCCATTCTTCTCTGCCCCTTTCTTTCTATCTTATCTCTTTCTCTGCTCACAAATAAATAAATATATTTTAAAAAATAAAGTGTATCCTTTGTAACCAGTAAGTGCCTATTGGCTCCCGCTTTTTTGTTGTTTTTGGTTTTGTGTTTTTGAGAGTCTTGCTGTGTACCCCTGGCTGGTCTGGAACTTAGGAGCCCAGACTTGCTTTGATCTTGTACTCATCCTTTTCTCTGTGCTTGGGATTGGTATTGTAGGCATGAGCCACCACATCCAGCTGCTTGCTATTGCTTTCTTTTCTTTGTTTTCTCCTTTCCTTTTCCTCTTCCTCTTCCCCTTCTGAGAGACAGACAAGACAGAGAGTATGGGTGCCCCAAGGCCTCCTGCCACTGCAAGTGTACTAACACCCAGACACAGGTGCCACTTTGTATTGGTACGGGGGACTTGAACCCTAGCTGTCAGACTTTGTAATCAAGTACTTTAAACTGCCGAGCCATCTCTTCAGCATGGTCTTGATGTTTTAATAATCTGCCCCTGCCTTTAGTTTTTTTGTTTGTTTGTTTGTGTTTTTTCGAGGTAGGGTTTCACTCTAGCCCAGGATGACCTGGAATTCACTATGTAGTCTCAGGGTGACCTTGAACTCATGGCGATCCTCCTGCCTCCCTAGTGCTGGGATTAAAGGTGTGCACCACCATGCCTGGCTTTTTTTTTTTTTAAGATAGAATCACATTCTATCTTGGGTTGACCTGGCGCTCATCCTTTGGTCCCAGGCTAGCCTTGAACTCTGCCTACCTCTGCTGGGATTAAAGGAGTTCACAACCACTCCAGGCTGCCTGTAGTTTTTGGAGACAGGGTTTTAATATGTCATACTAAGATAGGCCTAGGTATAGCCTAGGTTGGCCTTGAACTCCAGTCTTCCACCAGACTGAAAGAATTATAGGTATGTGCCACCACTCCTGGCTTTAACAATCTGCCACCTTCTTTTTTATTATTTATTTTATTTTTTCTTTGTGGTAATGTCTCACTGTAGCCCAGGCTGACCTGGAATTCACTATGTAATCTCAGGCTGGCCTTGAACCCACAGTGACCTTCCTACCTCTGACTCCTGAGTGCTGAGATTAAAGGTGTGCATCACCACACCTGGCACAGTCTGCCTTCTAATTAGAGCATGTAGACTTTAATATAGTTGTGTTATTTATTTATTTTGTTTATTATCTTCAAGGAGAGAGAGAGAGAGAAGAGAGACAGAGAATGGGTGTGGCAGGGTCTCCAGCTGCTGCAAATGGACTCCAGATGCATGTACCACTTTGTGTATCTGACTTTACATGGGTACTGGGGATTTGAACTTGGGTTGTTGGTCTTCACAGTCAAGTGCCTTAACTGTGGAGCCATCTCTTCAGCCCATAGTTTTTTTTTGGTTTGTTTTTTTTTTTTAATATGTAATATAGTTCTTTTCTTTTGGTTCTTATGTTGCTTCATTTCTGGAACCCTTGGGGTTAAGCATAGTTTGTAGGCATCTGTTTATTTTCTTCTGCTGTTCTTAGCTTGCTTTTTTTTTTTAAACTAATTTTTAAGCTAGTTATTGTAGAGTTTAACTGTTATCATTGACATAGCAGTCTACTTGAAGATGTTCTACCACTCCTACTCATACCTTGTTAGTACCTCTATCTCAGCACCTCTTTCACAGATGTAATAATCTTATAACGATATATTGTGTATTATTTACTTTCATGTCATTATGATCATAATATCTGACAGAAACAACTTGAAGTAGGAAATAATTATTTTGTCTCATAATTTTAGAGGGCTCAGTCCATGATGGTAGGGTAAGCATGTCAGAGCAGCTTAGTTAATGTCGCAGAGGCTGTGCTATCATGGTGATACAGAAAGCAGCTAGAGAGGCAGGCATCAGGAGTTGGGTGATCTTCAGAGGCCTGCAACTAGTGATCTACTTCCACCAGCTAGGCCCCACCTCCTAAAGTTCCACTGCCTTCCCAAACAGCACCAACAGTTGGGAATAAGTGTTCAAAACATGAGCCTTAAAGGATATTTCAAATTCAAACTGTAACAAACATGTATTTCTATGTATGTACTTACACTTTTCTTTTTGGTTTTTACTTACAACATAAATGCCACTTTAGATTTTTTTTAAAAAATTTCTTCCCTCTTTCCCTTTCTTCCCTTCCAGAAAGTGGCAGATAGATAAAGAGAGAGGGAGAGAGAGAGAACGAGAGAGAATGGATGCGCCAGGGCCTCCAGCCACTGCAAAAAACCTCCCGATGTATGCACCACCTTGTGCATCTGGCTTTATGTAGATACTGGGGAATTGGGCCCAGCTTCTTAGGCTTTGCAGGCAAGCGCCTTAATCAGTGAGCCATCATCTGTCCAGCTCTATAATTTATTTTATTTCTTTTTAAAAAAATATTTATTTGTTTGTTTGAGAGAGAGAGAAGGGTGGGGCTGGGGGAAGAGGCAGAGAGAATGGGCGCACCAGGGCCTCTGCCCATTCCAAACAAACTCCAGATGCATGCGTCCTCTTGTGCATCTGGCTTACGTGGGTCCTGGCAGATGCCTTAACCATTAAGCCATTTCACCAGCCCTAGAATTTATTTTCTTTAAATGCCATCTTAAAAAATTTTTGGGGGGGCCTGGAGAGATGGCTTAGTGGTTAAGTGCTTGCCTGTGAAGCCTAAGGACCCCGGTTCGAGGCTTGGTTCCCCAGGTCCCACGTTAGCCAGATGCATAAGGGGGCGCACGTGTCTGGAGTTCGTTTGCAGAGGCTGGAAGCCCTGGCGCGCCCATTCTTTCTCTCCCTCTATCTGTCTTTCTCTCTGTGTCTGTCGCTCTCAAATAAATAAATAAAAATAAATAAATAAAAATAAATAAATAAAATTAAAAAAAATTTTTTTTCTTTTGGAAGTAGGGTCTCACTGTAGTCTAGGCTGACTTGGAATTTGCTATGTAGTTGCAGGGTAGCCTCGAAGTCATGATGATCCTTCTATGACAGCCTCCCAAGTACTGGGATTAAAGGTGTACACCACGCCCAGAAAAATGCCATCATTTAAAGAAATATGTTGAAGAAAATTTTTGTTCACCTCCTACTATTTTTTCATGTCAATTTGTTTTCTTTTAGTTTAACATGATCCTTGACATTTCTTTCATTTTAGGCTTGTAGCCATCTCTACAGAACTCAATCCACGTCACAAAGATTTATATTTGTCTCTTCTAAGAGATAAACATGTTGATTTTGTAGGTTTTTTTTTTTTTTAACTGAAAAAGGTTTTTATGTCATTCTGAAAACATTTTTTTCTGGACATAGACCCCTAGGTTTTCAGGGTATTCCCACTTTGAGAAATTTGAAGACATTGCCCTTGGCCTGGAAAGTAAGATACCCGTACAGGTTATTCGTGTCCTTCCTTCATCCCACTTTTTTTTTTTGGTGATTTTCAGGAATTATCTTATCTTGTGATCCCAAATGTAGGACAGCAGTGTGATTCAGTATCGTTTTCTTCGTGCTTATTCTGCTTAGGGCCAGTCAGTAAGAGGAGGCTTTTATATTTTAAACAGCTTAAAAATATTTTATTTTTATTTATTTATTTGATAGAAGAGGTAGAGAAAGAGAATGGGTGCACCAGGTCCTCCAGCCTCAGCAAATAAACTCCAGACACATGCACCACCTGGATCTGGCTTACGTGGGCCCTGTGGAATTGAACCTTGGTCCTTTATCTTTGCAGGCAAGCACCTTAACTACCAAGTCATCTCTCCAGCCCAGCAATTAAATATTTTAACCCTACAATTTCCTTTTGTGTGTGTGTGTGTGTGTGTGTGTGTGTGTGTGTGTGTATTGGTGAAAAGGATTCAAATTGTTGCATTGATGCGATAGCATTAGAGCTTGTGTGTTGTTCCTGCCTGGTTCGGACACAAAACGTGCCTGTGGGTATTTAGTATAAGAAGGTATTAAGCACACTGCTGATCTCCTTAGTGTTCAACAACCTTGTAAACCTGATTAAGTTTCAGATTTCTTGCATCATCGTTGCTCTTGAGATCCTGGAGCTTACCATGCAACAAAGTAATTAGAAGAAGTAAGTATGGGGCTGGAGAGATGGCTTGGAGGTTAAAACCATAAAGCTCTTAAAAGAGATAAATGTGGGCTGGAAAAATGGCTTAGCAGTTAAGGCGCCTGTCTGCAAAACCAAAGGACCCAGGTTCGATTCCCCAGGACCCACGTAAGCCAGATGCACAAGGTGGAGCATGCATCTGGAGTTCATTTATAGCTGCTGGAGGTCCTGGCACACTCATATCCTACATCCCTCCCCATCTCTCTCTCTCTCTCTCTCATAAACAATTTTTTTAAAAAAGAAGTGTGTGCGTGTGTGTGTGTGTGTGTGTGTGTGTGTTTGTGTGTGTGTGTGTGTGTGTACATGAGAAGGCCAGAGGTTGGAAGTTGGGCGTCATCCTCGATAGCTTTCTACCATGTTTACTGAAACAAGGTCTCTCACTTGAATACAGACCTTACTGATTCAGCTAGTTCAGTTAGGCAGCATTACCTGGGGATTCTGTGCCTTGTTTTCTGATGGGATTATTGGGATTACAGACCTGTACCACACTCACCTGACATTTACATGGCTGCTGGGGATCCTAACTCATGCTCCTGCAACAAGTGCTTTACCAACCATAGTTGTCACCCCAGCTCTATTTTATACTTTGTGACATTGATTCACATTTACTTTGAATTTAGGAGAATTTTGTCATTCTTATAGTGAGAAATTGACTGTGACAGTAATGACTTTTTGTTTTTTTTTTTTTTGATTTTTTGAGGTAGGGTCTCACTCTGGCTCAGGCTGACCTGGAATTCACTATGTATTCTCAGGGTGGCCTCGAACTTGTGGCGATCCTCTTACCTCTGCCTCCCAAATGCTGGGATTAAAGAAGTGCACCACCATGCCCGGCAGTAATGACTTTTAAGTACGGTTAACTGAAGATTAATGTGCTCCGAAGGAAAGCTTAGGGATCAACTAGAAATTATGAGATTTGAATTCCTTCTGGGCAGTATTACTAACTTTGCCTTGTGACAGTTGACCTGGGAATTTTATAACCTATAATAGTTAGAGATCTTTGCTTCCTTTTTCTTCTATGCACACACACATAACGTGTGTAAAGGCCAGGCATCCACTTTGGGCATCTTCCTCTGTCACACTTTAAATTTATTCATTGGAGACAATGTGTCTCACTGAACCCAGAGCTCTGTAGTTTAGCTGTCCTAACTAGCCAGCCAGCCATCCTGAGGGATGTATCTCCAATCTCCCATCCCTGAGATTACAGGAGTGTGCAGCCGTATCTCACATTTCAAGTATGTGCTGGAAGTTGAAACTAAGAGACTCATGCTTACCTGGTAAGCATGTGGCTCATTGAGCCCTCTGCCCACCCTCACAAATATACGTTTTGTTTAGAAATAGCTTATCTACCATGAAATTTACTTTTATTTCAAAATGCATAATTGAGTAGTTTTATTATTTGTAAAATGGTTCAACCATCACCGCCACTGCCTTACTTTCCTCACTGCTGTGATGGAACACCTGATCAAACAAATTAAGGAAGGAAGGATTTATTTTGGCTCACAGTTTGAGGCTATAGTCTGTCAAGATGGAGAAGTCATGGAGACCAGAGTGAAAGGCTTGCTTCCACAATCAGGGCAGAGAAAGGGTGGGGGCGGGGGGAGAGGGAAGGAGGGAGGGTGGGTCCAACACTGCTTGTTTTCTTCTTTTTAGCAGTCCAGGACCTCCACCCATAGAATGGTACCACCCATACTTTGGATTCCCCCACATCAAAAATTACTCTAGAAGCTTCCTCATCGACATGATCAGAGGTTTGTTTCATCAGTGAGAATAGATCTTGTCAAGTTGACAATAGAGATTAACCATCACAGCTACCAAGTTCATTTTTTTTTAATTTGAGAGAGAGAGAGAGAAAGAATATAAAGACACTTCAGCCAGGGCATTCAGCAGCTGCAGATGAACTCCAGGCACATGTGCCACCTTGTGCATCTGGCTTACATGGGTGCCAGAGAATTGACCCTACCTAGGTCCTTTGGCTTTGCAGGCAAGTGCCTTAACATTTCTCCAGCTCCAAGTTCATTAAAAAAATTATTATTTATTTAATTGAGAGACAGAATTGGCACACCTGGGCCTCTAGCCACTACAGACAAACTCCAGACTCATGTGCCACCTTGTGCATCTGGCTTATATGGGTCCTGGGGATTCATACCTGGATCCTTTGGCCTTGCAGGTAGACGCCTTAACTACTAAGCCATTTTTCCAGCCCACATTTATCTCTTTTAAGAGTTTTATGTTTTTAACCTTTATGTTTAGATTTTTTTTTCCCTTTGGTTTTTCGAGGTAGAGTGTCACTCTAGCTCAGGCTGACCTGGAATTCACTATGAAGTCTCAGGGTGGCCTCGAACTCATGGTGATCCTCCTACATCTGCCTCCTGAGTGCTGGGATTAAAGGTGTGCGCCACCATGCCCGGCTATGTTTAGATTTTTGATCCATTTTGAATAAATATATGTGATGTAAGTTAGATGGCACAATATCAGTTTTTTCAGTGCTCTTATTTGAAAAGAACTCCCCCCCCCCCCAACCAGCATTGCTAGCTTGTGGGAGACCAAGTATTTGAGCTTATTTCTATGTAAGGTTAGTTCTGTTCTAAATGTCTGCACCTATGCTGCCATCATACTGTCTTGATTACTGTGAATGTAGTAAGTTTTGAAATTAGGAAGTGTGAATGCTTAAACTTGGTTCGATAGTCTGGGTCATGGCTGTTAATGTATGTATTTTAGAATAATCTTGTCAACAACTTAAAAAAGCAAAAGACAACTAACGTTTTGACAGTGCCGGACTTGCAAGGAGTGGGGTTTGCCTGGGGCCTTTGGGCCATAGCCCCTATGTGGGCAGCCCAAACTGGGGCTTGGCAATTGCAGGTGCCAAGGAAGTGTGCGCTCAGCCTGTTGGCTGCAGCTGTGGTGAGCTGGGTGGCCTCCCCTTGTAGCCCTACTTGCTGCTCACGTGGCTGGACAAGGCCATAGGTTAGGAGAACAGCAAATTGTCCCATAGCTGCCGGAGACGTTTCCACCTTTCATTCCTTTGTCTTTCACTGTGAGGGCGGGCAGTTGATCCTTAGCCCTGAGTGTCCCATGTCTGAATTACTACAGTATGGATCTGGAAACATCATCTTTCTTGTCATCACCTGCCCACTCATGAAAAGAATCATATTTTGACCTCAGTTAGCCTTAGACCTGATGTTTAATTGGGGACCATTACTTGCATGGTCTGCTATCAAGGGTTCCAGTGATCAGACTGTATGCCGGTCTCTTTATTTTTTGGAGTTATATGAAGACTGTTTTATGATATAATTTGTGCCCATCAGGACAAAAAAAAGATGAAGCTCTGATTGGTCTGAAGTCCATGGCACTGCTGTTCAGAGAGAATACCAAGCAGTGGCTCAGCAGCTTCAGAGTCACCATGCTGGGGGCTCTGAGCCTGATACTTGTGAACAGTGATCAGACTGCCCCCTGCAACATTGCTCTGGTAGTGGTAGGAGCCCATCTGGCTCACCACATTTACATAGTAGACATCAACAAGCTTGAGGACTGCTGTAATAAATTCACCTCTAACCAAACAGTAGGAATACTCATGTTTTTAGGGATCATACTTGGGAATTTGTGGGAAGAGACAACAATTGAAACCAAAAAAAAAGGAGGTGTAGTACAGTAGAAAGTTAGCAGATAAGACAGGCATGACGGTGCACACCTTTAACCTCAGCAGTTAGGAAGCGCAGGCAGGAGAATTGTGAATTCATAACCAGCCTGGGTTCCATAAGGAGTTCAATACCAACCTGTCAAAAACAAACAAACAAGAGCTGGAGGGTATAGCTCAGTAGCAGGGAGCTTGACTATCATGCAGCATGCCCACGGTCCCCACAGTCAATCCCTAGCACTACCAAGATAATAAATAAATTTTTACATAGAGTTATAAAACCAGATTTTTATAAAACACCATCCTGTCTTATAAGTACATTATTAGGTTGAATGAACAATCTATTATACTAAAGAAGAAAGAACCAAGCCAAGTGAGGTGGTGCACACCTTTAATTCCAGCACTCGGGACGCTGAGGTGGGAGGATTGCCTTGGGTTCGGGGCCACCTGAAGGTGGATCCTGTGGCCTCGAACTCAAGGTAATTCTCCTACCTCAGCCTTTTGAGTGCTAGGATTAAAATCGTTCTACCACCATGCCCAGCTTCTGTTTAGATCTTAATCCATCTATTACCCAACGCAGTTCTCCTCTGTCACTGAAATGAGGGACTCCTGGATTTGAGTTGACCTTGAATATTTAAGTTAGTACATTCTTTTGTCCATTATAATTCTAGTGAAGTTTTTGGAGTCATAAGAATTTTTTGTTTTGTTTTGTTTTGTTTTTCTTGAGCTAGAGTCTCACTCTAGATCAGGCTGACCTGAAATTCACTATGTAGTCTCAGGGTTGCCTCAACCTCAACAGTGATCGTCCTACCTCTGCCTCCCGAGTGCCGGGATTAAAGGTGTACGCCACCATGTCTGGCTCAAATTTTAGCTCTTTAAATAAACTTAATGTGTATCTCATCTAAATAAATGTCATTTTACGGAAATGGACCTTTGTTTTCTGTATTGGTTTTTATTCCATTCTTCCCCCTCACCCCCCTTGAGGTAGGGTCTCACTCTAGCCCAGGCTGACCTGGAATTCACTATCACTGGATGGCCTCGAACTCATGGCAATCTTCCTACCTCTGCCTCTCTAGTGCTGGGATTAAAGGCGTGTGCCACCACTCCTGGCTCTTCTGTATTGTTTCTTTTTTCTTTTTCTTTTTTTTATTTGAGAGCAACAGACAGAGAAAGAGGCTGATAGATAGATAGAGAATGGGCACGCCAGGGCCTCTAGCCACTGCAAAGGACCTCCAGATACGTGTGCCCCTTGTGCATCTGGCTAACGTGGGTCCTGGGGAATCAAGCCTCAAACTGGGGTCCTTAGGCTTGACAGGCAAGCACTTAACCACTAAGCCATCTCTCCAGCCCATGTGTTGGGTTTTATTAAGGCTGAAGCTACCGTGTATTCTTTATTGTGATCTTAACTCACTGCTGAAAGCTGTAATTCAGTAAGCCAATAGGCTTTAATGTTTTAGAAGAATTTAAATAAATGAATAAAATTTTTACCTGTTCTATCTATTAAAAAAACAAACAAACAAGGCCTGTGGGGGGTGGTTGCTCAGCAGTTTTAAGATGCTTGCTTGCAAAGCACGCCAGCCTGGGTTTGTTTCCCCAGTACTCACGTAGAGCCAGATGCACAAAGTGCCATATGTATCTGGATTTCTTTTTCTGCGACAAGAGGCCCTAGCATGCCCATTCTCCTCCCATCACCCCTCCTTTGTAAATAAACAAAAATATTTAATAAGGAAGAAAACAAAGAGAGCTGTAGTATCCAGTGCTCATATAGCTCTGGAATGTTCTGAATATCTTTTTTTTTTCTTTTTCCTTTTTTGTTTTAAATTTTTTGTTCATTTTTATTTATTTATTTAAGAGTGACAAAGAGAGAGAGAGAGGCAGATAGAGAGAACGGGCACGCCAGGGCCTCTAGCCACTGCAAATGAACTCCAGACATGTGCGCCCCCTTGTGCATCTGGCTTACGTGGGTCCTGGGGAATTGAGCCTTGAACTGGGGTCCTTAGGCTTCATAGGCAAGCACTTAACCGCTAAGCCATCTCTCTAGCCCATGTTCTGAATATCTTAATGTCTTTAAATATGATATTTGGAATTACTAATGTTGGCAAAAATTTAATGTGTTACAGCTTTATACCAAGCACTAAGCTTACCTCTATTGAAGAGGATGAATGATAGGTCACTGCTATTAAAACTTTGGTCTAGGGGCTAGACAGATGGCTAGTGAGTAAAGTTGTTTGATTGTAAAGCCTGGGTTTGGTTCCTCAGTACCCATGTAAAGCTAGAAGCATAAAGTGAAACATATGACTAGAGTTCATTTGCAGTGGCAGAAGGCCCTAGTGCACATGCATGTTCCCTCTCCCTCTCTCTCTCTTTCATAAAGAAATAAATTAGGTAGTTAAAATTAACAAACTAGTGAAAGACTCACACTTAAAAAATAGAAAATTTCGGGCTGAAGAGATGCCTTAGTGGTTAAGCGCTTGCCTGTGAAGCCTAAGGACCCCGGTTCGAGGCTCCATTCCCCAGGACTCACGTTAGCCAGATACAGAAGGGGGCGCATGTGTCTGGAGTTCATTTGCAGTAGCTGGAAGCCCTGGTGTACCCATTCTCTGTCTCTAACTGCCTCTTTCTCTCTGTCTGTTGCTCTCAAATAAATAAAAATGAACAAAAAAAACAGATAATTTCCCTGAAGTTTATTAGATGTAGAAGTCAAAATCTCTTCAAGGTTATTGCCCTACTCTTCATTGTGTAAAGTTTGTACTAAATAAATGATGATTATAAAATGCTTATTTTAAGCTGGGTGTAGTGGTTTATACCTATAATCCCACTTGAGGGATTAAGGCAGACAGATGGCCATGAATTCAAAGCCAGCCTGGTCTACATTGTGGGGTCATTGTAGCCTGAGCTACAGAGTGAGGCCCTATCTCAAAATCAAGCATACAATAACTAAATATATTGCTTATTATAAGCACAACTCCTGTGGTTTTATAGGAGAGGAATAATAATAAATAAAGCAAATAACTTATATATTATAAATGATAAAGAAAATACAGAGTAATGTGGACTGTTGTGTGGGTTGTAGTTTTCAAAAGAATGGGCAAATCTGTTCATCAGCACTTTTTACTCTTTACCTTTCTTGTGCCTGATGAAGATTTGAGAAGCTGTTAGTTTGATTCAGCAGTGTTACTTTCCTTACTGTTGAGTTAAGCAGTAGTCAAGATTTTATCCAAGTATACTTGTTCACCTTCCTCTTTTCCCTCCTTCTCTCTCTCTCTCTCTTTGAGGTATGGTCTCACTCTAGGCCAGGCTGTCCTGGAATTCACTATGTAGTCTCAGGCTTATCTTGAACTCAGAATGACCCTCCTACCTCTGCCTCCCAAGTGCAGGGATTAAAGGTGTGTACCGCCATGCCTGCCTGTCCTCTTTGAGTGAGATTTTTCTGTGTTGCCTAGGCTGGTCTTGAGCTCTTGCTCCAATAATCCTCTTGCCTCAGCCCCCGAAAGTAGCTATGAGTGTAAGTGCATGCTATCATGACTAGGCTCCTGGCCTCCTTACACATGCACACACACATGCCCTCATGCATATGAACATGCATACACACGCATGCACATACACACAAATAAATTTGGTATATTGATACACAAAATGGAATATAAATGCCATCTTAAGTTGTTTCTTTTTTCCCCCTTTATTTATTTATTTTATTTGAGAGAAAGAGAAAAAAAGAGGCAAAGAGAGAGAATAGGTGTGCCAGGGCCTTTAGCTGCTGCAAACAAACTCCAGACGCATGCACCACATGTGCATCTGGTTTACATGGGTCCTGGGGAATCAAACCTGGGTGCTTTGGCCTTGCAGGCAAGCACTTTAACTGCTAAGCCATCTCTCCAGCCCTTAAATCTTCTTTTAATTTTTATGGAACATAGTTGAGAATTTTAATTTTTTCCCCCATAGTATAAAAAGAACAGACAGAAAAAAAAAATGGCTTATTCTTATCATTTACATCATGGAATGGATGCAAAGAGACAGTAACACTCTAGGTTCTAATTACGATAGTAAAATCAAATGGATGACATCCTAGGTTAATTTTCTCAAAATGAAGTGCTGAATTAATGATATTTCTAAAAATAAAAAAGATAATTGCTTCTCATTTATTTAATCTTTCAATACGATGATATTCTTTTTTTAAAATTTTTTTTCCTTTTTTTAAAATTTTTATTAACATTTTCCATGATTATAAAATATATCCCATGGTAATTCCCTCCCTCCCCACCCCCACACTTTCCCATTTGAAATTCCATTCTCCATCATATTACCTCCCCATTACAATCATTGTAATTACATATATACAATATCAACCTATTAAGTATCCTCCTCCCTTCCTTTCTCTGCCCTTTATGTCTCCTTTTTAACTTACTGGCCTCTGCTACTAAGTATTTTCATTCTCGTGCAGAAGCCCAGTCATCTGTAGCTAGGATCCACATATGAGAGAGAACATGTGGCGCTTGGCTTTCTGGGTCTGGGTTACCTCACTTAGTATAATCCTTTCCAGGTCCATCCATTTTTCTGCAAATTTCATAACTTCATTTTTCTTTACCGCTGAGTAGAACTCCATTGTATAAATGTGCCACATACGATGATATTCTTAATGAAGTATTTTGTGATTAGAATCTGAACTATCCTGTTTTATTAGGACATAGAATAATATATTTCCATCTTTAATGTTTGTGCACCAAAATATGCTTGAAGTGATTCATAAGTGGTAAGTTTGAAATCTGAGGTGTGTGTACGAGTGACTATAGAGAAATGAAAAGGTCATTCAGATTTATCACTGTACTTGGTATTATAAATCTAAGTGTGAGGAATGCTTTTTGCAATTACAGAGCAGAGATAACTGTCCTTCAACAAAATTATGAGTCATTAAAAGTTTTATACATATTGTACCCGGCACACTATGATTATATAAATCAATAGTAGTTCCTGCCCTGAGGGAGCTCATATCCTAGGAAGGGACACAGACTCATAAGCAGAAGTACAGTGTTAAGTGCAGTCTGTGGTCTACACATGTAAAACATACAGACATGTTACAGAGGGAGAGAGTGATGAATTCTTGGGTAGGTCATGAAGAACAGACAAGATTCCTTTAGATTAGATCTGAACTGAATTTTTAGGGCAGAATATTGTTGTAGTTAGGTTTGTACTGTTGGCAAAAAAAAAAAAAAAAAATACTCGACCAAGAGCAGCTTGAGGGAAAAGGGTTTATTTTGGCTTACAGACTTGAGGGGAAGCTCCATGATGATGGCATGAGCAGAGGGTAGACATCACTTCCTGGCCAACATCAAGTAGACCACAGGAATAGGAGTGTGTGTCGAACACTGGCAAGAGGAAATGGTTATAATATTCATGAGCCCACCCCCATCAATACACTGCCTCCAGGAGACATTAATTATCAGCTGGGTACCTAACATTTAGAACACTTAAGTTTATAGGGTACACCTGAATCGAGCTATCATATTATGCTCCTGGCACCCACAAACTGATAACCATCTATTATCTAAAATGTAGTGTATTTAGTTTAACTTTAAAAGTTACAAAGTTTTTATCAATCCTAATTATGTTTAAACATTTTTATAGTCCAAGATCTTTTAACTGAACCATAATACCAAAAAATCCCCCCCAAACCCTATAATAGCTTAGAATAAATACCCAGTAAAAGATGGCATTGGGCATAGCAAAGAAATATTTAACCAATGTAAGATTTAAACAGGGCAGACATCAAACTTTATAGCTCTAAGTCCAACAACTCTGGTCAGTAACAGATCTCTTAAGTCCAATAATTTTAACTAGCAACAAGTCTCTGGAATTTAATTTTAACCCCTCCAGCTAGGTTACTCAGAGTACTGGAAAGCTTCTTTAATCTGGGGCCAGCAGCTCTCCTTGCAGTTGTCTCATGGTCCCAGCTTCTTTACTGTGTTTCCATTGTTACCCACGGTTTATTTTCATGGTTCCATTGAGTCTCTATGTAGGCAATCTAGCAAACCTGTTACAAATGTCCATGGCCATTTCCAAAACACAAGACAGAGTTGCAAATGTAATGACCTTCTCTTTTTTGTATTTTTTTATGCTCCATAATATCAGGTGGGGTGCCAGTTTGTTATGGGGTGGGGGAATAAAGCAGACTTTGAAGAACAGGACATTCCTTGAGCATTTAGGCCCTTTCAAAAGAGTTTGTATTTTTTCTGTTATTCCAGTATAGGTCAGTTAGCCAATTTCAAAAGGTTGTAATCTCTCATATAATTGCAGCTGAACAGACAGAAGTTTTAGCCCCAGTATTTTTTGTGCCATATCTTTCTGCATGCATCAGTCTTTTTATGCAAAGCAACCCTATACAAGTTTTCAGATACAGGCATAACTGCAGACCTCTCATACAAACTGTTTCTAGCCCAGCCCAGACAAAGCTTTTTCTCACCCTCACAAGCCAAACCTCACAGTCTATATATAGTTTTTATTGTATTTAATTTTTTTTAACTGACCAGAATAGTTCATCAAGCTGTACTTACAGCACTGTAAAGCATCTCTTAGGCCAAGATTTTAAATCCTTTTGCATTTCTTTTTGAAAATCTGCTCTAAAAACCCAAAGCTACATAGTTATTTTTTTGCTTTGTAGCAATGACCCCCACTACTGGTGCCAAATTTACTGTTGTAGTCAGGTTTGCATTGCTGGCAAAAAAAACACCCGACCAAGAGCAGCTTGAGGGGGGGGAAAGGGTTTATTTTGGCTTATAGACTTGAGGGGAAGCTCCATGATGGCAGGGAAAATGATGACATGAGCAGAGGGTGGACATTGCCTCCTGACCAACATCAGGTGGACAACAGTAACAGGAGAGTGTGCCAAACACGGGCAAGGAAAAAAAGGGCTGTAATATTCATAAGCCTGCCCCCCAACAATATACTACGTCCAGGAGGCATTAATTATCAAATCTTTATCAGCTGGAAACCTAACATTTAGAACACCTCAGTTTATGGGGAACACCTAAATCAAACTGTCATTTATATGAATCAGTTTAATGGTAGGGTGGCTATTACAGATAGTGAGATCAGCATCTAGTACAGGGTCCAGATGTATGAAGCATTGTGTGTTCAAGAAACAGCTAGTCTTCAGTGTGAAGATTCAGGGAGAACAGTAATTCTCTTTATAGTTAAATGTTGCATGTGAGACACTCTACAAGGATTAATGAAGTACTAGAAGAAAGGACTAAATTTGAATGCTATCACTGCAATAAGTTGGAAATCTGCAATGTCTATGGTTTGTGTTCCTGTTTGTGTGTCTGCACTACACACAGGTGCAGGCAGGCATGTGTACCAAGAGGCATGATAGTGGAGGGAAAGGATGTGAGGATCAGGCCTCGTTTTTGTTCTGGCTCTCATATGCTTGGTTGGGCAAAGTACTCGAACTTTCAGAGTTTCGATTGCCTCATCTGTACAGTATGTGCAAACTATAAGACCTGTGTTTTCACAATATTTTTTGGTAGTGGTGCACACATTTGATCCCAGCACTGAGGGAGCAGAGGTAGGATGATTGCTGTGAATTCAAAGCCAGACTAGAACTACAGAGTGAATTCCGAGTCAGCTTGGGCTAGAGTAAGATCTTATCTCAACAACAACAACAACAACAACAACAAAAGATACATATTTTGGAAAAATCACAGTTCTTAAGTGGCTGGAATATATGAGGTGCTCACACATACTTTTAAGTGAATGATATGACAACTATATTGTGAAAATAAATTATGACAGTATAAACAAGAACATTGCTCTTCAAGATACCCTTGTGTCACATGTGTTCAAGCAGTTCAGAAATGACATGCATACTTTATATATAAAATACATTGGATATCACATGTAGTATTCAAATAGTATGCTTTAAGAATTTGCAAAGCTGGGCATGATTATGTATGCCTTTAATCCCAGCACTCAGGTGGCAGAAGTAGGAGGGTCGCCATGACCTAGAGGCCACTGTGAGACTACAGAGTAAATTCCAGGTCAGCATGGGCTAGAGTGAGACCCTGCCTAGAAAAGCCAAAAAAGAAAAAAAATGAATGTTACATATTGAAAATATTTGGTTATTCATTTTCACTAAATTTAGTCATGGTCAAATGCTTAGACTTGAATGTTTTAGCTTGTGATTTTTTTTCTCTTTAGTAATTTAGTTATTAATGGGCTTTTTTCCCCCCTCACAAATTTTATTTTTCTCAGTTTAAAAGTGGTGTTTTCCAGAATGTACTCATACATGCCTGTAGTCCCAGATGTTCATTAGGTGAGGCAGAAGGGCCACAGGTACAAGAACAGTCTTTGTTTTTTTGAAGTAGGGTCTCTAGCCTAGGCTGACCTGGAACTCACTATGTTGTCTCAGGCTGGCCTCGAATTCACAGCAATTCTTCTACCTCTGCTTCCCAAATGCTGGGATTAAAGACATGTCAACTGCCATGTGTGGCTCAGTTTCTTTTAAAATATTTTTATTTATTTGCAAACATAAGTAGGAGAGGGAAGGGGGGCGGGGTATGCCAGGACTTCCAGCCACTGCAAAGGAAGTCCAGATGCATATACCTCTCTGTATATCTGGCTTTACATGAGTACTGGGGAATTGAACTTGGGTTGTTAGGCTTTGCAGGCAAGTGCCTTAACTGCTGAGCCATCTCTGCAGCTGAATTAAAAAGAAAAAAATTGCTGGAAGGCTGGAGAGAGGGTTCATCCATTAAAGGTGCTTGCTTGCAAAGCCTGACAGCCCAGGTTCAATAACCCAATACCCACATCTAGCCAGGTGCATATAGAGTGGCACATGCATATGGAATTTGCAGCAGCAGGAAACCTTGGCACATCCATTCTCATTCTCTTTCAATGTTTCATTCAAGTAAGTAAATAAAACATTTTATGAAAAAATATGCTAGGTTGTAGTCTGTTATAGAATGCTCCCTGGCGTGTGTGAGGCCTTGGGTTCAACTCCCACACCACCAAAGCCAACAGACTAGCACCTTTGCTGTTACTTGCCAAATGTTTGGATTTGGAGCAGATGATCATGAAGATGTCTTTAAATGTTCTAGGATTTACTGCAATGTATGGTTAATGTCATTTACTTCTTTTCCTGTAGGGGTCCTATTGGGCAATAGACACCAATCCGAAGGAAGATGCACTGCCCACTCGGCCAAAGAAGAGGGCACGGTCTGTAGAACGGGTAAGCACTGTTTGTCTAGGTTCAGTAGGAGAGGTTGGATATGTCAGAAATGTAGATTTTAAAAGTTCATTTCCACTAGAGCAAAAGTAACCAAAACAAAGGTAATATTAGATTTTATAGCATTTTATGTTTTCAAAACACTTTTCAGGCCTATTATTTTATTTGATTTCAATGCTTTGAATGAGGTGGACAGTGTACTTAAGTAAATGGTTTTGCCCTAATTAGGACACAGCTGTTGTCTGAAATTTGCACCCGGGTCTTTTGAGTTTTAATTTGATTCTCATTTCTGTGCACTCACAACACTGAGGGTTGGTTTTATATGACACAACTATTCCTTCCATTGCAGATAATCATTAGGTTACATTAGATTTTCCTCATTGTCCTTGAGTTCTATACCTTGCCCTATCCATGTCATAGTTGTTTTGTATAGAAAATTTGTAAAAGGGCTGTTTAAGGTAAGTTTTATTTACGTATCCATGTAAAAATTAATTTCCAAGAATGAAAGAGAAAAAAACCTAAGGTTGATAGTCTCAATTATATATTGTAACATTTTATATCTCTATCTCTATCTCTATCTCTATCTCTCTACCTACCTACCTACCTATCTACACTTTATTTGAGAGAAAGAAATAGGAATTTGGGCGTGCCAGGGCCATAGCATTTGAGCTCCAGACATGTGTACCAATTTATCTACGTGTGTGCTGGGGAATTGAATCAGGTGCCATTGGGCTTTGCAGCCAAGTCCCTCAAACCACCAAGCCATCTTTTTAGTCCAAATGTTGTAATACTTTTAATGATCAGTTCAGTTGTCCTCAAACCTTGACTTTGCTTTCTACAATTCCAGCATCTAAACTAACACATGAGTCTATAGTCTCATCCTGCCCTACTTGTCAAGATTCACTTAAGTGTATCCTTACATGTTCACTTGTGTTCTTGCAGAATTTTTAGTGTTTTTTTTAAAAATTTCTTACTTCATAGAATTTTTTTGTTGTTATATTGGTCCTTCATTGGACTTATCTCCCTTTAAGGGCAAAAAACGGGGGACAGCGTTTGTAGTTCTAACATTAGTGTTTTTCACATCTTAGAAAATGTTTGCAGAATAAAACAGTAGAAAGAAAATAGGGTAAGCAAGCTGGCATGGTGAGGTAGTGTCTTGTACTCGCTCAGGCTGATCTGGAATTAGTCTCAGGCTGGCCTACAACTCACAGTAGTCATCCTACATCAGCCTCCCAAGTACTGGTATTAAAAGTATTTGCCACCATGCCTGGCACAGAGAAAGAATGGTCTACCAGGGCCTTTGGCCTCTGCAAATGAACTCCAGACACACACACCACTATGTGCCTGTCTGCCTTTACTTGGGTACTGGGGAATTGAACTTGGGTCGTTAGGCTTTATAGGCAAGTGTCTTAATTGCTGAACCATCTCTCCAGCTATATATATATCTGTTCCTGGTAAAGGAATAACCTTTCTGAGCCTCAAAGATAAAGTGCTGAGACTAGATTTAAGTTGGACTTACAGGAGGGATGGCAGCATTAGTATTGGAGCCAGCTATCAAGGTAGGTAGATACAACTAAAGATGAGCACTTAGCCACAACGAGTTTGGGCTGCATATAAAGGCTTAAGAAGATAGGTTTAATACCTGGAATGTGGAATGTAAAACACTTAGCATGTACTGCCAGAAATTTGAAGGAAGAAGAGGGACAACAAATCCACATTGGTAACTCATGGCCTTGGCGAGTAATTTAGAAATGTTAAGGTGAAGTACTGAGAAATTGTATTCTTTTCTATTATTTATGTCTTCTGAATTTCCTGCAGTTTGAACTATTTTCACAAGTTGAGATTGATAAGTTGGGGTAATAACTGTATGTGCTTTTTGGATATTAAACCTGCCTGCTATAACATTTTTTTCTATAGTTCTTAGAGCAAGCCTTGTGTATTTTTCATATTTTCAGAGTTCCTTTTTTTTCCTGTTGTCAGTTTTATAGTAGAAGTCTAAAGAAGTAGAGAATTCAGGTTGCAAAAAAAATGTTCTTGCATGCACATTTTCTATGTGATGAATTAATTTTCTACTGCTTAACTTTACATTTTCATTTTAATTATTAAATAAAAAATTTGAAAAAACTTCCACAGATAGGCTCATAGACTAGAACTTTCAATTAGTAGTATTAGTGCTTATTTCACCATATTTGAAAGGTAACATTCTTAAATACACCAATAATTTTTTTGTCTTGATAAAGGCATATGTTTGTATCTTTCATTTAGAAATTTTCTTGGAGTGAAGATTATATACTATATACTGTGCTTATTAGAACAGAGCTTATATTTTAAGTAAATACTTATATTTAAGGAAATGCTTGGGATAGTTAGTAATGGTTTTGGATGTGATCTTAAGGCATTTAAAGTTTTCTCAAAGCTAAACATTACCCATAAATTGAAAACTCTTAAAAGATTTAAGGGCTTTTAGATGTAAATGGTAAATAAATTGACACTCCTAAAAGTTTTTTTTCAGCTGAATAGATGGCTCAATGGATAGGTGCTAGCTTACATGAGTTGGATTCCCAAGTAGTTTGTAGTGGTAGGCACCCTGGTGTACCCATACTCATTCTCTCAATTTTCCTAGACCACTTACATGACTCATGTTTTCATGAGCATAAACCCAAGCACTCTTCAGTTAGAATGCTTCTTATTCTTGAGTATATCAGGTTCTGACTTCCTTTCATCATCTTAACTTTTTAAAAAAAATTAATTTATTTTTAAATATTTTTATTTAATAAATTTATTTCCAAGCAGAGAGAAAATGAATGAATGAGAATGGGCTCACCAGGGCCTCCAGCTGCTGCATATGAACTCCAGATGTATGTGCCACTCTGCTTTTAACCACTAAGCCATCTTCCCAGCATTGTAAACTCAATTTTAATAAAATTCCTGAGTCTCTGGGGCCATATAGTCAGAGTATCACATGTAAACTACCACAGTCACTATAAGAAAAGATAACTGACTAGATGGTGGTATAGTGATAATGGCTTGGATTAGTGGTATATACTACATGAGTGAGAGCACCTTGGAAAATTAGCAGTTCCAAATGTACCTATAATCACTTGTAATAAATAATGTTATTTCAACAGCTCATCTTAGTAGGTCTTTGTTCTGTAGATACTATGCTGCAGCCATTATACTAGGATACAGTAGGACATACCAAAAAAGACTGAATCTGTCCAAACACACAATTTTAGTAGAGGGGTAAGGTTAGAAGGTATTGTAAGGAAGTTATAAAATATTGTGTGTAGGAAAAGGAGAGAGATTATATCTTACTCAGACTATCTGAGGAAATTTCATGAGTTATGACTTGGTTTTCAGGTAGAGATAGGCAGTGGAAGGTAAAGATGACAGTATTCATTAAATGCGTATCTGTTGCCTGGCAAGCATTGTTCTAGGTCCACCTGCAGCAGCAGTGAACAAAACAGTCATTTTTTGTTGCCTTGCCTTGGGAAGTTTATATTCTGAGGGAGGGCAGGACATTGGTTAGAAAGGACAAGACGTGAGATTACTGTTAGCATTTGTTTCTATGAGTTTTTCTTTTTTTTTTTTAAGCCCATTTATATTGTAAAGGTTCTGCCATTCATGGAGCGAGGTTAGAATATACCTTTTGCCTTGAACTGCCTTTGGGAAGAGTAGTAGACAAGATGATCCACACACATTCCTCCGAAAGGGCCTCCTCAAGCAGAGAAGAGGAACTGCTAAGTAGGCTGACTCTGTATTCTTATGGCCTGTTCATTCCACATGATTACTATTGGCCCATTCATTCTCTGTGGCATGTGGATGATAAGTTATGTGGTTACCATAAATTACTCTGGGACCATGTAGCAATGAAATACAACTTAGCCTAGGAGACAGGAAAGAGTCCTTGAAGAAATGTTGTTTCTGTAGAGAACCTAATAGATGAACTGAAGGAGGAGGTGTTGGTAAGTAGGATTGGGGTGTGACAGAGATGGTGACTAAGGAGGGCTTGCGAAGTACAAGGAGCTGACAGGTCATTGTGGCTGGTCGTGGGGTCCAGGAAAGACAGTCCTTCATCTCCCTTTTCCTATTTTAATTTGACTATGCTTGTTTGGCTCAGCCAAAGATATGTTACTTATTACTGAAAATTGTCCTGTCCACTGGAAGCTGCTTAGGGTAGAAAAGAGCAGTTGGATACTACTTTTTATTTTGAGATAGGGTGTGACTGTGTAGCCAAGCTGACTTCAAACTTGTGGTCCTCCTGCCTCAGTTTCCTGTGTGCTGGGAATACAGATACACCCAACCCCACTGGAGTAATAGAAGAGGGAAGTTGGTATTAGGTAATTTTTGTTGTTAAAGAAATACCTTGAAAGATGAATACTTCACGATGCCTGGCATTTTATCTTTGATCATATTGATAATAACAGAATTGTATTTTCTTTTATCTTTGATACCCATATTCTCCCTAGGAGTATTTCTTTTTGCTTTAGAAGCATATTATACTGAAATAGTGATTCTTGTTACATGAAACTGTTTCAGGGAACATTCTTTGTCTTTTCCATTCATTATCTCAGAAGTCTTCTAGAAGGTTACATGATTTGTGATTTTTTTTCTACAGATTGAATGCAAAGACAAATAGAACAATCCAACTGTCTTCTAACCAGAAAAACATTGTCAGGCAGGTGGAGTGTTGCAGACACTTGTAAGCAGTGCTCAGCATGGAGTGCTGAGACTAGAGGGATCTAGATGGGTCTGCTGGGGTTTGCAGTGGATTGCCCACCCTTCATTTATAGACCCTTGAGTCTTTATTTTTTCCTTCACAGCCTCCTGCATTTTCATAGCCTTTGATGTACTTTTAAATTGTCTCTTTTTAAGGTATACTAAAGTATTATTCCCAGTCCTTCATGTTCATGGGTTTCTCATTTTCAGGCTTAACCAACCAAATATTGTAAATACTCAGGTATGGGGTTGTTGAAGGAACCAACAAAAACAAGAACACAGCAGCAAAAAGCACATGTAGTGTAATAACAGCATGGCATTAGCTTTTCCTGTAATCTATAACTGAGTTAAAATATTCATGAAGACATTTGCTGGTTATAGAAATATCGTATAGCCGTGTGTGTGTGTGTGTGTGTGTGTGTGTGTGTGTGTGTGTGTGTGTTTTGAGGTAGGGTCTCACTTTAGTCCAGGCTGGCCTTGAACTCATAATGATCCTCCTACCTCTGCCTCCTCTGTGCTGGGATTAAAGGCTTGTGCTAACATGCCTGGCTTCTATATCCCATTTTATATAAAGAAATTGAGTATCTCTAAATTTTGGTATTTGCCAGGGGATTCTGGAACTAATCTTCTGAGGTTACCTCCTTATTATGGTGGATTATAATTGAAAGCATCTCATCCCACTGCTTACTTAGTGTTTGCCTACGTGCCATATTCAGAGTTAAAATGTAAGTGACAGGTTCAAAGTTGGTATGTTGACCATGACTATTGCCTATGGGTAATGAGCTCAAATATTTTACTGTGTTTCTATTATATGCCTATATAATTATATATATATCATATAAGCAGGCATAATGCACAAATAGTGGATATGTTAGAAATGTAAGATTTCTGAACCATTTAAAGTGAGGTTTGAGGATAGAGATGCTGCTGGTAATAGGAATTAAATTCTAGAAAAAATACCCATTAAAATGGATCATGTTTTAGCACCATTTATGTATATGTAATCCTCAGCTTAGTTTATATTATTTTACCATGTAAGACAGTGAAATTGTGAACAAAGCAGTTTATATTATGAAGTCATGATCTTTCATTTTCATTAGGTACAACTTTAGGGGAAGTGATACTACTATGAAAGTTAGGAAACCTACTTTTTAAATTATTAGGTTCTAACTTAGAATAACATATTTAGCATCTGGTTTGTTTGGTTGTTTTGTTTTATTTTTTCGAGGTAGGGTTTCACTCTAGCCCAGGCTGACTTGGAATTCACTATGTAGTCCCAGGCTGGTTTTGAACTGACATTGATCCTCCTACCTCTGTCTCCCAAGTGCTGGGATGATGATGATTATTACTATTAATTATTTTTGGTTTTTCGAGGTAGGGTCTCACTCTAGCCCAGGCTGACCTGGAATTCACTATGTATTCTCAGGCTGGCCTAGAATTCATGGTGATCCTCCTACCTCTGCCTCCTGAGTGCTGGGATTAAAGGTATGAGCCACCATGCCTAGCTTTTTTTTTTTTTTTTTAACTTTTAAAAATTTATTTATTTGAGAGCGACAGACACAGAGAGAAAGACAGATAGAGGGAGAGAGAGAGAATGGGCGTGCCAGGGCTTCCAGCCTCTGCAAATGAGCTTCAGACGCGTGCACCCCCTTGTGCATCTGGCTAACGTGGGACCTGGGGAACCGAGCCTCGAACCGGGGTCCTTAGGCTTCACAGGCAAGCGCTTAACCGCTAAGCCATCTTTCCAGCCCTTATTTTTTTTTTAATATATATAAACTTAAAAACAGATTTCCAGCTGTGATTGGGCCTAGGGGAGAACCCCTTGTTTAACTTTGTAGGCACAACACTTTTGGAGTAGAGATGGGTTTGGCATGGTGAGAAGCAAGGAGACTACTGTGGCTGTGCATTGTGTATGAGGAGGGAAGAACAGTAGGATTTGACATGGAAGGAAAGGTGGAAGTTGAAGGAAGATTGCATAAGACTTGTAAGCTATTGTAAAGACCAAAGTTATTTTATTTTATCTTTTTTTTTTTTATTAGAGAAAGATGGAAGGGGAGAGAATGGATATTCCAGAGCTGTAGCCACTGCAAACACATGCACCACTTTACACATCTGGCTTACATTGGACCTGGAGAATTGAACCTGGGTTATTAGGCTTTACAGGCAAGCACCTTAACCACTAAGCCATCTCCCCAGCACAAAACCAACATTTTTTATTGTGATGGGGTTGGAAAGCCAGTGTTGGAATAGCAGCAGAGTAGTGATATGGCTTGGTTCACATTTTCAAAAAATCTTTATTATTTCTTCATGTATTTATTTGAGAGAGATAAGAATGGGCACACCAGGACTTCTAGCTACTGCAAACAAAATCCACATGCATGTGCTACTTTGTGCATCTGGCTTACATGGGTACTGGGCATTCCAATTTGGGTCCTTAGGCTTCATAGGAAAGTGCCTCAATCACTGAGGCTTATGTGGGTACTGGGGGAATCAAATCTGGGTTCTTAGGCTTCATAGACAAGTTTCTTAACCACTGAACAATTTCTGTAGCCCTTACATTTTAATATCAATTAGTTCCTGTGTGGAGTATAGGCTTTAAGGGAATAAAGACACAATATCATTTAGAGGGAATTGCTGTACGTAGATTTGTTTAAAATCTTCTAAAATATAGTGAAACAGCCAATTAGTAATCTGTGAACTACTTTAAATATGTGTTGACCTTTATAAAACCATATATTCGGGATGGAGAGATGGCTTAGCGGTTAAGCGCTTGCCTGTGAAGCTTAAGGACCCTGGTTCGAGGCTCGGTTCCCCAGGTCCCACGTTAGCCAGATGCACAAGGGGGCGCACGCGTCTGGAGTTCGTTTGCAGAGGCTGGAAGCCCTGGCGCGCCCATTCTCTCTCTCTCTCTCCCTACCTGTCTTTCTCTCTCAAATAAATAAATAAAAATTAAAAAAAAAATAAAATAAAACCATATATTCTGTAATAACTCACTTTGACCTTGAAACAGAATGGAGGAAATACATAAAGCTTTTCCTGAAGTTAAAAGATAAATTGTGTTTAATTGTTCAAAAGTGTTTATAAACTTAGTTAGGAAAGAGAAAGTTTTCTTTTTTAAAATTTTTTGAGAGAGAAAATAGGCATACTAGGGCCTCCAGCTCTGCAAACAAATTCCATATGCATGCGCCACCTTGTGCATCTAGTTTACGTGGGTCCTGGGGAATTGAACCTGGGTCCTTTGGCTTTGCAGGCAAGTGCCTTAACCTCTAAGTCATTTCCCCAACCCAAGAGAACATTGTTGTAGAATGTAGCCTGTATCTGGCTGTGTATTTTGTTTTGTTGTTTTTTCGAGGTATGGTCTTGCTGTAGCTGAGGCTGACCTGGAATTCACTAGTCTCAGGGTGGCCTTGAACTCATGGTGATCCTTGTAACCCTGCCTCCCAATTGCTGGGATCAAAGGCGTGTGCCACCACACCTGCTGGCTGAGTGTTTTGACTTGATTTCTCAGCTGATTCTCAATAAGGAATCAAAGGAAAGGGTAGAAGTGAGCAGAGAAAGGAATGCAGTCTATACTACTCCTCTTACCTATAGAATTCAAATTTTAGTTGGATAAAAATACCCATTGTGAGCCAGGTGTGGTGGTGCGTGCCTTTAATTCCAGCACTCGGGAGGCAGAGTTAGGAGGATTGCCGTGAGTTTGAGGCCACCCTGAGACTACATAGTGAATTCCAGGTCAGCCTGGACCAGAGTGAGACCCTACCTCGAAACCCCCCCCCCCCAAAAAAAAAACCACATTGTAAGAACCGGGTGTGGTGGCGCACGCCTTTAATCCCAGCACTCAGGAGGCAGAGATAGGATCACCATGAGTTCAAGGCTACCCTGAGACTATATAGTTAATTCCAGGTCTGCTTGGATCAGAGAGACACCCTACCTTGAATAACCAGAAAAAAAAAAAAAAGTACCCATTGTACATTAAATAGAATTTCCTGAGGATATTAAAAGAGGGAGATAGGGCTGGAGAGATGGCTTAGCAGTTAAGCGCTTGCCTATGAAGCCTAAGGACCCCGGTTCGAGGCTCGATTCCCCAGGATCCACGTTAGCCAGATGCACAAGGGGGTGCACGCGTCTGGAGTTCATTTGCAGTGGCTGGAAGCCCTGGTGTGCCCATTCTCCCTCTCCTCCCTCCCCCTCCCCCTCCCCCTCCCCCTCCCCCTCCCCTGCCCCTCCCCCTCCCCCTCCCCTCCCCCTCCCCCTCCCCTCTCCCTCCCCCTCCCCCTCCCCCTCCCCCTCCCCCCCCCTCCCCCTCCTCTCCCCCTCCCCCCTCCGCCTCCCCCTCCCCCTCTCCCTCTCCCTCTCCCTCTCCCCCCTCCCCCCTCCCCCTCCCCCTCCGCCTTCGCCTCCGCCTCTCTCTCCCCCTCTGCCTCTTTCTCTCTGTCTGTCACTCTCATCAAATAAATAAACAAAAATTAAAAAAAAAGAGGGAAATATTCTCTTCAGTTACCTTATCATGAGAAGTTCATGCAGACTCATTGTTGTGATTGGTGGTGATTTTGTCTTTTACCATACTGTTAAGGGATAGTTGGTGTACAATTAAGTACATAAAATTTGTAACTTGAGAGTTTGGTATCTGTAAAGTTGTGAAATTATCACAAATGTCAAATGAACATTTTCATCACCTCTAGAAGTTTCCTGTACCATACTCCTCAGGGTACCACTAATCTGGGTAAAATTGATATTAACAATGTTTATTATAATCTTCAAAAATATGTATCTCCACTCTTTGGTACTATTTATATATTCTCAGGACTGATATTTTGTTTTCAGTGTAATGGATCCACATATTTTCAGTTAGGTTTAGTTCTGAATATTCTATTATAAATGGGTTTAAATATGTATTTCCTAATTGATTGTGCCAGTATGTAAGTTATTTTTTGTGTATTAACTTATGATCCTGCTTGTTCTAATTAGTGTTTAAAGATGTTCTGGAATAGTATGTGTGAATAATTAGATCATTTATAAATAAAGGCAGTTTTCCTGTTCCTTTCTTCTCCCCTATACTTATAGTACTTATAGGCTATATGTAACTGAGTTTTTAAAAAAAATTTATTTGCAAGCAGAGAGAGAGAGAAGAGAGACAGACACAACCCAGGTGGCCACAAATGATACCCCCCCACACACACACACTGTTCCCTCTCCTGGACATTTTCCAGTTAATGTTTCCCTATATGTGATGGTGTTCTTCTGTGTTTATTTATTTATTTATTTTTATTTATTTATTTGAGTGTGGCAGAGAGAGAAAGAGGGAGAATGGGCATGCCAGGGCCTCCAGCCACTGCAAACGATCTCCAGACGTGTGCGCCCCCTTGTGCATCTGGCTAATGTGGGTCCTGGGGAATTGAGCCTCAAACCGGGGTCCTTAGGCTTCAAAGGCAAGCGCTTAACTGCTAAGCCATCTCTCCAGCCCTGTGTTTATTTTTAAGAGTCAACCATGATTTATCTAAGTGGGATTTTCCTTTAAATTTATCCTTATTGTGGTTCTCTGAACTTCTCAGATTTGTCTTATTAAATTTCTAGAATTTTTAGTCATTTTTTAAAAAAATACATGTTTTTTTTCTTCCTCTTCTGGAAATCATAGACACTTTCTAGACCTTTTTAAAAAAATTGTACTTACTAGTGGAATTTATTCTATTTTTAAATATACTTATATCATGAATGAATCAAGCCATTAACCCTTTTTTACCCTGCCCCTTATCCTCCACTAGTGCTCGCTCTTCTATATAAGCTCAGCTGTTTCATTTATTTGCTTTTCTTCTTTAGTTTACATATATGAAAGAAAACCTAGCTCTGTCTGGCTTATTTCACTTAAACATGATGCCCTTCAGTTCCATTCATTTTGCTGCAAATGACGAGAGAGAGAGAGAGAGAGAGAGAGAGAGAGAGAGAGAGAGAGAGGGAGAGAGGGAGAGAGGGAGAGTTAGTTTTTAAATACAGACAGTTTTTGGTCTGTGGCCACCTGGGCTGATTCTATATTTCACTGTCATGAACAGTACCCTGATAACCATGGATATGTAAGGATCTCTTTCATATGCTGGCTTTATGTTATGCGTAGGATAGTTGGGTGATCCTGGGTAGTTTTAGTTTTTGGAGGAAACTTTGTATGGATCTATGGTGGCTTACAGCAATTTACGTTTACAGTTCACACCAACAGTGTGTAAGAGTTTCTTCTCCTTTACGTCCTCACCAACACTTGTTATTTTCTGTGTTTAATAATGCATACTAGAGTGAGATTTCATTATTGTTTGATTCACATTTCCTCATGGCTATAAGGTTTGGGAGTGACCAAGAGCATACAAACCACTCTGAGGCAAAGATGAAAGCTTTTATTGGGGAAAAGCAGGAACTGCCAGGGCTGACTATCTAGATAGAGCTCTAGAGTGGAGCACAGTCACCACCACCCCCCACCCCCCCACCCCCCAGTTTCCAGATAGTGGGCTTTATAGGGCTTCAGTTGCAGGAAGGTGAGGAAGGGAAAAAGCTGAATAAGAAAAGTTCCTTTAGGGGAGATCTAAGATAGCCAGGGTGTGACACAAGAACAGTGACCAGGTGACTTGGGAGATAAGGGGGCTGGAGACCATGACCTGGGGGCATTGTTAGGCAAGGAAGGGATAAGGGCTGGGTGGTTTTTTCAGGAATGTGGATAACCTACTTCCTTGTCTCTGTTGCCATCCTGCTGTCCTTGGTGACTCCATCCTGGTAGTCCATCCTGACCTAACAATGGCTAGTACTGTTGAACATTTTTTCATACATTTTTTTTGGTGGTGTTCTGTTCGAGTTAAGGTCTCACTCTCTAGTTTAGGCTGGCTTCAAACACATGGCGATCTGAAGGAACCCCAGGAGGGGGACCCCACGCTCTGCCTGGATATGGCGACACCCCAAGTCACTCACGAGAAGCGGTCTTGATGCAAACTGCAAGAGGATTTTATTCCAAGCGCGCTGGGGCCCACAGTCGTACACCGCACAGGGGTAGAGGACTGCAGAGCCCCAAATGCAGGAGCGGGACAGTTTTTATAGGGTTTCTAACAAAGCCTGTGCATTAGACCAATCATTTTTTTAATATCAGGAGCCCGCAGGGTGCGAGCCAGTCAGTTTGTGCCACCCCATAGTTTCTAAGCCAATTAGTTTAATTTGTTCAAGCCCCTCGTGGACCAATCATTCTCTTAAGACCTTGGTGGTCAGCATTTGCGCAGGTCCTTGGGTGGGAGTAGCAGAGTGTGGTATCAGTCTCCTATGACCTTCGAGGTCAGCATTTGCGCAGGTCCTTAGGTGGGGGTAGCAGAGTATGGTATCAGCCTCCTATGACCTTGGTGGTCTGAGGCAGGCTGCTACAGCTTATGGTGCGAGCTACTAAGGCTTACAGTGTGGGCTATTAAGGCTTATGGTGCAGGCTATTTACAGAAACCAAATAAGTGGTTCACTTCATGACTCATTTCCCATCCTTGAGGGCTATCTCATGCCCTTTTTACCTAGTTTTATATTAGGAGCGGGCTCTGATATAATGAGAAGAGGGATTCTTTACTTACTTTCAACAGAGAGTAAAGCCTGGAGTTTGAGGTATGCAGGGGCCCGCTTAAGCTCCCTTTGGAGCGTGATAGTATTTCTGGGCTTCTGAATTCTTGGGCCTTTCAGATCCACCTACTTATGCCTCCCAAGCACTGGGATTAATGCTGTGTACCACCCCACCTGGCCTTTTCATATATTTTTGAGGACGTCTTTAGAACATTTGCCTACCTTTCACTTGTTTTTAAATTTTTTTTATTGTTTTGTGTTGATTTTTTAAAATTCTTTATTTTTGGATATTAATCCTTTGTCCAATGAATAGCTGATAAATACTGTCTTCTATTGTTTAGGCTGTCCGTTGACTCTATTGATTGATCTAGTGCCATGAAAAGGCTTTTTAGTTTAAGTTTTACTTTTGTTTTCTATACTTTTGGAATCTTATTCAGAAAAACATTGCCTATACCAGTATCTTGAAGCATTTTCTCTGTGCCTTCTAGATTGTTTTGTTTTGTTTTGTTTTTTGAGGTAGCGTCTCACTGCAGCTCAGGCTGACCTAAAATTCACTGTGTAGTCTCAGAGTGGCCTCGAACTCACAGTGATCCACTTACCTCTGCCTCCTGAGTGCTGGGATTAAAGGCGTCCACCACCACGCTCGGCCCTTCTAGATTTTTTAGTTTAGGGTATTAAATTAAGGTCTTTGATCTACTGTGAGTTGAGCTTTGTACAGTGTGAGAGGTAGGAGTCAAGTTTCGGTGCTTTACATGTAGATACCCAGTTTTCCCCAGCACCCTTTGTTAAGGAGGCTGTTCTTGTCCCTGGTGGGTTGGCACATGCCTTTAATCTCAGCACTGGGATGCAGAGGTAGGAGGATCACTGTGAGTTTGAGGCCAGCCTGAGGTTACATAGTGAATTCCAGGTCACCCCTGGCCAGAGTGAGACCCTACCTCAAAAAATAAAATGATAAAAGCTATTCTTGGTCCAGTATGCTGTTGGCACCTTTGTTCTGAATCAGTTCCTTGCAGTTGTTTGCCTGGGTGTCTGTCTGAAGCCAGTACCATTGTTCTGTGTGGTATGTCTTGAAATCAGCTATTGAGATGCCTGTGCTTTGTTCTTTTTGTTGAAAATTACTTTGGATACCCAGGGTCTTTCATGCTTCTCTGTGAACTTTATACTTGTTTATTTCTGGCTCTGTGAAGAATGCCAGTGGTATTTTGATGGGATATGCACTGAATTTATTGATCATGTTGGGTACTATAGATATTGTAACAAAAATTGATCATTCTAATTCACGAACATAAGAGATTTTTTTTTTCCTGTCTCTTAGTGTTTTTTTCAACTTCTTTTCATTGTAGAGCTCTTTTACTTCTGTAGTTAAATTAAGTCTGCCTGTTGGCGGAGGTGCTATTGTGAATGGAATTATTTTTATGATTTCATGCAAACCCATCATTGATGTAGCAGACCTACTGATATTTTTATTTATTTTGTATCCTAAGGTTGTTTTTGCTAGTTTTATTTATTTATTTATTTTCAGGTAGGGTCTTGCTCTAGCCCAGGCTGACCTAGAATTCAGTGTGTAGTCACAGAGTAGCCTTGAACTCACAACGATCTCCTAATTCTGCCTCTGGAGTGCTGGGATCAAAGGTGTGAACCACCACACCCACCTTTTACCAGTTTTAATGTTTTTCTGGTCTCTTTTGATGCAGTTTCTTGAGACTTCCACACAGCTTCTTGAAACACTGCTTTTTCTTTTGTTGTTGTTGTTGGTGGTGGTGATGGTGGTGGTGTTATGCCCAGTTTTCGGCACCCCCAGTGACCACCAAGGCAAACCAAACACGTATGCAAGGGCAAGGAGCTTTAATTCGGGCTTAAGCTCCGTCTCTTGACTTCACCAATGCAGTGGATCCATGCAAGAGCCCCGAGTAGAGGGAGGGTAGAGTTTTTATAGGGATTTGAACATAGAAGAAGGGATGAGTACATGGATTTTGAACATAGAAGAAGGGGATGGGTACATGATTGGTTGATATAAACAGTAATTGCACTTGTACTCTTCTGGTTGGCTTAGGATTTTGGCGGGCAAAGTTGGTGGGCTGGGTCTAGAGAAGTGAATTTATCTATGACTACAAGAATGTAGTCAGTTTCCAGTAACTGTTAAACCCACCCTTACCAGAAGATAAAAAACTTAGATCTTGACAGGAAACAGAAACTTAGGCCTACTGAGGACTCTGAAGCCTGTCTTGGCATCCATCTGGTTCCTGAGTCCTTCATGTGGTGCTGTTGCTGTTGAAGTAAGATTATTTCTAGTGCTCCATCTTTAAGTTTAGGGATTGTTTTCTGTGTCTTTTCTAATCTTATGTAATGGCCATCCACTGATTCTCTTCACAAATTGTATTTATCAGTTCTAAAATTTTTATTTTGTTTTTCAAAAATGTTTTTATTTATTTATTTATTGAGAGAGATAGAATGGGTGCACCAGGGTCTCTAGCCACTGCAACTCTAGATGTATGCACCACCATGTGCCTCTGGCTTATGTGTAATCTGGAGAATCGAATCTGGATCCTTAGGCTTCTCAGGCTAAGCGCCTTAACCACTAAGCCATCTCTCCAGCCCTTAAAATATTTTTATTTCTTTACTGAGTTTACATGGGTTCTGGGGAGTTGAACCTGGGTCTTTAGGCTTGGCAGGCAAGCACGTTAGCCCCTAAGCCATCTCTAGTTATAAAATTTCTCATTCTTATATGTTAGAATTGGCATCTATAGTTTTTTTTTTTAATAGCTACTATAATTTTCCTTTACTTTTTTTGTTTTTGATGGTGTTGAGGATGAAGCCAGGGCCTTATACCTGCTAAGCAGATATTCTGTAACTGAACTATATTTCTAGCCCCACGTGTCATCCTTTAAAAAATGCATGTTTGGGGGCTGTCAAGCCTAAGGACCCATGTCCAACTCTCCAGGTCCCACATAAATCAGATGCACAAGGTGACTCAAACGCACAAGGTGGCACATGCACACAGATGACAACATGCACCTGGGATTCAGTTACAGTGTCTGGAAGCCCTGTCGTGGTGGCACACACCTTTAATCCCAACATTCGGGAGACAGAGGTAGGAGGATTCCTGTGAGTTCGAGGCTACTCTGAGACTCCATAGTGCATTCCAGGTCAGTCTGGGCTAGAGTGAGACCCTACTTCAATAAACCAAAAACCAAAACAAAACAAAAAAAACTTTTTTTTTTTTTTTTAAGTTGGGTGTAGTGGCACACTCCTTTACTCTTAGCACTTGGGAGGCTAAGGTAGGAGGATTGCTTTGAATTCCAAGTCATCCTGCGCTACAGTGAGACCATGCCTTTAAAAAAAAAAAGAAAGAAAAAGCTGCCAGGCAGGCATGTTGATGTACAACTTTAATCCCAGCACTCCTGGAGGCAGAGACAGGAGGATTACATTTGGCTTTCTTTAATTTTTGCCATTGAAGTTGAGCTTTTGAGGTCCCTTGAGGGAGAGATAAGTTAACATAATATATACATTTCAGAAATTTAAGTACAGAAAACCTTTATTAACTGTACTATTTTTGAAACTCATGGTAGCTCTATAAACAGTGCATTTAACTTGTATTATGTAGAATATTTTTCAGTGGCTGTTACACACAGAGCAAGAACAATAAAACAGAGAGATTTTAACCAGAGAGATTTTGTTTCTTCCTTAGTTAAAACATTCAAGTCTGCAGCTTGGGTGAGAGAGATAAACAGCTCTGTCCCATAGGATTATTCCAGTGTTTCTAAATACTACCTTAACCTTTCATGTTAAACAGATCACTGCTTCCCTACTACCTATGTTCTAGCCTGCAGAAAGCATGGGAGAGAGATTGCAGGCAAGCAAGTTTCTTTCAAAGAAATTTTGCAGAAGTTGCACACATCACTCATACTCTCATCTTACTGGCCATGCCATAGCTAAATGGCCACAAGAAATGGGAAAGGTGGTCTTTAGCTAAAAAGCCATGAGCTGTTACTTAAAAAGGAGACAGGAAAAATAGATATTAGAAAGCTTTTAGTCAGCTTCACTGCAGAAATTTATAATTTGTGCCAGGCTGCCCTGAAATCCACTGAAAGAGTTGTTAGGGAATAGCCATACCAGTGGCTTCTGTGCTGTCAGGTCCGTTGCATGCTAAGATACTGTAGAAGAAATTTCAGTAGTTGTGTAAGGTATGTTTAGAAGGCATGATGCTAGATGTTGGAGAATTTGATGAAATCCCTTAAAACTGTGTTAATAATTGCTGGATATATGAGCTAATAATTATTTATTTTGTTCTTGTATTTTAGGCCTCAACTCCATATAGCATAGATTCAGATTCTTTGGGAATGGAGTGTATTATTTCGGGAAGTGCCTCTCCAACTCTGGCAATCAACACTGTGACTAACAAAGTAATTCTGTTTTTTAAACATGTTTCTAATGTCCTTGAGTAATTTAATTTGCTTTTATAATGATAGTAGAGCACTTTGTAGTCAATTTTAGATATTTGCTTATGTTATACATGGCAGCTTAAGATCTGCATCCAGAATGCGTTGAGTATGTACAAATGCTGGGCATGGTGGTGCAGTCCTATAATCTCAGCTATTTAGGAGATTGAAGCTGGAGTTCACAAGTTCAAAGTTGCCCTGACCTACAAAATGAGGTCAAGGCCATTGTGAGCAACTTAGTGATCCTTTGTTTCAAAAACTTTAAAACGAGCTAGTAGACAGTGGTAGAGTACCTACCATGTGTAAGCCACTGGGTTCAATCCCCATTACTGTAAACCAAAAACAAACTGCAAAGAAATATTTGTCTGGAGAAATTGGAAAGTGCAAACTGAGAAGTTTTGTACTAATTTAAATTTTTAACATGCCAGTTCCCATTGATAGAATTTCTGAGCTAGCATTTTATTATTGAATCAATTTGTTTCAAAACCATCATCAGCTTTCCAAATAGGTAATTGAAGAAAATGTCGAATTCCAAGGAGTCAGTAGAATCATTAAGACAACCTGATAGAGATCTTTGGAATGGTGGTCACTTGTTTTAGTAATATTTGAGTTTAGGAACATACCCTGATAGGGTATTTGGTAGTCTGCTGCATCTTTGTGATGCTGGTTCATTATTCATAGATGCAAATATCTCTCTGCAAAGTAATTAGATTTGTTAGAACTTTAAAATGGTTTGGGAAGTTCAAGAGTTATTTTACTTTTGTATGTCAGCTTCCTTCCTACTAGGCAGTGAGTAGCTTGAAGCTATGCATCTTTTCTACAGACATTCGTACTCTTTCAGTCTTGTTCTTACTTTGTCCTCTGGCTTTTGCCCTTCCTTTTTTCTTGCTGTGATTTTTATGAGAGAGAGAGAGGAAATTGGCACGCCAGGGCCTCTAGCCACTGCAGACGAACTCCAGATGGGTGTGCCACTTTGTGCACATGTGTCACCTTATGTGTCTGGCTTACGAGGGTTCTAGGGAGTCAAACCTGGCTCCTTATGGTTCGCAGACAAGTGCCTTAACACCTTGGTGGAAATTAGAAAATACTGACCCAACGAAAAATAGAAATATGACACATCACAGAGGCTTTGATGTGAAGAATGGTAAATACTAGACTACATATAGGTTAAATATTAATAACTCAAACATCTAGAAACAAAAGCAAAACAAATTTAGAGGAGGAAGATCATAATAAACTCCATGAAGTAGTAGAAGGAGATTGTACAGTAGCAGTAATCAGTAAGCTAAAGAATATTTGTATTGCTACAAAAGGTGTCATGAAGTGAGATACAAATCACAATGTCTGATAGCCAATAGATTACCAGGCAGCCCCTGGGCATAGGGGTACACATCTGTAATCCTAGCCCTTGAAATACTTAGGCAAGAGGACTGTTTAATAAGCAAAAATAAGAAAAATAAGAAAAATCAATAGGCAGCAAAGAAGTGGTATGAAGCAACTCAGTGTGAAGAAACCCAGCAATGAAACTCCTCGAGAAAGGACTAGCACCAGCTTAAGAAAGAACATTATGACAGATACACCTGCATTTTATGGGAAGACTAAAAGACATATCAGACATGTTGTATAGACACTTGGGAGATGTAAGAAGCCCAGCTATTCACAATTGCACAGATTACTTACATGGAAAATCCCCAAACCTCACAGCTTTCATAAATCAGTGAATGTATAAAAATCTCTTGGTAGAAGACCACAGTTTGATTTTAGAAATCAGTTGTATTTCTGTATACTAATCAGACAGGAAATAAAAATGTAAAGGTAGCATGTTAGCATTCAAAAGCATCAAATAGGATTAAGTGAAATAATTCTACATAAAACTAAAAACTTAAGAGAAAAAAAGATTATTAGCTAAATCAGTACTATATATATTTTTTGATTTGTGTGTGTGTGTGTGGGAAGACAGGCCTTTTTTTAATGCAAGGAAAAGAGAGAGAATTAGTGCACCAGGACCTCCAGCCACTGCAATCAAACTCCAGATGTGTGTGCCACTTTGTGTGCATGTATAACCTTGTATACTTGTGTCACTTTGTGCATCTGGCTTATGTGGGACCTGGAGAGTTGAACATAGGCTTCACAGACAAGCACCTTAACCACTAAGCCATCTTATCCAGCTCTATTTTTGGATTTTTTTGAGTTAGGGTCTCACTCTAGCGCAGGCTGTCCTAGAATTCACTCAGGTCTCAGGGTAGCCATCGAACTCATGGTGATTCTCCTACCTCAGCCTTCTAAGTGCTGGGATTAAAGGCGTGTGCCACCACACCTGGCACAGTACATAATTTTTTTTTATGTAGCAGTTTGTTGTAAAGAAGTTAGCTTTTACCAGTGATAGCAAATTTAATGTAATGTCAGTCAAAAATTCTGATGTACACTTGGTGGAAGGGAGAGGCAACTAGAAAATGATAAGCATCTTCAAAATACAAATGGGAATCCAAGTTGCCAATAGTAGCTGAAGAAAATATTGAAGAAAAAGATGAAAAAATGGAGGACTTATTCTTCTAGTCACCAGGCAAGAGTAAGTCTGCTGTTACTAACATGATAGACATACTCATAGAACAGAATTCAGTAGTCTTTAAATAAGTGGTGTAAAATAATGGAAAACTTTATATATAAAAAGCAATTTTAGATATTTCTGAAGCCTAAATAGAAGTTTGAAGCGATGGTTCTCAATCAGATAAAAACAATTTTTTTTTTTTAAATAGGAAGGCAGTAATATTTAGAGCAGATAATGCAGTAGGAAACAAGGCTTTGTGAAAAAAGTAACTGTACGCAATTTCAAACTAGGAAAACTAGCTAGGAATGATACAAGTACATACACGTGTTGACAGTAACAGACCTGCGGTGGACAACAGCTGACACTGATGATTGACAGGTGTAAGAGAAGGACTTTGGGAGAACTGTGAGGTGGAGTGTCAGCAGTTCTCAGAAGTGTAGTCACCTGTGGGCACCTGGGTATTGCAGACCTTTGTAAAGGAAGTCCATGAGGTCAGAAGTGATTTCTTAATAATATATATGCTGATTGTTTTTTTTTATTTACAACTTCACTGATTTGCTGACAAGCAGTGGTGTATAAAGTAAACCTACTGGCATTTTAACACAAATCAAGGCAGTGCCACTTAACTGTGCTAGTAGTGTTTGTATTTAGTGTCACACACTTTAAGCTTAAAAAAGAGGAAAAGAGGGCTGGAGAGATGGCTTAGCAGTTAAGGCATTTGCCAGCAAAGCCAAAGGTCCTCAGTTTGATTCCCTAGGATCTATGTAAGCCAGATGCACAAGATGGCACATGCATCTGGAGTTCGTTTGCAGTGGTTGGGGGCCCCGACACACCCATTCTCTCTCTCCCTCTTTCTCCCTGTGTCTTTCTCTTTCTTAAATAAATATTTTTTAAAAAGAAAGAAAGAAAAAAAAAACAGCTTTACATGGGACTATCTTAGGTAAGGTGGTCAAAGTAGTTTGATTAAGTTGTGGCCAATGAATTCACATCTTTGTAGAGTTCTGTGGGATGATGCATGCTGAAGTACAGTGGTCTCCAAGAAAAGCATTTTGTGATTGAGTTAGAAGCCACTATCTTACTGTTTTCACTTGACCAAACAACTGACAATGATTATTTAATTTGAGTGTTTGGCAAATATTTTCTTGGAAAAGAAAGGAATGAATCTGTAGCTTCAAGGAAAACAATTGACATCTGTTTCTTGTGGTAAAATTTGAGCTTTGAGTCAAAACCCAGAATTTTAGGAGACTTTGCTACAGGATGTCTGACAGTTTCCCACATTTCACAAAGATGTTCCTAATAAGATTGAGGTGCTGGTGACAACAGTGTGTGTGTGTCTGTTGTATGATGATATAGTCAACATTTAAAAGTAACTTACTAAATAATATAACTTACTAAATCATTTTCCAGATGATTAATATATGGTGTATAAAATTATGTTTGGATAAATGGCCCATTTAAAGTACATGGTTGAACAGTGGGTTTTGAGAGTATAAAAAATTTGTTGTCGGGCTGGAGAGATGGCTTAGCGGTTAAGCGCTTGCCTGTGAAGCCTAAGGACCCCGGTTCAGGGCTCAGTTCCCCAGGTCCCACGTTAGCCAGATGCACAAGGGGGCGCAAGCATCTGGAGTTCGTTTGCAGAGGCTGGAAGCCCTGGCGTGCCCATTCTCTCTCTCCCTCTATCTGTCTTTTTCTCTGTGTCTGTCGCTCTCAAATAAAAATAAAAATAAATTTTTTAAAAAAAAAAAAAGAAGCACACCCTGAGACTCGGGCCTGGGTTTAAAAAAAAAAAAAAATTGTTGTCATGTTTTCTGCTTCTACATTAGAACTTATTTAAAAATTGCCACTTCAAAGACTTTCTGAATACAACCCCAATTGCTTAGGCAATAAAACCACAGATTAATCACTGAGACCTCATGAAATTACAAAGATTTTGCACTGCAAAGGACACAGTGAAAAAAGCAAAAAGGCAACCTACAGAATGGAAAATAATCTTCGCCAGCTATATATCTGATAGAGGATTAATATCTAGGATATACAAAGAGCTCAAAAAGTTAAATAATAAGGAATCCTACAAGCCAATCAAAAAATGGGCTATGGAGCTAAATAGAGAGTTCTCAAAGGAAGAAATACAATGGCATATAAGCATCTAAAAAAATGTTCTACGTCACTAGTCATCAGGGAAATGCAGATTAAAACTACATTGAGATTCCATCTTACTCCTGTCAGATTGGCCACCATCATGAAAACAAATGATCATAAATGTTGGCGGGGATGTGGAAAAAAAGGAACCCTTCTACACTGCTGGTGGGAATGCAATCTGGTCCAGCCATTGTGGAAAACTGTGGAGGTTCCTAAAACAGCTAAAGATTGATCTACCATATGACCCAGCTATAGCACTCCTAGGCATATATCCAAAGGACTCATCTCATTTCCTTAGAAGTACGTGCTCAACCATGTTTATTGCTGCTCCATTTATAATAGCTGGGAAATGGAACCAGCCTAGATGTCCCTCAACAGATGAGTGGATAATAAAGATGTGACACATTTATACAATGGAGTTCTACTCAGTGGTAAAGAAAAATGAAGTTATGAAATTAGCAGAAAAATGGACGGACCTGGAAAGGATTTTACTAAGTGAGGTAACCCAGGCCCAGAAAGCCAAGCGCCACATGTTCTCCGTCATATGTGGATCCTAGCTACAGATGATTGGGCTTCTGCGTGAGAAGGAAAATACTTAGTAGCAGAGGCAAGGAAGGTAAAAAGGAGACATAAAGGGTAGAGAAAGGAAAGGAGGAGGATACTTAATAGGTTGATATTGTATATATATAATTACAATGATTGTAATGGGGAGGTAATATGATGGAGAATGGAATTTCAAATGGGAAAGTGTGGGGGTGGGGAGGGAGGGAATTACCATGGGATATATTTTATAATCATGGAAAATGTTAATAAAAATTAAAAAAAAAAAAAAGAAAAATTGCCACTTGTGGGCTGGAGGAGATGGCTTAGTGGTTAAGCGCTTGCCTGTGAAGCCTAAGGACCCCGGTTCGAGGCTCGGTTCCCCAGGTCCCACGTTAGCCAGATGCACAAGGGGGCGCACGTGTCTGGAGTTCGTTTGCAGAGGCTGGAAGCCCTGGCGTGCCCATTCTCTCTCTCTCTCTCTCTCCCTCTATCTGTCTTTCTTTCTGTGTCTGTCGCTCTCAAATAATTTTTTTTTAAAAAATTGCCATTTGTTTTGTTTTGAGGTAGCATCAAAGACTGTCCATAGTTAGCCAAAAAAAAAAAACCCAACCAAACAAAAACAAAAACATTAAAATGCTCTTAAGCCAGATGTGGTGTTGCATGCTTTTAAACCTAGAACTTGGGAGATGGAGGTAGGAGGAGTGCTGTGAGTTTGAGACCAATCTGGACGAGAGTGAGACCCTATCTTGAAACTACACCCCCCTATACACACAAAAGGACTGTAGAGATGGCTTAGCGGTTAAGGTGGATGCCTGTAAAGCCCAAGGACCCAGGTTCAATTCTCCAGGTCCCACGTAAGCCAGATGCACATGGTGGCTCATGCATCTGGAGTTTGTTTGCAGTGGCTGGAAGCCCTGGTGTGGCCATTCTCCCCTCACCCCTGACTCTGACTCTAATAAGTAAATAAAAATAAAATCTTTTTAAAAGTCGAGCTGGAGAGATGGCTTAGCGGTAAAGCACTTGCCTATGAAGCCTAAGGACAAAGCCCAATTCCCCAGGACCCATGTTAGCCAGATGCACAGGGGTTGCACACATCTGGAGTTTGTTTTGCAATGGCTGGAGGCCCTGGTGTGCCCATTCCTTCTCTTTATCTTTCTCTGTCACTGTCAAATAAATAAACAAACATCATCAACAGCAACAAAAGACTCCTCTTTTTACCATGCTGCCTTTCTATACTTCCACTTAAGCAACACAACAGAACAAAATGCATATAGATAGGTAGATAAAAATATAGATAAAGGTGTATGTGTGTGTGTATGGGGGGGGAGATTGGATGTGCCAGGGCCTCTAGCCACTGCAAATAAATTCCATATGCATGTGCCACTTTGTGCATCTGGCTTTACATGGGTACTGGGGAATCAAACCCAGGTCCTTAGGCTTTACTGGCAAACACATTAACCACTAAGCCATCTCTCCAGCGCTATGAGGATATTTTTAATGATAACATGTAATTAGATTTGTAATTGTTATTTTAAAATGAATTAATAATTGAGTTTTGATTTTTAACATGCCAGTTATTGTTAGATGTATCAACATAAAAAAGCTCCTTAATTTTTAAAACCAAAAGGGAGGTGTAAGATCAAAGCTTGAAAACTATTATATGTTATACATAAGTATGCCCATTATTTGTACTTTTTATAATTCCTGTATGTCATATTTCAATGGAAATATTGATCCTCCCCACAATTAAACTAGAGTTGTCCAAAATGATGGTTACTACTTTTGGCCTCAGTGATAGACATCTGAGCCTATATAGGAGAGAATGAATGAGCAGCTAAGAAAATGGTCATGGGATGCTTTGTAATTTGTTATTTTATAGCTTTTTTTTGTGTGGGGGGAGTATTCTAGTGCAGCAATTATTTTCTCGTTGCTAGGACAAAACACCTGACCAGAAGTAGCTTATGGAAGGAAAAGGTTTATTTCCAGTTTACAGTTTCCAAGGAAATGTTTATCATGGCAGGGAAAGCATAGGAAGAGACGATAGCTGGGCATCACATCTCCACAGTAGCAGGGAGGAAGTAGAGAGAGTGAACTAGCTATGGTAGGTGGGGTTGGGCTGAACACCCCAAGGCTCACCCCCAGCAACACCCACTCCAAAGCACCACCAGTTGGGGATTAGTGAGGCTTAATCACAAACATATTAGATGTGGGGGACATTTTACTTTCAAATCACAGCACCTAAGGGTTAATCAGGTTGGTTGTTTTAAATATTTTTTAAAATATTTTTATATATCTGAGAGAGAGTATGAATGAGAATATGAATGTCAGGGCCTCTAGCTGGTGTAGACAAATCCCAGATGTATGTGCCACCTTGTACATCTGGCTTATGTAGGTCCTAGGAAAACGAACCTGGGTCCTTTGGCTTTGCAGACAAGTACCTTAACTGCTAAGCTATCTCTCCATCCCAGGTTGTTTGTCTTAAATGAAACATAAATGTAGACTGGAAGTATTCGGCCAGAAGGACTTTTTTCAATTTTTTTATTTGAGAGAGAGAAAAAAAAGGGCACGCCAGGGCCTCAGCCACAGCGATTGAACTCCAGACGTTTGTGCCATCTAGTGGGTATGTGTAACCTTGTGCTTGCCTCACCTTTGTGCGTCTGGCTTATGTGGGATCTGGAAAGTTGATCATGGGTCCTTAGGCTTTGCACGCAAGTGCCTTAACTGCTAAGCTGTATCTCCAGCCCCAGAAAGGTTTTTTTTTTTTTTTTTTTTTTTTTTTTAATTGTTGCGGCTTTTTTTGTTGTTTTTTCTTGTTGTTTGGTTTTTCAAGACAGGGACTCACTCTAGCCCCGGCTGACCTAGAACTCACTCACTCTATAGTTCCAGGCTATCTTCAAACTCACAGGCGATTCTCTACCTTTACCTCCTGAGTGCTGGGATTAAAAGTCATATGTACCACTACGTCTGGCTAGAACTATAGATAAAGGTTTTTGTTAGAATTTATTTTGTACCTTTTCTTCCTTATATTTCTTAGATAATTCTGTATATGCCCAGTTTGCTGTGTGTTCACCCTGATAGGGCAAACGTGAGTGAGCATTAAGAATAACCCCTTTTCGGGCTGGGCATGGTGGTGCACGCCTTTAATCCAAGGACTCAGGAGGCAGAGGTAGGAGGATCGCCGTGAGTTTGAGGCCACCCTGAGACTACATAGTGAATTCCAGGTCAGCCTGGGCTAGAGTGAGACCCTACCTCGAAAAAAAAAAGAATAACCCCTTTTCCCACAGACAGAATGGTTACTAAGTTCAGGAAATACTTATTAACTGTATACTGAGGCGATGCCTCTCTGTTGTCTGTGATTATGTATTAGGAAATGAAGAAAGTAGTACTCTGGTAGTGGAAGTGGGAGTACAGAAAGATAAGTTGGGGTTTACATAATTGATAAAATTAAATTGATAGCAACATCTGACCAGAACCTTAAGAAAGATAAGGCTAGCCTTCTGTTTCATACCATTTTTTTGTTTTAATTATCATGCTTATTTTAGACAAACTGAAGGTCTGTTAAAATGTTTTCTATGATAAACTTCTGCAGGAGCTGAACTCTTGCCACTTCCCTGCACTCTGTGTGTGTGTGTAACATTAAAAATCTATTATCTGATCTCATTAAATATTTCTTAACTATATCTGGTAAAGTTAATCTGTCTACTTCTAGACAGGTAATATGTTTTCATTTGGGAACAGTGAGAAAATTATTTCATTGCATATTTATTGTAGTAACTACTTACTCAGGTATTGCTTTTCTTTTCATCCTAGGTAACCTTGTACAACACTGATCAAGATGGTAGTGATAGCCCACGCAGTAGCCTTAACAACAGTCTTTCAGACCAGAGTTTGGCATCTGTCAATTTGAACAGTGTTGGGAGTGTGCATAGTTACACACCAGTAAGTGTTGGTGAAGTTAGTTTCTTTGTTGGGTATTTATTTAGTGCAAAATCTCAATCAAGCATACTTGAAATGCCAATAAAAAATGGAAGATGTATATTTCTTGCTAATCATGTCATGAATTTAGTAAGTGAAGTAGATTTCTACCTTGATAGTATTTTAATTTGGCACTTAATATTTTACCGAGTTAGTATATATTCTGATGATTTATGTGTTCTGTCTCCAATTAAAAAACATTTAGAGTAAGAAGAGAGTCATGTTGATGATATTCTATAGTATTTGAGGAAAAAAACTTAAAAAACAGAAAGGTAGAGGTAGTGTTCTGGAAAGCAAAGTGTGCTGTAAAAGGACCGGGGTGTAAATGTTCCTGCTCCTGTCTCATTTGATAGCTACTATAAGAACATTCGATATTTCTTTTCAAACCATCCAGCTCTGGCCCAAACAGTTGGCTAGAGTACACTACACTGTTCATTGGTTTGAAGTTTGATCTCACCAGGTTACTCTCCAGTCTAGGATGAGTGATAGAGAAAAACTCATATAGCACAAAGATGCAAAGGAAGGAACCTGAGGTTAAAAAAACAAACAAAAAAAAAAAAGAGAGAATTCACAATGAATAAAGGAACAACAAAGTTGACTGTGGAACTGCTATTAGTGCTCTGGAGAGAACTCCTCAGAAAGAAAAAACAGAATAAATGTTACATAAAAGAGGACTGAGTTACATAAAATGTTACATAAAAGAACAATAAGTTAGGCATGGTGGAAGCTGAGACAATGCCAGGCCAGCCTGGGCTATATAACACCTTTTGGAATAGGGAGGAGAAGATCAGTGACAAAAGACTGAGAAGTAGAGGACTCCCTGCTAAAGAAACCAGAGAAAACCAGGAGCAGTGTTGAGAAGAAATAGAGATTTTAAAAGCTACTGATTTCTAGGGTAAAAGTTGAGGGAAAAGCCTAGTTTTTATTTTTAAGGTTTTATTTTTATTTATTTATTAGAGAGTAAGTGAATGAGTGAGAATGGGTGCTCCAGGGCGTCTAGTCACTGCAAACGAACCCCAGACACATGTGCCACCATGTGCATCTGGCTTACGTGGGACCTGGAGAATCAAACCATAGGCTTCTCAGGCATGTGCCTTAACTGCTAGGCCATCTCTTTAGCCCGAAAAGCCTGTTTTTAGACACATTATTATAAAATTAAAATTTCAAAAGTGATCACCCTTATAAATATTTGGCATAAGAAAGAAGTTAAGCATAAAGAAAAACAAATCAGACTTCTCTTCAGCAAACTAAATGTCTGAAGATAATTTGGAGAACAGATGTTAAGTCCAGCCAAAATTTCAGATTAAAAGGCAAGAGAAACATTTTTTCACTTGAGTATAGTGGTCCATACCTAAATAATCCCAGCACTTAGGAGGCTCAAGTAGAAGGATTGCAAGTTTCAGAGCAGCCTGGACTACATAGCAGGGCCCTGTCTTTAAAATAAACAAACTCACAAAGAAAAGGCTGGAAAAATGGAAAAAAATATTCTCTAATACATGTTCTACCCCCTGTATACGTGTCCCTACTAAGAGAAATTTATCATCCCTTAATTGGGGATTGATTTTAGACCCTCACCATGGGTACAAATATCAAAAGTGTAATCAGGTCTCTCATATAAAATGGTGTAGTAATATCTAACTTGGTAGAATATAAGTACCGAATTAAAATGCTATGATGCAATGAATGTGCAAACACATGTTTAGTAGTTAAAATGGTAAAGCATAATAGCCTATGCACATTTCACATACTTTATTTCATCTTTAGATTACTTACAGTACCTAATACAATGTAGATATTACATAATAGTTATACTCTGTTTAGAACAATGACAAGGGGAAAAAGGTTGTTTATGTTCAATGCAAGTAATTTTTTTCTCAAAATATTTTGTTTTTGTGGCTGGACATGGAACCCATAGATACAGAGCTCCAACTTGTACTGAGTTGATCAAGAGGTGGATTAGTGACCTAGTAATGATGAAATTATTTTTAAAAGAATTGAGTATTAAAGCAAACTAAGCAAAGATTTGATTTTTAGAGCTGGACATGGTGGTGCATGCCTTTAATCCCAGCACTTGGAAGGCAGAGGTAGGAGGATAGCTGTGAGGGAAAAAAAAACAAAAGAAAAAGAATTGATTTTAAAATAAGTGTAAAACTCTTGACCAATAGAAATCAAATAGTGGGTTCATTATCATAAGATACAATAAATGTAAAAATTAAAGAACCATTTATTGGTGCCTAATGTGGCTCAGTTGATAGATGGCTCAGTTGATAGATGGCTCATTTAGCATGCAAGAAGCCTGGGTTTGATCCCCCAGCATCACAAACTGTGGGAGGAACTGTAATCCTGACCCTCAAGTGGAGGAGACAGGAGAATCAGAAGTTCAAGCTTAGTTACTGCTACAGTGAAGGAGAGTCCCTGTCTCTACAAAAGAAGTGTCTATTGAGTGAGGTGCCTGCTGTGGAAGTGGGTTAAATGCCTTCGAAAGTTAGGCAGTGTAAAGCACTATTCTCATTCAACAGGCTGTTAGTCAAATATTCTTTGAGCATCATTGTGGTGACCAGTGCTGCTTGGGCTTATGATTTACCCATAACATCCAAAGACAGTAAATAGTCCATATCAAATGAAACACTCTGATTATTTACAGAGACTATTTGACTTAAAAATATGAGTCTTTACACAGTGAAGGTTTGTATACATAATAGGATGTATAAGCCAGATCAGAATGGTGTCAGGTTTGTGCATCTCCAATGATAGTTCCAAACCAGATCTATGAGGCATACTACATGAATAATGGTCACTCTGTAGAGGAGGAATGGATTTTGTATCTCAGCCAAGCAGCTTTATGACATGTATTTATACCCATTCTGTGTAAGGCTGATCAAGTGTTAGGGTGCTTGCCTAGCATATATGCAGGGTCTTAGGTTCGACTCTCTGCACCATACCAAAAAAACCAGAATAGGTTAGTGAGATGTCTTAGTGGGTAAGGTGCTTGCCTGAAAAACCTAAGGACCTAGGTTTGACTCCACAGAACCCATGTAAGCCAGATACACAAGATACACAAGGTGATGCATGCATCTGGAGTTAGATTTCAATGGCTAGAGGCCCTAGTATGCCAATTCTCTCTTTGATAATTTTTTTTTTTTAAGCCAGGCATAGTAGTACATGCCTTTAATCCCGGCGCTAAGGAGGCAGAGGCATGAGGATCACCATGAGTTCAAGGCCACCCTGAGACTACATAGTGAATTCTGGGTCAGCTTGGGCTAGAGCAAGACTTTACTTCCTGTTTAAAAAAAAAAAAAGCCAGGTGTGATGGCACACACCCCTTAATCCAAGCATTTGGGAGGCAGAGATAGGAGGATTACTGTGAGTTTGAGGCCACCCTGAGGCTACATAGCAAATTCCTGGTCAGCCTGAACTAGAGTGAGACCCTACCTCAAAAAAAAAAAAAAAATTCATATGATTGTCTTCTGTTAATCTTATTTCAATTTTATTTTTCAGGCATTTGTGGTGCTTCTCTCCCCAGCACACAACTCAGGGCCCCTCTCTGTTCTCTTTCTTCAGGATTTCTTCTGGGTTTTCTTGTCAGGGGCCTTTTTTTTGTTTTGTTTTGGGGGTCAGGGTTTGGTTGGTACTGGTATTATACTCAGTGTCTTATACATTCTTGGCAAACACTCATATCATCAAACTACAAACCCAGTCTTGCTTTTTTTTTTTTTTTTGTTTTGTTTTTTGAGGTAGGGTTTCACTCTAGTTCAGGCTGACCTGGAATTCACTATGTAGTCTCAGGGTGGCCCCAAACTCATGGGGATCCTCCTACCTCTGCCTCCTGAATGTTGGGATTAAAGGCATGAGCCACCATGCCTGGCCTCTCTCTCTCTCTCTCTCTCTCTTTTTTTTTTTTTTTGTTTATTATTATTTATTTATTTGAGAGCAACAGAGAGAAGGAGAGAGAGAGAGAGAGAGAATGGGCATGCCACAGCTTCCAGCCACTGTAAATGAACTCCAGATACATGTGCCCCCTTGTGCATTTGGCTAACGTGGGTCCTGGGGAATCGAGCCTTGAACCGGGGTCCTTAGGCTTCACAGGCAAGCGATTAACCACTAAGCCATCTCTCCAGCCCCTCTTTTTTTTTTTTTTTTTTTTAATTTTGGTTTTTTGAGGTAGGGTCTCATTCTAGTTTAGGCTGATCTGGAGTTCACTCTGTGGTCTCAGGGTAGCCTTGAACTCACGACAATCCTCCTACCTCTGCCTTCCAAGTGCTGAGATTAAAGGCATGTGCCACCACGCCCAGCTCACTCTCATTTTTTACCTCTTGATTTCTCATTTCTCCTTAGCTTCCTTCCCTTCCTCCCTCTTTCCCTTCTAGAAATGAAGAGGGCTGCTTTGAGTGGTGTCATACATCTGCTGATACACATACAGTACCTGGACTTAACATGCTTTATTAGTTGAATAGTTGAAAGAAGTGCTAGTAGCTGTTTAAAGAGTTCAGTTGGAGATGAAATTTTGTAGAAATAAGATGAAGACTGTGGAATCTGGGAAAAAAAAAATCTGACCCTGAGTCATTAATTGTATAATCTTCACTAGTCATTTAGTTTCTTCAAAGCGTTTCCCCCTCTTTTGTGAGTGGGAGGGTTAGGTCAGATTGTGTGGGTCTTGAAAATTCGTGTTAATGATTTTTCTCTATATACACGTAAAAGGGTACCTGACTAGGAGATGGGAAAGCCAAAGAGGTCATCATTACTCTTGGTTTCCCATGTTGGCACTAATGCCTTTTGTTATTTAATAAACCAGTTGCAGCATAGAGCCACTGAATTTGTTGTTTTCTTTTGTTAGGTGACAAACCACCCAGAACCAGTCTCTCAATCATTAACACCCCAGCAGCAGCCACAGTACAACCTTCCAGAACGAGACAAGCAACTACTTTTCACAGAATACAATTTTGAAGATCTTAGTGCCTCATTTCGGAGCCTTTATAAGTCGGTTTTTGAGCAGTCACTTAGTCAACAAGGTGAGTTCTTTTTAAAAAATGTGTAACATAAACATGTATTATTTTAATTGCACACAGCAGCTGTTACACTTTTTTAATTTTAGAACACTTTATGATTAGGTTTGGATGGTTATATTTTACTCCTTGTACGTTATCCATTATGTGCTATGTGTATATTTATGTCATAGCACAGGAATGGCAGATTAATTTCATCTTGCATGCCTACTTTACTTGATTACTAGGGCATACTAGAGCACTGTTGAGACTTATGACTCTGCATCTGTGCCATGTGGGAAAGGACTGCCAGGATTAATTAGTGATGTTTGGCATGTGAAGTTTTGGAGTGGTGCATGATGCACTACGAGAGATGCTGAGCCTTGCTTTTGTGCTGGCTGTTAGTAACAGTGCGTTAGCTCTGGAATATAATAGCACCACACTTGTGAATTTTCGATAGAGTACTTACAAATGAACATACTGGCTAGAGGTAAGATGTGGGTTATTATTTTATACAACATACTTAAATCAGATTTTAATAAAAAATAATTTTAATTGAAATTTAGTATTATATCAGTCAAATGCTAGATTGTTGCTGTAGTGTGTTCTGGTTAGCAGCTAGTTTAATTTTAGTTAGTCATGATGGGATCAGCATGTCACATTGTCTTTTCCCCATAGAATACTAGTCAGAAATTGTTGAGAACTCTCCACTGAAAATTAATTGTCAAGCTTAATATCCCATATTTTATTCCTTTTTTATAACAAAGTTACTGAGACTGGCTAATATATAAGTAAAAGAAATTTATCACAGTTCTGGAGGCTGTAAAATACCAGTGTTAAAGTGCTGGTGGATTTGGTGTTTGTCGTAGATGACACCTAGCTATGTTCTCAAATGCTGCCAAACATCATTGTCCTCAGCATGGCAGAAGAGAAAGGACAGAATGGAACTAGCTGCTACCTTTGAGATTTGTATAAGGGTACTAATCTAACCACCCTTCCTCCAAACTCTTTATATATATATTTTTTGTTACCTTAGAATTTAAATTCAGACATAGAATTTTTTTTTTTGCGGGGGAGGGGTCACTTACTTAAATGCTAGCATTTTAACTCCAAAGTTTACCTGTTTGTAGGAGTGAACAAATATACAAAATCCCTGTTGTAAAACTTACATGTTAATGTTTGTCATTGTGTGGTAAGTGTAGTGGCACCTGTCTGGTATCCCAGCTACTTGGGAAGTTGAGGCAGGAGAATTGTGAATTTTAGGCCAGATTGCATATCTAAAAATACATAAAATTTGAGATTGAAAATATTAATGTAAATCATTGATAGTTTTCTCATAAAATCCTAGGATCTTATTGGGAATAGATGAAATCAGTGCTTCTCTGGCACCAGGATTTTTTTTTTTTTAAGCTAAATAGACAAGGAATGAAGTTTTTGAAACCTTTGTATGCTTCTGCTTTTGGTACTCCTGTTGTTGAACATGGTGTCTCTTAATCTTCTCAGCTACTACAGCCCAGTGTGTGATTCCATAAACACCTGTGAAACTGAACCAGTGTTGCACTGTCATTTCATAAATGTCTGTCGTGAAACAAAATTGAGATCTGACTGTAAGTGATCGTGCTTTCTCTGACTGTTCTAGGTTTGATGAACATCCCTTCTGAGTCTTCCCAGCAGCCCCACACTGCGTGTTCCTATCAGCACTCTCCTAGCAGTACAGTCAGCTCTCATCCACACAGCAACCAAAGCAGCCTAACCAATAGTCACAGCGGCCTCAGTGCCCCAGGCAGTAATTCGGTTGCACAGGTCTCGCTGTCCCACCCTCAGATGCATACACAGCCGTCTCCACATACACCCCATCGACCCCATGGTTTACCACAGCATCCGCAACGTCCCCAGCACCCAGCCCCACACCCACAGCAACACAGCCAGCTGCCGCCTCCTCACCCTCAACACCCCTCTCCACATCAGCACATACAGCACCATCCGAACCATCAGACGTTAGCACATCAACCACCCCCACCTCCTCCCCCACAACAGGTATCCTGTAATTCTGGTAAGTTTGTGTCTCCTGTTTGTGTGAACTGTGATTAAGATCTCTCCCTTGTTATTTGGGCCTTTTCACCTATCTCCTTTTGCCTTTCCTTCAGATAATCTAATAACTCATTTAACCTGTCTATAGGTTAACCTGGAGATATTCTTGATTAAAAGCTAGGGCATCATGCACAAACACAGCATCCCTTGTAGGTTTTAGTCAGAACTGTTGGTGGTTCTGCTTCCAGTGAGTTTGAAAGGGAGAGTGGGACTCTCAGGCTGTCTGTAGTCTTGTGATACAGTGAGTGTAAAAGAGCAAAGATTTATGCCGTGAATAAATTCCTCATTGTAGTGCTATGACTTTAAGCAAATTAACTTCTCTGCGCCCGCCCCCCCACCCCACCCCACCACCTTTCTTTTTTATTTTTAGGCTAGGAAAGACAGTTGCCCAGTATGTACCCTACACTGGTCTCTAACATGTGGTATTCTTGCCTCAGCCCTCCTAGTGCATGGATTATAGGTGTTTACCATGACACTCTCCTGAACCTGCTTTATTTCTTTTATCCTTCTTATTATCTTGTCAATAAAAAAAGGAGCCAAAATGTCCCAGTTGTAGTGTTGCTTTGAGGATCTTACTGGGAGTATAAATATGAAATCCTTAAACCAATTTTTTTTTTTTTTTTTTGAGGTAGGGTCTCACTCTAGCCTAGGCTGAACTGGAACTCATTCTATAGTTCCAGGCTGGTCTTTAGAACTCAAAGTAATTTCCTATCTTTGTCTCCCAAGTGCTGGGATTAAAGGCGTGTGCCACCACACATTTTTTTTTAAATAAAGTAAAATTTAAAAATTTTTTGTTTATTTTTATTTATTTGAGAGCAACAGAGAGAGGAGGAGGCAGATAGAGCGTGAGAGAGAATAGGCGCACCAGGGCCTTCATCCACTGCAAACGAACTCCAGATGCATGCACCTCCTTGTGCATCGGGCTAAAGTGGGTCCTGGGGAATCAAGCCTTGAACCAGGGTCCTTAGGCTTCACAGGCAAGCGCTTAACCGCTAAGCCATCTCTCCAGCCCCACACATATCTATCTTTATTTTTTGAGAGAGAAAGAGGCAGACAGAAAGAGAGTGAGTATGGGCACTGCAAGGCATCCTGCCAGTGTAAACACATTCCAGATGCATGTGCCACTTTGTAGATCTGGTTTTATGAGGGTACTGAGGGATTCTTGCTTATTCCCCCTGTACTATTCCTGCAGAGTATCTCATACAGATCTATAGATTACAAAGGGGAAAAGTTCTGTTTTAAAAGAAATCTATGGCAGTTAAGACAGTGTTGATCATTGGAATTGCTTTACTGACATTCTCACAGCCCAGTAGTCTTTACACTGTAGGGCTCAATAAACTTGTTGTGGTCATAGACTGCAAGGTGAACAATCCATTGTTGCTCTGGAGAGTACAGTCCTTCCTCATCTAGCCTGGATGACCACTGACCATATCACCAATTAGATTCTTATTTTGGGGCACTCTACACACTAGATGGTTACTCCCCCCGCCCCCCAAGGGTCTTGCTCTAGTCTAGGCTAACCTGGAGCTCACTCTTTAGCCCCAGGCTGGCCCTGAACTCACAGTGATTCTCCTACCTCTGCTTCCCAAGTGCTGAAATTAAAGGCATGAGCCACTGTGCCCGGCCACAGTAATATAATTTTAATATAATAATTCTTATTTACCATTTTCAGAGTGACCATTGTTTTAGGCAGTTGGACTTTTGTCAAAGAAAAAAGTTTAGATAGTGCTTGCTATCTCTTATATTGTTACTTTTCTATAAAACTTAATTTTTTCTGGAACTATTTCCATACTTATAAAATGTAAAAAGAAAACAAGAGGACTGGAGGAGAATAAAATGAGATAGATATAAAAATGCATAGCACTGTACCTGTAACTTTAATATGTTTATGGTAAGTATTAATGTCACATCTCCCTCTCTGCCCCACCTGTTTCCATGAAGTTTTGGGGGACATTAAAATCTGAAACTAAAGCTGTCTTCATAGTGTTCTTCCTTACCAAAACAAAAAAGTTCTAATGCATATTTTAAAAAATTTGTCAGACAGGCTGGGCATGGTGGAGCGCGCCTTTAATCCCAGCACTCAGAAGGCAGAGGTAGGAGGATCGCTGTGAGTTTGAGGCCAGCCTGAGACTACATAGTGAATTCTAGGTCAGCCTGGGCTAGAGTGAGACTCTACCTCAAAACAACAACAACAAAAAATAAAATAATTCATCCCTGTGAATTATACATTGTACACTAGTAAGATAAGAATAAGATTTTCTCTAGTATGGAATAGGGGGACCAGAGAAGGGATAGAGGTTACTTGAGTGCCCATTTATATATTAGGCAGTCCAGATATGTTATCCTTCCAAATTAAGTATAAATTAACTGCATGTACTAAGTAGGAAAAATACAAATTGGAAGAGATGAAACATCATTTGCTTAAGATCACATTGCTGGGTTTTTCTAAGCTTCCAGTCTGAAGGGCAGAACATACAGTTAAGTCTCCGATTTGTCACTGGACCTTATTAACATAGCCCACCTGACTGGGTTCATTGTCTTTTATTTGTAAAATGGAGAGAAATGATAGTCTTCCTATTGTGTCACATAGGATATTCATCTGACACCTGATATAATGAGGACAAGCCCCTTTCCAAGACTGGACAGGGATTAGCCAGTGTCAGAAGGAAGGCCCCTTCATGTCTTCCTTTAATGCCCTTCAGTCTTTCCATTATCCACAAATTTTATTATTGTCCACATTACCTTACAGGTGTTTCAAATGACTGGTATGCAACACTTGACATGCTAAAGGAAAGCTGTCGAATTGCCAGTAGTGTTAATTGGTCTGATGTAGACCTTTCCCAGTTCCAAGGCAAGTATTGGTCCCTTTCACATGTAGCCAAATGCACATAATTCTGTTCTCTCTGGAAGATAACTAAGGCCGTGTGTGTGTGTGTGTGTGTGTGTGTGTGTGTGTGTGTGTGTGTGTGTAGAATAATTCTTGTAATCTCAGCTTTTGGGAAGCTGAAAGAGACAGGAAGATTGCTGAGTTTAAGGCCAGCAAGTACCTCACCAGTCATGGAGATACAGAGAGGGAGGAGAGAATAAACATCTTATATAAAGGGGCATCTCTGCATTTGGAGTGTTCTTAAAAAGAACAGTTTGTAATAAGATTATTTTGATCAGTTGTACATGAGAGTTCTGAAGAAGGTAGGGCATATTGTAAAGATGAGGTTTGTGTTGTCTTCATTACAAGTCACTGTCATGATCTGATGCCCAGGAACAACTGTGTTTGGTATTTTCCTTACAGTGCTTGCAGGACTGTGCTAACAAACCGTTTCGCATGTTACCCTTGTAGGTCTGATGGAGAGTATGAGACAGGCAGATCTCAAGAACTGGTCTTTAGATCAGGTTCAGTTTGCCGACCTCTGTTCTTCTCTCAATCAGTTCTTTACACAAACTGGCCTTATCCACTCCCAGAGTAATGTTCAGCAGAATGTTTGTCATGGTGCCATGCATCCAGCAAAACCTTCCCAACACATTGGAACAGGTATGAGCTTCTATATCGTCTTGATTTTCTCTTTCACAATGATCTGAAATTCACTAGTTGTCTTAGATAGCTTGCTGTGCTAATTGTGATGGTGATCTGACTACTACTTTACTGTAAGAAATGATAATGTGGGGCATTCATTTATATGGAAAGTATATCAGAAAAATTGAAGCAGGGTTTATTTCTGCCATTAACATTAACATTATTTTGTTGTTAAGAGCATAGTTATGAAGTTATAAAAGTTTAAATTTGTATAGATTTGCAGTGAAATTTGAAATGGTATGTCTTCTAAGGATTTTAAAATTCCAGTTTACTTGGAAGAGTGTACATTTTTTAAGTTTTCATTGTTAGCAGACTCTATAAATAAGAACATGGGAAACTGAGAAGCAGGAGAGTTTCTATGTGAAAATAAATACTAGGAATGTGACAGCATTTCACCTTGTTAACTGTAAGGCCATGGGTAGGGTCAGAAATCATGGATTCTGCCTCACTTCCTCTCTGGTCCTGTTTTTGCATGAATAGGGATTGTACTGGGTCACCTGTGTGTCCATCTCAAGCTTGGGCACAGATCTGGGTTTCCTAAGAGAGGTGAAAAGTTTTGAGCAACCAAATCCAGTGTGCCTTACCTTCATAATAGGGATAAGACTCCCTCCCCCCCTTTTTTTTGTAGAGAAAATGGTTATTGCCTTTTAGTTTCATTTACAACATTGGTAGAATTCAATTGCAATTTATATGAAACACTAGGGCTCCTTAGGGAAGTAGCCTTTCCAAAATTCCAGATGTTCCTGCCAATATGAAACCAGTTTTATGGTCCTCTGAGTTGATGGGGAGGAAGTCATGTTGTTTGTTTCCCTCAGTAGTTTGCATTATGATACCATGTACTTGACATTTTGAGACTGTTTCACTTGATAGCTTGTGTCAGTGAAAATACATTAAGAATTTCCTGAAATACCATATGAATAAGATCTATGTTTCTCATCTTTGTACTCTGAAGTACATATTTTAAATCACCTTTTTTTGGGCTACCTCTCTTACCTTGTGCACAACTTGGTTACTTTATGCTTTCCAGTCACTTTGTTGACAGGACATGCATGTTTAGTAAGAAAGAACCCAGGACAATAGAGAAGTAGGCACTAGTAGAGCTTATGATTCTATTCCTTGCCCTGTCAAAGTTATGCTTCTGTGCTTTTTGCCTCATCTGTAGAATGAGGGCCATAATTCCTGTCTTGTCCTCTGTGTAGGCAACTGGGAGGGTCAGATGAAGTCACGGATATGGAAACACTTTTGAGCTATCATGAGGTTACAACAACAAACAAACTTGTCCATGAGCTTAGAGTTTAGTGGTAATGCCAGTGTGCTCAGCACCTGGCATGGTGCCCTTTTCGAAAGGCCAGCTCCACTTCCTGGCAGTTTTAGCATCTGAAATGAGGAATTTTTTACTTTTTTCCCTCTCTTCACCCTCCCTGCTTAACTTATTTTGAGTAACCATTCCATTAGATTTTAGCTCTTGGTTTGTTTTATTTATGGTAACATGTTTTCCTCTTTTCTGTTTTTTTAATTGGGTTAGGAAATTTGTATATAGACTCTAGGCAAAATCTCCCTCCATCAGTGATGCCACCCCCTGGTTATCCTCACATCCCACAGGCACTCAGCACTCCGGGAACAACGATGGCAGGTACTGTGTGTGTGTGTGTGTGTGTGTGTGTGTGTACACATGGGCTCCCCCAGACTACTTTGGGAAGATACGTATTTTTAGGGGGCTGGGGTGCAGTGTTTTCAACAATATTGGACTTTGGCAGGATTTAGGAGTCTGCTTTGATGAGCTCTTCTATGCATTGTCCTCTTTTTTTTTTTTTTTAACCTCTTATAGTTTCTTGGGAGGTTCCTTACAGAGGTTAGTTTGTTTTTTTTAATTTTCTTATTAATGTATCTATTTGATAAATAGATAAGATAGATAGGTAAGAGGGAGGAAGGTAGAGGGGGGTGGGCACATCAGGGCCTCTAGCCACTGCAAATAAACACCAAACTCATGCACCACCTTGTGCATCTGGCTGTATGTGTGTACTGGGGAATGGTACCTGGGTTCTTAGGCTGTGCAGGCAAGTGCCTTAACCTTTGAATCATCCCTCCAGCCCATAGAGGAGTTAAGTTTCAGAGTTAGTAGTTCATAAACTTTGTCTTTCTAGTTTCCTGAAAGGACCATAAATTGCACAGAGCTACAAGACTATGACACATTGGTAGAATTGGAAGGGGTCTTAAGGGTCACTTTGAAGAAATGAGGGTTCAGGAGAGAACCTGCCCCAGCCATCCAGCTAAATGAATAAGCAAGACTTAGTTTCTGGTATCTGGATTCATTCTGTTTCTCTTATAGCCCAACATCCTTTACTTAGGCTGTGTGAGAAAAAAAAAAAAAGGTAATGTGGGGCAGTGAGAATATGTAAAACCCTGAGAGAATGCTGTTGCAGACATTGGAGCAGTATCTGCACTAAGTAGCATGTCCTTTGATGAAGGAGAAGATGGACTGTTTGTTGTAACCATTCACAAGTAATTCATGGGTGCATGATAAGGTAGCTAAGGCTCTGGAGCAGATTACAGCCTCCTCCTCAGCTTTCCTACTAATGTAAGGAGCCCAAGAAGGCTACCCAACTCCTCGGGCTGTTAGGATTAAGTAAGGCTGTGTGGGGAAAGTGGAGCTATGTAAATTAATGCCTGACACACAATGAGGAATTTGTGTTTTTATTAAATAAAGACATGGACATTTCAACTAAACTGTGATATCCTGAAAACCTTCCATTTTATAAGGTTGTGTGTTAAAGGACTTACAGGAAAATAATTAGTTGGACAACTTGAAATTTTATAATCAAAATACAAAAGCAACAAAAATTACAGAACATTTAAAGGGATATATTTAAGTTCTAAAAAATAGTTTTATAAAAAGCCAATCTCGGGGCTGGAGAGATGGCTTAGCGTTTAAGCGCTTGCCTATGAAGGCTAAAGACTCCGGTTCGAGGCTCCTCGATTCCCCAGGACCCACATTAGCCAGATGCACAAGGGGGTGCACACGTCTGAAGTTCGTTTCCAGTGGCTGGAAGCCCTGGTACACCCGTTCTCTCTCTATCTATCTGCCTCTTTCTCTCTGTCACTCTCAAGTAAATAAATTTTTAAAAAAGAACCAGAAAAATATTTTTAAAAAATGCCAATCTCTGCTTTCTTAAGTAGGTAAAAGTGGTTTAGAATGCATCTGCCAAGACATGGAAGTAGTGTCAGAGTGCACTGTGACTGGGTAACACACAGAGCTTACTGTATTGATGATCCCTGTGTTCTCTTGCTCTGTTTTGGTCGCCCAAAGATTAAGTTGGTGAGGAAAATTCATTTTGGCCTCGTCTGACTTCAGTGGTGCACTGACATCATTCTCCTGCTTACCATTCTTAGACAAGCAACTTCAGGTCACTGAAACATGTCAGAGCAGAGCAGATTGTAAGGAAATGGTCATGTCAGCATTTTTCTCATTCCTTCTTTGCTGTAGGTTGGTGTAATAGAAAGAGCATGAGTGTTGGAGACAGGTGAACTGAGTTCAGATCTTATCTTGGCCCTCTGGTATTTCTATGACTTTGAGAGAGAGAGAGAGAGAGAGAGACAAGGTGTGTGTGTTACATATAGCCCAGACTGGCCTTGAGTTCACAATCCTTCTGCCTCAGCCTCCTAAATACCTGGGGTTCGGCTTCCACATGTGTTGTTTGCCACTGTCCCCAGAATTTTCTTCAAGCTTATAGACCCTAACCCCCCTCACCTATAAAATGAAGCTCATAAGACCCGCTTTACTGAAGGCATGTAGGTGGATTCAGGAGACCATGTCATATGTATTGGAACATAGGACATGCTCAACAAGGAGTAGTCCATTTCTTCTTTCTTCTCTACTCTGGTCATAACTGACATTGCCTTCTTCTTTGCAGGCCATCACGGAGCCATGAACCAGCAGCACATGATGCCTTCCCAAGCCTTCCAGATGCGTCGCTCCCTGCCTCCAGATGACATCCAGGATGATTTTGATTGGGATTCAATTGTGTAGGGCTTGTTTCTGCCAGGCAGCAGACTCCACATCACCTTTCTGTGCAGTGAAGGGAAAGGTTCAAGAGAATCCAGTTGAGAAAACAAAGTTGCTTTACCAATGTTACCGAAATTTCTTTTGAAGACAATCAAAAAGATTTTGGCTGGATAACTTACTGCTTTTATCTGACCCAAACAAAACTACATGTTTGTCTCCCTGCCAACTGCCCTGTGTAACTCCTAACTGTTGTGTGATTTGGACAGCTTTTTGCATATTTGTGTCAGTTTGATGTTAACCACAAGTGCCAGACTGATTTTTTCAGACAGAGCCTATTTTGCTGCAAGCAGTTTATAGATACATATGTGTAAATACATGTACAAACATTACTGAAAGGCTTCAGTGTTTTCTAATTGGATTATCATGTCTTGAAAAGAAAGTTATTGTCAGTTTTTATTCCTTGTTAGGCTGTTTTCTGCAGGATGCTTTTAAATGATGTAGGGAACTGAAAGAAAGGAAATATTTCCAAAACCCAGGTTTCCCGAATTGTACAACTTCTTCAGAATATGGGTAATAATTGATTTTACCCAGTAAGTCAAGGAGCCCAGAGTTTGATACTCTTCACCAATCCAGAGGGGCATGTTATTCCTGAGTGGCATAAAGAACTGACCAAATTTGTTTGCATGCTTGGGGCCTTACAGAATACATGTCATACCTTGTCTGTGTCTGTTTCCTAAATCTGCATTATGACAGCTCTGAAGTTTGTTTGATGAGAATCTGGGTATTGCTTGGGTCTTTAAACAAATCAATGTCTCCATATCTGCTTATGTATTTATTCAAAAGTGTTATTTTAATATTTATTGCCATCTTCTGTGAATGCTTAGCCCCTATTGGTTTTACTAAGGAGAAATGTAGTATCTGAAAGCACAGTTACTTTTCTTGATAAAAGTTTACAGACAAGACAATCAGAGGGACATTGTGTCATTCTCTTTATCATTTTACCAGGTGAGTATATTTCTCTATCTCAGCCTTCCTGCTGATTAAGACTTCACAGCTAGGATTGTTCTGGAATTTGAATCAGAGTCCATTTGGGCAACAGAACATCAAGGAAGGGCTTATACAGTAGATTCCTCTCTGTTTAGATAGCACTGAAAAGAGAGTAGAATTACATGCAGATTCTACCTGCCTCAGTCTTCAGTGCAGCTGTTAAGTGGCCTGCTATTCCTGGTGTCTTGTATGTCTGTGTATGCATTGTATTTGGTTGCTTATTTTGAAATGAAGACCACCTCCTGGTGATTATTAGTTGTTGTGTTTTGTGTCTTATCATAGTTATTTTGCATAGGTTGATTAATTTTATAATAAAAATAAAACCAGATTCCCCCTCCAAATGAATATATTTTAGACTGACTTTACAAAGAAAAACATCTACCAGTTTAAATGGGAAACTAGAGTCCATCAAATCAAGGAGAAATACTGCTCACCTGCTGTTTGTTAGCCGTTATGGTCATACCAGTTCAGTGATTTTGTGCTTGAGTAATCTCTGCTTGAATTCAACAAGCATCTTTGTTTCTATGTACATCTGTGCAAGCGTGCATGTGTATGTGTGTGTGAATGTGTGCACATGTGTTTTAATGTAGTGTTGCCTTCATTGAGTCGCTGGGAAACTGGGGAGGTTGGGGTGAAAAGGAAAGCTTTATGTTTCTCTGTTTGGACACTACTTGGTTAAAAAGAAAGCTCAGTTCCAGCCCCTTGGGTCAGTAAGAATTGGGGATTCTGACAAGGCAGCCAGCCAACAGGCCTCCTGTAGAAGGATCAAGGCAAGATGAGATAGCAGCCTGCAGAGCAAAAGCTTGAAAAGGTGATGGTTTTCAGTAGTCTACCCAACTGTTTTCTAGACTCCAAAATAGCTGTTTCTAAGCTATCTGAATTGCTTACGTAGCAATGTGCACTTTAAATAGTTTAGGCATTGGAATAATGGGAGTGTCTAGTAACAGAATGGTTTGGGTAGAACCACTGTGATTTTTTACAAATTGTGTGATGCTAATTTCCCATTGGGCAGTCATTGACTGATTTGCAGTGATTAGTATTTTTATGAGTATTTAAGGCGACCAAGAATGACCCTGGAGGCAGAGTCTCCACTGAGACTCACCACTCTCCTGTGATCCTTGTTGCCCAGGTTGCCTGGGACTGGCCTCTGTGGTCCCTGGAAGGTCCAGAGTCCCTCTAGTGGCCATTTCAGTTGGTAGCTGCTGGTACACAGCAAGTTTGTTTTGGGATTAAATTGACTAGAGACTAGGGGTAAAGATTAACAAATGTATGTAAACAAATGGGGGCACTCTGTCCCAGAGAATAATCTGACTGGCATTTGTGGCAGTTTTTGAAATGTAAATGTATCCCTGTGTGTTCCTGTAAATATTAAATACGTGTCTCTCAAATGTCCTTTGAAGTGGGAGGGAATCAATTGGGATGATTTCGAATAGAGTATTTTGATATTGTTCATGCAGAGGGTGATGTGTACATATCTATACTGTATATATGTGATGAAGATGCATTGGCTTTTTGTGCAGATACACCTGCTCTCTGTACTGCTGTTGGACAGTCAGTGTTTTAATGTTTCTACAGTTTTGCTATTGCACGATTTCATATTCTGCCAATGATGAGTGGCGCCCATTCTTTGTAACCGTTTAGTGCTGTAAAGAAATATTCCAAGTGTCAATAGGATTGTTGCTGCCAGAACTGATATGCATGGATGGCACTTAAAATAAATATATTATGTTAACTGTATTTACAGTCCTTGATGGTCTGTCTTTTGCTGCAGTTGAGCAAGCTGGTTGGGAGCTAGTCCAGCTGTGGAGAGCTAGGGCCCCAGGACCCCGTGGGAGGGTTGAGATTCTCTCCCACACATTACTGCCTTAGAATAATGCTTACTGCTCCTCCATCAGTTCTAAGAACTTGAGGTTATTTAATCTCTGCACCTCCTTTGCTGAGTTACAAAGTGTCTATGAAATAAGGCTAATGCCCACGTCAATGAGTTGAGATGGAATTACATTACTCAGTAATATTTAATGCATCCAGAACAGTACCTGGAGCTTAAACTTAGTGGTGTTCAGCATGTGCCAGGAGCTCTGCACTTATCTAGATTCTTTAGTTAAAAGAGACAGGACTAAGATTTGCTTCCAAGTAACCTGTTCTTCTGCAGTATCCTCTGTATTTTCCAAGGGAACTTCATCCCCCCCCCCCACACACACACCCTGCTTCCAGCAGAGCCTTTCCAAAGAGCTTTCCAAAAGGTTGAAAGTAAGCTGAGACAAGCCCTTCATTGGGAAACTTGGATGTGAGGAAGCCACAGTTCCTGCCTTTGGGGTTGGGGCAAGTGCCTTGAAAGTGTTCCTAGCAAGATGTGGTTAGTGGTCTGTTCATACCAAGAACTGGGCAGTGACTTAGAAAACCCTGGGGTGACTGTGTACATTTACAAAGGGCCCAGGGCCAGCAGAGAAGGCATTTTCATTGGCACTACTGCTCTGAACTCAGGTTGGAGCTGGGTTCGTGTGGGCATTGAGGGCTGAGGTGGAAGGATGCCTGACTGCTAGTCACCAAACACAGCTTCCCTGAGAGTGGTGGTGCCAGGCTCAGAGAGGCCCAGCAAACACAGGCGCACTGGGCAGGTGGAATTGCACATGGAATCTCATCTCACACCAGAAGCTGGAGGCTTCTGCCAGCCTCATGATTTACCTAAAACTTCTAATTTCATCACTACAACACTGAGGAACTGTAGTATATTACATTTATAGATGGAAAACAGGCTCAGAAAGGTGTACTGGCCACAGGTCTGGGAAGATAGTCTGGGTTTAACTCCAGAGTTCTTTTCCAACTCCACTGCTTTCCATCAAGAATCTCTCTAAAACGCCGGGCGTGGTGGCGCACGCCTTTAATCCCAGCACTCGGGAGGCAAAGGTGGGAGGATCGCTGTGAGTTCGAGGCCAGCCTGAAACTACACAGTGAGTTCCAGGTCAGCCTGGGCTAGAGTGAGACCCTACCTTGAAAAACCAAAAAATAAAAGTAAAAATAAGAATCTCTCTAAAGCCCTGAGTACTCACCATGTGGTGTGGTGTGGTGTATGTGTCCCTTGGAGGGCAAAGTAGGGCAGAACTGGGGTTCACTCCACTGCAGTAAGTTTTGGTCATTAGCAGTATTTCTGGATGTCTGTTAAGGTCACACATTATTTCATCTTGAGCTGAATTTCCTATCTCCTGATCACAGGAAGGAGTAAGCATGACCTGTCAGCTGCCTGTTTATTTCTCAAGGCTTCCATGTGACATGCAAAGGCTGCTCTTTTAGATGTAATTGTTACTAGTTGGGTAAAGCAGTCCTGGTTAAACCATGGGAACCCCAGCCCTCATAGAAGGGGTGCTACATGGGGCTGGAGAAATGCTTAGCGGTTAAGTCACTTGCTTGCAAAGCCTAAGGACCCTGGTTTGGTTCTCCAGGTCCCATGTAAGCCAGATAGTTGCACAAAGTGGCGCATGCATCTGGAGTTCATTTGCAGTGGCTGGAGGCCCTGGTATGTCCATTCTCTCTCTCCCTTTCTTGTCCCAAAAATAAATAAATAGAAGGGGTGCTTCCTGCCTATGCGCTGCCACAGGATTACCTTGAAAACTTCACATGGGCTTGAGCCTCACAAATCAGTATAATTACCACATTGTGTTGTTGACAGTAGACACATCATCTTATATAACCTGCTCCGTAACCTAACTAGGTGGTGGTGGTGTTGCTGCCCCATTACATAGGAAACAACTTTGGAGAAGGCATATTGGAGTCGCATCATGAACACAAAGCATACAAATTCAACTTTCTGTTCTTTTGCAAAAAAAGAGAGTGGAGAATTTAAAGTGTCTGATGGCTGTGTGCCTGTGAGTGTGGTGTGAAAGATTTGAATCTGAGAGCATTGTTGGCATCCACTTCTATGTGCCCCTGGGGCATCTCGCTCCACAAGTGTGAGGCTAGAGGCTGAAGGTACACTCATGGCACATTGCTCTTGGGTGCAAGCCAGCCGCCTCACCTGGCACAGACCGACCAAGACCTCAGAACACCAGCCATGTGGCTTATGAGATGCTTTTCTAAAACTAGTGTCTTCCTGCGGGATTCTCAAGAGATCTTGACACCCCCCCCCCATATGATACATGACCAGGTCAACACGTGTAAAGCACAGACTTGGCAACTGGCTTCATCAGAACCAGAATCCAACCCCAAGTCAGGGTGGCTGGCAGTTTTCAGCAGTGTTCCAAATCATGTGGACCCCAGGATGGATAGCCACTGTTTTACTCAATACCTGTTACTTGCTGCTAATTCTCCCAAGTGCTTGGTATAAATCATTCTTAAAACAACTTACTGTTGTTCCCAAATCCTCTTACAGATGAAATGTCTGAAGGCAGAATGAGGAGCTAGCTCATATGTGGTGTCATGTGGATATAAAGTGGCAGAGAGTGCAATAGGACTTCGCCACGTGTCAAATGCCTTGAAGCTCCTCACAGCGTGCTGTGCTGCCCTGTCCTGGTACAACACTCCCTCTGCTTCCAGAGGAGGAACAGAACAAAAAAGCAAAGGCTGCAGAGAGTGTCGGTGGCCACCAGGGGGCAGGACTGCCAGCTGCATGCCCTTCCTATCTGGAAGGGTTCCTCTTCCCCTCCCCTTCAGACTGTGCTGGCTGGGCTCCAGAGCTACCAGGGAGAGGGAGCCCACTAACTTTCAGGTTTTGTGTCTCCCTTTGGCCACGTGATAGGTCATCTGGCTAGAGAAGCCAAGGACCAGCTTGCAGCCCCAAGCACGTGGGTGGGACCACTCCACAGCTGCCTCCAGGGGCCCTTGTCCATCCATCAGATGCGCATTTGCCCCCCCATTCCAAAGGCTCAGGCGGGGGAAGTTGCCCCACCAGCCTAGATCTCTACTTTTCAGGGCCAGCCGATGAGCTGGCTGATCCCACAGGCACGGTTCAGGCAAGCCCCACACCTTACCCTCCCGGCTCCCGCCTTTGAACTCCAGTGGGCCTGGATGTCTCCACATACATGCCGCTCCCACAGCCATCACAAGCGTTATGATTATTGCCACCATTTGCTGGGTCCCTGCCCGGCACTTGACAGCCATTATCTGCCTCAGCACTCCCAGCCACCTTGTGAGGTCAGTGCCATTATCTGCCTTTTACTGCTGGGCATTGCCACTTGGCGAGGTGAACTGTTGGCCCAAAGGTCACTGCCAGTTCGAGGAGGAGAACCCAGATCTGCTCCCTGCAGCGACCTATCACCTCTTCCACAGCACTCCCCTGGAGCCCTCAACTTCCCTCACCCCAGCCCACCCTAACCTAGAGCTACTGATGTCACTCTGCCACTGGGTGAATGTCACCTCTTCATACTGTGTGTAGTCCCCAAGAGGCCAGAGGGTGACTTTCTGTTCCTCACAATGGCGATCAAGACATTGATCCCACACAGTCCCATGTCTGAGTGATGCTCAGATGGAGGCAGGAGCACCGGGACTACTTGGCTCTGTGAGACTGGGTGATACCTTATCCACGCTACTGTGCTGGTGAGCAGGCGCCAGAGCTGGGTGTGCGCTTGCATAACCTGGGCAGCTGTGGCTGGACTTGGGTGTCAGTGTGTCCTTCTAAGCAGTGGGTAGGAGACAAGGGACAGCTCTCAGAGGAGGTGGCCCAAAGGTCACTGCCAGTTCGAGGAGGAACTTCTCAGTATTTCCCTTCTCTTCCAAATGTGTGTCCTAGGAAGCAGAGTTGGGCCCTGCAAGTCCTATACAGTTTCCTTTTATTGCGTCCTTGGCTCAGGTCTGTTGCTGCTCCTCTCCCCCGTGGTATCACTGAGACCCATGGCCGATCTGTCTGAGCTCCTGTCCCTGCCTAGCCCCTACCCTGCCCCAGACTACACTGTCTCCCACCAGAATCCGGCTTCTTCCCACAGCCTATGGTCAGAATGCTTCCTGCTGACTCCAAGAGCCAACAAGGACCACAGGAAAAAGGTGGACTTCAGAGTCAGAGGGTTCTAGAATTCCTTGTGGACAAGACAATTGCCCTCCGTGACCTTCAGTTTCCTCAGTAAAGCATCTTACCTCAAAGCAGTGTCAAGAAGACAGATGGCGAACAGCAGCTGGACACTGCATGTACATGCAATAGGGGGCTTTCCAGTAACCTCCCCTCCCTCCTCGCTTCTCCTTCTCTCCCTCTCTCCCTTCCTCTTACCTGGCCAGGCTGGCAAGACCAGCCACCACCTCTGCCCTCCATGCCTCACCTCCTGTGCTGCTGGGGTGGGGTCCCCCCCCTCCTCCACACACAGCAGTAGCGGCCCACCCACTGTGCTGCGCTCTTGTGTTTCACTCACCTCTGCTATGGTCTGGGCAGCTCCCCGCTATCCTCAGGTTGGACAGATGCCCAAGCTGGTGTTTCAAGTCACCCTCTCTACACTACTCTGGTCTTGCTTGCTTCAGCTCAGGCCAGCCCTCTTCTGCCCTTAGGTTCGCATCTTCCCAGGTTGGGTCAAGGCCCGCTTAAGATGCCACTTCTGCTGGCAAGCATCCTACAGCTTGGCCCCAGTCTTGTCCTCCTCCCATGGCCCCCAGTATGTTCTCCCCAGGGCCCTAGAGGATCTGCCCTACCTCACTACAGAACTCCAGACAGATCCCCTGTGAGGGCAGGTGAGGGGCATTCTAGGTAGATCTTTCCTGCTGTCCCTGCAGCTGGGAGGCCGGCTCAGAGGTGCCTCCCAGTGGGGGAGGAAGAGGCAGTTGGGCCGAGTGGGAGCAGATGGTGAATGGGTGCCTGTGGCCTTATCCGAGCCAGCCACAGGGGGTGATTCTGCTGAGCAAACAAGCTCACACACACACACACACACACACACACACCCTCTCCACTCCCCAGCTGCCCCTGTAGCATCAAGGGAAAGTGTGACCCACCTGGAGCTTGGGGGAGGCAAGATTGGACTTGGGCTTAGGCCAGAGCCTCACATCTCCACCAGCCTTCTGCCTAACAGGGAGCACTCTTTCTGAGAGCCTTGGTGTTCTCCTCTAGAATGGGCATCGTTGGCCCTCGTGGGGTCTGCCAGGACGGAGAAGAGGATGTGGTGTCAGGAATGCAGGAGACATTGGTAGTGGATCAAGTGTAGACATTTAGGTTTTTGTTTGGCATTTGAGAAAACTGGACTCTGTTCTGGAATTTGTAACTGTGATCACAGCTGCCACCAAACCACATGGCAGTGAGTGAAAAATTGTGCTTTCCTCTGGGCTAACATAGTCTCTGTGTGTGTGTGTTTACCCTTTTGCTGTTGGTTAGATGTTTTGTGCCATGTACAAATACAGCTGACCCACCCAGCACATGTTGGCACCTTTGAGAAAGTCATGGTTTCTTCTCTTAGCTTTTAAGCTTCAGTGGACCTACCTATAAAACATAATTATACAGTTATTTCTTATTCGTTCCCAGAGCCACTTAGGAGGCTCACAATCACTGTAATGCCTCTCTCAGGCACTTATGGCTTCCCCTCAGTTCCCATGGGAACCAGAGATTGCTACACCCTCTAAAACACATTTATAAGTTTCACAGGTGAGGCTGTGAAATGTGGGCCACACCTCTCCCAAGGTCACACAGATCAGCCTTGGACTCTTCAGGCTCCTGCCAGACCATGTTCCAGACTCTTCTGCTTAGGTTAGCTTAGGCCTGTGGGCCTCCAGTGAGGCAGAGCCAGAGTGGAACGGCTGAGCCTTTGGTGGACCCAACTTTAGTGGGCATTTGGGAACCAGCAGTGGGGTGAGGGAAGGCCGAATTTTAGGGGTGAATTGTGTCCACAGCTACAAAGCATTTGGCCTAGGGCCTGGCTCAGCAAATCTCAGAAGTGTTAGCTGCAGTCATCAACACTGCCACCTTTCAGGTTTTCTCAAGACTGGGTATCTGTCACCCACTGAATGCTAGGTGGGTCTTGTTTGAGCACTGGGGCCTCACAGTTCCTATTGTCAGCAGCTCCCAGGCAGTGTGGCCCAGTGTGTAATGGGAAAGATGTAGAAGGCTGCTGAAGCACAGAGGTGCAGGGACTGGGGTCGGCCAGGAATGTTTTCTAGAAAAATACGAAATGCACAATGGAGCCATTATTGTCATGAATTTGCAACTACAGAAACAGGCTCAGGAAGACCACACAACTTTTAAGTGGTAGACAGGAATAGAATCCAGAGTGATCTGGCTCCAGCACCCAGGCTCTGCCATCTTCCTGGTTCATTCCTGGGAGGTGTTTTGGGATCCTGGTTAAATGGAGAACTCAACAGGGTCCTGTTAGTCACCCTGAATGGCAGCCAGGTAGCCTTGGCTTTCCTCCAAAGGCTTGGGGCAGCTGCTGGTGGTCTTCAGGTGGCCAGGCAGGTCCAAAAGCTGGTGTGGCCAGGAAAGCCATGGAGGTGAATGAGTCAGAGAGCTCTGGTCTAAACAGCCTTAGAGCCATGGAAGAGTATGTGAGGTGCTAGGAGCAAGCTACAGGATCCAGGGTGTGGGCCTGAGGCCCAGGAAATTTAGGATTATGGGGAGATGCCTGAGATCTGGCTCCTAGCAGCTTCAATGCAGGCCTTATGGATCCCGAAGAGGAAGCAGGGAGCCTGAACTCACAACTGCGTTCAGGTTGGGCAGAGGTGCTGGGGCGAGGGACAAGGGAAGAAGAGTGAATTCCCATTTCCCAGGACAGATGTCAGGTGGAGTTAAGTAGAGCCAGGCCCAAAGGACCAAGGCCTGGCTACTTCCTCTTTCCCACAGGGCAGAGCCCTGCCATCCCCTACAACTCCCTCCTGCTCCACCCGCCTCTTCACAAACAAGGCCTGGTCAGCAGGCTATGGGAAAAGATGTCAGGGATTGAAGCCCCCTCCCCTTCTTCCCAACCCAGCTGCACCTTAGGAAGACAAGAGCCATGGTGATGCAGAAAAGGGCTTCTCCGGCCAAGCCTAGTCCATCCTAATGCCAAATCAAACGCCTCTCACGTCATCCCAGACCCAACCCCAGTCATTTACCCAGCCCCACCCCACCTCCAACCTCAACTGCAAACTCCACTCTGGTTGGTCCCAACCACACAAGGAACACAAGCCCAGCCCAGCCGCCTCCGCTCCACACTGCCTCGAGCCCTTCATAACCATCTCCAGTTCCAAACCTAACCTTACACTCCCCAGCTCAACCTCTTAACTCAGACCCCCACCACCTGCTGTTAACTCATTCTAACCCAGAGCCAACCCGACTTCATGCTGGCCAAGTCCAGTCCAGTCCCCTAAGCCTCACACAGTCCCAGCCCCTCACTGCGCCCCTAAGCAGCCGCCCGCTCCTTGTCTCTCTCCATCAGTCCTCCCTTCTGCTGCATCAGTGGCCTTACCTCAAACCAGGTGCCTCTCTCCTGTACCTGCTCCCCACACCCCTGCCAGGGCCTCAGCCCACCGTGCATTCGGTTCACAGGGCCAGCATGAGGCTGGATGGACTGCTCATGCACACCTCTGTGACCATAGACACGTGACACATCTGCAGAGAGAGACCTCCCTGAAGCACACAGACACACCTCAGCACACATACCAATGCACACACTTCAGCACCCACATATAAAATCCCTCATCATGCACACACACGCTTCATTGTGCACATTCATACATCTCAGCATGTACACAAGCATACACACCCTGCCGTACACAGGCACCTCATTGTGTGTGCACACACAAACACCTTGCCATTCATGTCCTTCGTTACACACATGTACACACACCTCAGTGTACACACTCTGGGGCATATAATTTGGCATATTCACACCCCCTGGCACACACACCACACACATCTCAGCGTATATGCATATATCTCCATGTAGACAGGCATTTATTTGCACACAACCTCACAGGAAAGGGAGGGAAATCCAGTCTTTCAGACAGCTCGGGGAGAACAAATGCTATTTGCTTCTGTCCATGAGCCAGGCCCATTCTAGTCCTTGCCAGGCTCCGCTCTTTCAGTGCGGACTTCCTGCCCCGGGGATGCTGCCCCCTCATCCCTGATGTTGGGCATCTCAGTAACTGGGGAGCAGCAGGATAGAGTCCTGGATGGCCCTTTCTCTCTTGTCCTGGCGTCCACGCACCCAGCTCACACAGTGAACACAGTGCCAGGCACACTCAATTCCAATGGGTCAGATTGGAATGGCCTGGGTGCACATGGAGGCATCTGAGTCACAGGTCTGTGGGAGGGACTGCCACACTCTGAGGGAGCTGGGGGGTGGGGGACGGACAGGACAGCACAGCCTGAGTTTGGACTGTGTGGCTTGGACAGGCAGGGGCCAACAGAGGGGCCAGTTGAGAGCTTCTAGTAACTGAGAACATTTTCAGAGGGCTTCCTGTGCCCCAGGAGCTGCACTGAACAATGAGACCTTCTTGGACTGCCCTACACGAGAGAGGTATTCATAAAATAGTGAGGGAGAAACATTTACCTACACTATTCATATTAAACTGAGACTGGAGGTGGGCTTGAATGCAGGTCTGAGAGTGACACAGCTCAGTCCTTCCTGAAAGTCACAGTGGTCAGGCCTGGGCAATTCAACATTGCATGTCCCAACCTCCCGCTCCTCTGGGCTGACTTACCTTTCACGTTCCCCTGAATCTTACAGGCTACCCTTAAGGTGGCATCCTGTGTGGGGGGTGTTGTGGACCTCCACCTGTCCCTCTTCAGAGGGACCTTGTCTCCATTCTTCAGGTCTCCGCACTTGCATGACAACCCTGGGGAGACCTCCCGAAGCACCCCACCCCGAAGAAAGATGCTTCCTCCATGTTCCCCCGCAACCCCATCTGAATGGCCCTGCCCCACTGTCACTGTCGTCACTGTCACCTTTCTGGGCCTCTCTCTTCAAGGGCAGGGCTAGGTCTTCAGGGCCTGGCCCAGAGTGAATGCCCAGGGAGGGGCTGGGCCTCTGCCAGGCTCTACTGATCTCTTATCTCCCCGGCTGCCTTGGGCTTATCTGATGAGGCTGGACAAGCAGCAGATGAGGTGCTGACAAGTCTCCGGGGTTACTCAGTAACCCCAAGCTCTTTAAAAGCCCCGCTGTTTGCCCCTAACATCCAGCACCTGCTGGCCTCTGCGCTGAGCCCTGCTGCCATGAACACCTGCCTGCTCTCGGTTCTGTGCCTCCTGGGCGCCTGGGCCATCCTGGCGGACGGAGTCATCGTGCAGGTACGTATGTCCACATCCCCACCTGGCCTGACCCATCTTTGGGCCTGGCCCCTCGGAGCAGGACCATAGTGAAGGATGGTTTGAAGTGTGAGTTTCTCTATAGATTCCCTTCCCAGCCTTCCTGCTAGACACGTGCATGTTCCCTTCCAAACCTGAAAGATAAAAGAGCCAGGGAGACAACAACAAATAACAGCTGGGAAAGACAGTGACAGGGTGTCTGAAAGCCTGGATCTTTCCCTTGTCCTAAAGGGGCCACCAGCACCCTGGGAGGAGGGGCTCTTTGGCTCCATTTCACAGAGGAGAACTGTGAGCAGTGCAAGGATTCTCACAGCTGGGAAAGGGAGGGGAGGAGAGGGGAGGGACTCCCATGCAGCGCCCATCCCCCGGTACTGTGCTTAGCTGGAGCCTTCATCTGTGTCCCAGGACACCAGGAAGGTCTAAATGGATGGCCGGGACGCCAGCCACAAGCCAGGCTGGTAGCCAGCAGGGGCTCTGCTCTCTTAAGAAAGGCCTCTTATTGCTTCTGAAGGCTGTGGACTGGAAATTGGGACCCTCAGCCAGGTTGGAAGACAAAGGCTAGGGAGTGGGCCTGCCCAGGACCTGTCTGGCCTCTCCCCAAAAATTAGCACAGTGGCTGCTCACTTAGGTGCCCACTGTGTCTTTGCCGCTCACTCCATGTCTGCTTCTCTGTCTCTCACATCTTAGCGTGCCAGAGCCCAAGGCCTCTAGGACGCCTACAGTCACAAAGCAAAACTCAGGGGGTAGGTGCCACGTCTGGTCCCACACTGCCCCTCACAGACTTCTCACACAGACACAGCCTGGCAACCCACTCAGGTCGGAGCCACGGCCAGGCCTCATTGCGACCATCTCTTTCAGGATGGAGACCTCTCTTTTCCTCTGGAATCGGTGAAAAAGCTTAAGGACCTCAGGGAGCTCCCGAAGCCCAGGCTGTGGAGCCGCCGGAAGTCTGCGCCCATGCATGGGGAGCTACAGGCTCCCTGGCTCTGCAACTCCCCCGAGTTTCCGGAACCACTGCGGCCCTTGTGCAAGAAACCCGACGCCCAGGAGATCCTCCAAAGGCTAGGTGAGCAGCCGCCTCTCCGACCCGCCGAGCTGGGGACTTCTGATTGGTAGCGCTTGAGGGAGGAGATTGCTCTGATTGGTGGAGTTTGGAGGCAGGGCTTGGCTCTGATTGGCCGGACTGTTTGATACATCAGTTAGTTCTAAGGCCTTCCTTCAGGGGAAGGGGTAGTTAAGGAACAGAGCCTCGCATCTTCTGGTCACAGTTGTAGCTCCATTCTGGGTAGAACCGCCACTCTGATTGCCGGCTTCAGTGGTCTGTGTTCCCTGTTTGCGGCAGAAAGCCCGGGGGGGGGGGGAGGTCAAAGATATGAGGCCTGTAGTTGGGACTCTCCTGGGGTGGGGGGGGCTGGTGGGCAGATAGCCAAGCTTCAGCTGGAGGGAGGCAGGGAGCTCTGAGGGCGTGGAGGCTGACCCTCACCAGGCCCCATTTCTCTTGCCCAGAGGCCATCGCTCAGGACCCAAGCACATGTGAGATCTGTGCCTATGCTGCCTGTGCTGGATGTTAAAGCAGCTTTGCCACTGCCTGCTGGAAGGGAATCCAGGACACCCCCTCTCTTAGCAGTTCAACTTAGCTTGGTGGCAGGGCGAGAAGACTAACGAAGAAAGTCCCGTCTGCACTCCTGGCCGACCCCCGGCTAATAAACCACATTTGAGTACTCCGGTGTTGCCTTCGCTCCTTTCTTCATTGTAGTCAAGCATTCCTCTACCTTTGTGGACGCCTACCCCTGCCCTGGGAAACTCAGGGGTTAGTGTGCAAAATAGAAGGACCCCTGTTTCCCTGCTAAGCTACCCATCCACAGGGGACTGCCAGTCACACACAAGTATAGAAGGGACCTGCTTCTAGAACACCCCACAAGGGCAGAAGCTCAGTTTTTCTGCCACATCTTCTGGGGTCAGCAAAATTCCTAAGCCACATGTGAGGAGGCACAGGAAGTTGTCTGAGCTGTTTTGAATATCCCACACTGATACTTGATCTGCGGGACTGATGCCAAACTCTTAGGATCCAGCTCCTCCTGACCACTGGCGCTGCCTCCTGTCCTCCCCATGATCCCATCCCAAAATGCGCTCTCATTCCGTCCTCATCCCTCACCTTCTGCCTGCATTCCTGGTACAAGACTCAGGCTCCATGGGCTCTCCTAATGGACCTAGCCTGCTCCCATTGCCTAGAGAAGAATGTCTGTGCTCCCATTCTGCCCTTAGTGCTCCCTGTGCACTCTGATCATCCAACAGTCCTTACATGGATCAGCCACCCTCTTGTGTAATAGCTTCTGTGCCTACAAAGTTCGCTGTACCCCAGACAGGGTGACTTCTACCTTCCTCCTCCCCCATGATGACTGTATGGCAGCACAGGAGGAAAGCTAGGATTCCTTACACACACTCTTACACATACTATGTGATGTTAGGGAAATCACTTTCTCTCTCTGGGCCTCTGTTTCCTTTTCTGTAATGGTGCCTGCTTCCAGGCTGGGTAAGATAATGCATTAAAAGCTCCCAGTTCAGTTCTGATAGAAATATAAGAGGAGTTCAATAAATAGTAAACCAAACCCCTAAGGAGGACAATCAAGGATCGGTGTGAAGATAGTTTAGACAGTAAGGCATGGAAGTGAGGCCAGTTAGAGAAGAGGAGACATGGAGAGAGGAGGCACCGGGTCCTTTTAGAAATGGGGTGGTGGGAAATGCCGCAGCAGGGTTTAGACAGACTTCTCTGGTCTGGAAGTCAGAGGGTGCCCTTTCTTCTGGCTGCAGTCAAGGGAGCTTTGTGAAGAACATTTTCATTATTTCCAGGCATCTGCATTGGAATAGATGTGTTTCAAAATTTATGTGAAAGGGGCTGAAGAGATGGTTCTACTGCTGAGGTCAAGGTATTTGCTCTCAAAGCCTAACGAACCAGGTTTGATTCCCAAGTACCCATGTAAAGGCAGATGCACAAAGTGGCACATGCATCTGAAAAAAGTGGCTAGAGGCCCTGGCATGCCCATTATTTCTCTTCTATCTCTCTCTGCTTGTAAATAAATAAATAATTTAAAAAATTAATGTGAAGCAGGTTGGAAGAGAAACTTCCAGAAGGTAGGGTTGGTGGGAACACAGATGCATTAGGGTACTTCAGTCTGGCCTGAGCGTAGCTTATGGAAGAGAAGGGTTTATTTGTAGCTTACAGTTTTGAGGGGCAGTTTTATCATGACAAGAAAAGCAGAGCAGGAGCAGACAGCTGGGTGTCATATCTCTGCAGCAGCAGAGAGGAAGCAGAGGGACACCTCATTGGTGCAAAATAGTGACTCAGAGTTATGCAGATGAAACAATGACCACAGCAGGGACTGCAACCCTGATGTCTGCCAGGATTTATTACTAGAGTTTACATGACAACGTCATGGAATAGCTCTCACTTTGCTTGTAAAGCACCCAGAGATCAAGGGAACTAGGTTCAAGGTCTGTTCACATTATCTTGTTGCTGCTATTTTTCATATAACTATCTGAGAACCCAGGAAATGTCCTTGGTGTTTTCCCTCTAGCATACCAATAATGAGAACAGCACATTCTGAGAGTCTACCCAAGGGTGGACTCATGTACATGTCCTTTTCCCGTATGAATGTGGCCTTTGAGGGGGTCCCTCAACTGGTTATTCTCTTTATGTGAGTCTTCTACAGAGAAAGTGAGCTAGCTGTGGCAACACAGACCATCCAGACAAAAACATAAATTGAGGAACCTTGGAGTTAAATGAGATCATAAAGTAAACACTTAACAAATGTGTATAGAACATTCCACCAAAAAAAAACCCAAACATTACAATATATGTTATTTTCAGTGGTCCATGGGAATTACTATAAAACAGAACACATATTAGGTCCTAAAGCAAGTCTCAACAAATATAGGAAAGTTGAAATTACTCCTTGAATTTTATCTGATCATAATACAATAAAACTAGAAATTAACAGCAAGAAAATACTACAGAAAACACACAAATGCATTGAGATTAAACAACCCACCATTGAATAATGAATGAGTCATTAAAGAGATTGAGAGCCGGGTATGATGGCACATGTCTTTAATCCCAGCACTCAGGAGGCAGAAGTTGGTGGGTCACTGTGAGTTTGAGTCTACCCTGAGACTACATAGTGAATTCCAGATCAGCCAGGACTAGAAAGCAAGAACCTACCTTGAAAAACCAAACCAAAACAACAACAACAACAACAACAAAACCAGAAAAAGAAAAAATAAATTGAGAAGAAAATCAAAAATTTCCAAGAATTGACGGAAAATAAAAACACAACATTCTAAAACCTATGGAGCATAATTAAGGTAGTCCTAAGAGGGAAGTGCCTGTATTACAAAACAGAAATCTCTGATAAATAACCTGATGATACACCTGAAGGCCTGGAAAAAGAAGAACAAACCTAACCCAAAAAGGAATAGACAAAAAGAAATAATTAAGATCAAGACAGAAACCAATAAAATCGAAATGACAACTATAAAAGGAATTTCTGGGCTGGAGAGATGGCTCATTGGTTAAGATACTTACCTGCAAAACCTGACGACCCAAGTTCAGTTCCCCAGTACTCATGTAAAGCCAGATGCGCAAAGTGGCAGATGCATCTACAGTTCATTTGCAGTGGCTAGAGGCCCTGGTACATCTATTTTTTCTCCCTCTCTCACCTTGCAAATCAATCAATCATTCAATAAATAAATAAGATACTTTTTAAAAAAGAATTGCTGAAAGAAGAGCTGTTTCTTTGAAGATAGACAAGATTGACAAACTCTTAGGCAAACTAACCAAAAGAAATCAAGAGACGACCCAAGTCAATGAGTTTCAGAGATAAAAAAGGAATCATTAATTATAACAGATACCAATGGAATCAGGAAAATCACAAGGACATAGTTTTGAAATCTTGATTCCATAAAATTCAAAAATCTAAAAGAAATGAATGAATTTCTAGATGTGTATGAACTACCAAAGTTAAAAAATGACCTACCAAAGAGTTGAGAGAAATAACTTAAGTAGATATATAACAAGCAAGGAGGTCAGAGTGGTAATGGTAATAACAATAAAGAAAAAGCTCCCAGCCATAAAAAGTACAGGTCCAGATGGATTCACTGCAGCAGAATTCAGACAGATATTTAAAGAACAGAAGTCAATCAAATCATTTAATGAAATAGGAAAGGAAGGGATGCTCCCAACTTCATAAAAACAAGACAGAGAACCAAAAAAAGACAAAACTATAGACCAATGTTCCCTGATAAACACAGATTAAAAACAGTTTCAATGAAACACTTGCAAACTGAATATCAACATATCAAAAGATCATTCATCTCAATCAAGTTGGCTTCATTCCATAGGTGCAGCAATGGTTCAACATACTTAATTAAATTTATTTATGAGAGAGAGGGGGGTGGGGGAGGGAGAGAGAATGGGTACACCAGGCCCTCCAGCCACCACAAAGAAACTCCAGATGCATGTGCCACCATGTGCATCTGGCTTACATGGATCCTGGGGGCATTGAACCTGGGTCCTCTGGCTTTGTAGGCAAGTGCTTTAACCACTAAACCATCTCTCCAGCCCCAAGGTACTTAATTAAATAAATGTGAAAGACCACATAGATAGGACCAAAGAAAGAAATCACATGATCATTTCAGTTTCATGTAGAAAAGGCCTTTGGTAAAATTCTCCATGATACCTCTCCATGTTAAAATCCTAGGGATGGAGGGAACATATCTCAACATGATAATGACTATGTATAATAAACCGAAGCCAGGAATGATGACACACACCTTTAATCCAGCACTCAGGAAGCAGAGGTAGGAGGATCATGTGAGTTCAAAACCAGCCTGGGACTACAGAGTGAGTGCTAGGTCAGCCTGAGCTAGAGTGAGACCCTACTTAAAAACAAAACAAAACAAAAAAGTCTTATAGCCAACATCATGCTAAATAGAGAAAGATCAGAATTAGGAAAGTGTGTCCATTCTCTGAACTTCTATTTAAAACAGTGCTTGAAATCTTATCTACAGTGATAAGAAAAGAGAAAGAAATAAAAGGCATTCAAATAGGAACGGCAGGAACCAAACTATCCTTATTTGCAGATGATATTAGTCTATATATGAAACCCTAAAGATTCCACAAAAAAATAAAACTGTTAGAGCTGATAAACATTTTCAGCCAAGTGGCAGAGTACAAAATCATCACATAAAAATTAATAGCTTTCTTAAATACCAACAACAAATATGCTGAAAAAAAAAAAACAGGGAAATTGTCCCATTCACAATAATCACAAAAGTAATGAACTATCTTCTAATTTCCCTAACCAAGAAAGTGAAAGACTAATACAATGAAAACTTTAAAATGCTGAAGAAAGGTACCAGAAGATTGAAAGATCTCCCATGCTAATGGACTAGAATAATTAATATTGTGAAAATGGTCATTCTACCAAAAGCAATATGCAGATTTGATGGAATCTCAATTAAAAGTCCAGAACCATTCTTCACAGAAATATAAAAATTCTTAGCATTCATAGAAGCCTAAAAGATTCCAGATAGTCAAAACTATCCTCATAAAGCTGGATGTGGTGGCACATGACTTTAATACCAGCATTTGGGAGGCAGAGACAGGAAGATCACTATGAGTTCAAGGGCACCCTGAGACTACATAGTTAATTTCAGGTCAGCCTGGGCTAGAGTGAGACCCTACCTTGAAAAACCAAAAACCAAAAACCAAAACCAACCAAACAAACAAAAAAGTATCCTCAGCAAAAAGAATACTACTAAAGTGTCACCATACTTGATTTTAAGTTATGCTACAGAGCCATAGTAATAAAAACAGGAGGATGTGGTGGCAAACACCTTTAATCCCCCAGTACTCAGCAGACTGAGGTATGAGGATCTCTGTGAATTCCACGCCACCCTGAGACTACATAGTGATTTTCTGGTCAGCCTGGGTTACAGCAAGATCCTACCTCAAAAATCCAAAAATAAAAAATATTACTGTCACAAAACAAACATGTAAATCAGCAGAATAAAATACAGGATCGAGGCATAAATAAGTCCATGTGAATACATCTACCTGATTTATGACACACAAAAAAATGCCAAAAAGTACACATTGGAGAAAAGACAGAATCTTCAATAAACCACGTTGGGGAAACTAGATATCTGCATGCTGAATGAAACTAGACCAATATCTCTCACCCTGCACAAAACTCAACTCCAAATGGATCAAAGACTTTAATGAAAGAGCTGAAACTCAGAAGCAGCTAGAGGAAAAAGGAAGAGGTACACTTCAAGACACAGGTGTAGGGAAGAACTTTTTGAGTAGAACCCTGGTTTCCTAGGATATAAGGCAAATCATCAATAAATAGGACCTTGTGAAACTAAAAAGCTATTGTATAGCAAAGGAAGCCATCAACCAAATCAAGAGGCAGCCTATAGAATGGTAGAAAATCTTTGTTAATTATGCATCTTATAGAGGATTTATATCTAGAATATACAAATAAATAAAAAAAAACCGTAAATATCAAGAAAATAGGGTTGGAGAGATGATTAAGCAGTTAAGGCACTTACCTGCAAAGCCTAAGGACCCAGGTTCAATTCCCTAATCTCCATATAAGCCAGATGTACAAGGTGGCACATGCATCTGGAGTTCATTTGCGGTGGCTATAGAGGCTGTGGTGCACCCATTCTCTCACTCTCTCTCTCTCCCTTTCTCTGTCTCTAACAAATAAATAAAAAATAACTCAAAAAAGAAAATAAATAACCCCTTCAAAAAATGGGCTATGAAGCTGAACAGAGAGGTCTCAAGAGAAGAAATCAAACGGTCAACAAATATTTTAAAAGTGGTCAGCATCCATAGCCATCAGGAAATGCAAATTAAGACTATTTTGAGATTTCATCTCACTTCAGTCAGAATGGCAATCATCAAGAAAACAATTGACAGCTAATGCTGGTGAGGATATGGAGGAAGGGGATCCCTTACTCACTGTTGGTGGGAGTGTAAACTGGTACAGCCACTATGGAAACCAGTGTGGAGGTTCTTTAAAAAGCTAAAGATAGAACTAATGTATGACCTAGGCATACTACTTCTGAACTTATACCCAAGGAACTCTATGCCTACTCTAAGGAGACTTGCATATCCATCTTTATTGTTGCTATTCACAATAGGTAGGGAATGGAACCCGGATGTCCACCAACTGATGAACTGGATTTAAAAAATGTGGCCTAGGAGTGGAGAGATGGCTTAGCGATTAAAGTGCTTGCCTGTGAAGACTAAGGACCCAGGTTTGACTCTCCAGAGCCCACATAGGCCAGATGTACAAGGTGACACGTGCGCATAAGGTTGCACATGGGCACAAGGTGGCACAAGCATCTGTAGTTCAATTGTGGTGGCTAGAGGCCCTGGTGTGCCAATTCTCTCTCACTCTCTCTCCCTTGTTTTCTCTCTCTCACTCTTTCGTAAAATAAAAAATAATAAAAATGTGGTATATATACATAATGGAATTTTATTCTGCTATACAGAAAAGAATAAATTATGAAATTTAAGGAAAATGGAATTGGAAAAAATTATATGGAGTGAGATAATCAGATTCTAAAACTCAGACATCACTGATTTTTCCTCTTGTGCAGATTCTGGCTTCGAATCTGCAGAGCTGTGAGTACAACTTGGAGTGTTTCCAGAGGCCCGAAGGGTGGAAAAGGGCTGGGAGGTGGCAGCGTCAGGCAGGGAAGCCTTGAGGGGGAAAGACCGTGGACTGCAAATGATACGAAAACGAGGTGCGGGGTGGGGGTGGGGGCCGGTGCTGGGGTTGGAAAGGGTTAAGCAGAGATAACGATGGAAGCATGGTAAGTACAGGGAGTTAGGACAGAGTTAATGAAAACAAAGGAGATATGAAAAAGCCTTATGAAAACCTACTATTCTGTAAGCTTAGTTTTAAAAGTATACAAATAGAGAAAATAGAATGAACTGAGGTGCCTATATAGATGACAGTGCTGCTCCTAGTAGCCATGGACTATCAATCCTATCGGTGCTAGATATGGGATACCTCCCAAGGAGTTGTTGGTCAGGGGAGACTCTGAGACCTCCCCACCCAAGAACAAGACAGGCTATTGCCATGGCCCTTGGCTGGCCTCCAGAGCTGAAAGGTAAGACCCTGTTGCTGAAGACAGCACACTCCTTGGGTGCAGGACATGGAGAAATCAAGTTGGAGTTGAGGCAGAAGCTTCCTTCCCGACGACTAGTTTGCATAGTGCCAGAAGGTGATGTCATCAACAATATCACCCAGTGGGGAATCCTACATTCTACAATATGGTCCCATCAGGTAAGATGTGCCCTCCAGTGAGCTAGTGGCATGACTATTATGGGGATAACCAATGGCTCTGTAATTAGATGTGAGATTTTCTCCACAAGTGGGAATTTGTGCCCGGTATTGAAAATGTCAAAGCCCATGTCTGGGGAGAAGGTAGGCCCTAGAAAAGAACCTTCTTTTGCTGTATTATAACCAACTGGATATGTTGTCATATTGCCTCATAGGTATTTATCTTTATACTCACAGATCAGCCCTTGTCAGTTAAGCTTTTGTTCCTGTTGCATTTTTTAAATTTACATTTTACTAGACAGTGAGAGCTGGTCCATGGAGAGAATCATAATTTTTCAAGTGCTGAAAATAAGTGGCTTTCACAGGACATATATACCAACCATCTATGTCTCAAGGAACAACATGGAAGATGAGGCAGAGAGAATAGTAGAGCTGGAGGGTGAGGCGGGATGTGTGGAACTGTGGCATAAGACCATTGCACTGATAAAACACCACCTGTGGTCACCTGCACAAGATCTGCTCATGATGGGACCAGTCAACATTCTGTTATAGATTAGGGAGGAGCTTGGAGGCCATGCCCTTCTCTAATGAGATTATGGCTGTTAAGGGTTGCCAGGGAGGGGGAGTCATTGATGAGAAAGGGTACAGTGAACCTGAAGGGGGCAAGGAAGGGTAATGTGGGGTACATGTGATTAAAATGTACTATGCATGTATGAAAATATCAATTAGAATTAGAACTCCCATGTGTTTCAGCATTTCCATTTTGGGGTGTGTATCCAAAGGATATGAAATCCTGATGTTGCAAAGCTATCTGCATTGCCATGCTTAGTGCTGTGTTACTTGTAGTGGCTAAGGCATGGCATGTATGGTGTATGCACAATGGAATGCTATTGGACTTTAGTATGGTGTACGCACAATGAAATGCTATTGGAGTTTAGAAAGGGAACCCTGCCATCTGTGGCAGAGTGCATAAACCCAGAGAACGTGGTGCTAAGTGAAATAAGCTAAGCACAGCAGGACAAATACTGCACAGCATCACTTACAGGTGGAATCTGAGGAAGATCCACCTTATACAAGCATTGAGTAGAAGGGTGGATGCCAGGGACTGTGGGTGGGGGAGAAAATGGGGAGATAGGAAAGACAAAGAGGAGAGGGATGAAGGAAGAGAGAGAGGGAGGGAAAAAGACATAAAGAGAGAAGGAACTGAAGAAGGAGAGTCTAGAAAGGGGGGAGGTTGAGAGGGAAGAAGAGAGAGAGAACAGATAACAAACAGGGCCAGGCCATGACACATTAAGGTCTATCCCCAGTAACATGCTTCCTTCAGCAAAGTTCTACCTCCCGAAAGTTCCACAACTTTCATAAGCTGGGACTGAGTCTTCAAACCTCAGCCTATGGGGGACATTTTACATTCAAACCACCACACTCAGGCATGGAATGTTTTACCCACACGAGGTTGTGAACAGTGTGTTGTTCTGGTCTGAGCAACAGTAGAGGGTGAGAAGTTGGGGCCCAGAGAGCAGCAGCAGGTCTTATGAGGAGTCCCACCAGGGAGAGGGGAAAGGAGGAGGCAGTGGGACTCCAGAGCCGAACCCCAACAGACAGGTCGGGCATTGTCTGGAGTTTGTCTTGACTGTGGGAGCCAACTTTTCTTTCCTTGGCTGTCTAGGAAGCTGAGGTGGAAGTCAACTCTCTAGGAAAACCTGCTTCCAGGAATTTCCAGCAGAACTTCTGACTTGGGTGAAGTGACCTCAAAGGTCACTGTGCGAATATGATGGTGGCACTAAGGCCTGCTGTTGGCATCATCAGCCACAGGGCAGTGACACAGAAAGGCAGTGACAAGGTGACCAGAATATATACTACGGCATCCTGGGAAGAAGGCTCCTGGCCACTTTGCAGAGTCCACGACCCTGGGTCTCTGGACTAGGTACTCCCCTCCCTTTAGGGGCTCTCCTTGTTTGTAAAGGAATTGGCAGTGACCCAACTGTCCCCTTCATCAGGCTGACATGAGGACTCATTGAGTCATCTAGCCAACTGTTCAGAATGGCATGCACCTAGAATGCAGCATATACTTGGCAACAGTTGGCTATGATTGAAATCCTTAGGTCACCAGGCAGGGGAGAGGGAAGGAAGGCTAGCTAGTGGGTTCCAGGGAGGCCAGTGGGAGCTCAGAGGATGGCGTCAAAGGCCTGGGCAGAGTTGGTGGTAACAGCTGGCCTGGGAGGGACACCAGACAATGATGTCCTAAACTCATCTCTGTGTATCCCTGGCTCTGTCCGGATCACAGTTACTTTATATCCAAAGCTGGAGGGCGTTGAGTTCAGGCCACTGGCTTCTTGTGAGCTTGGACTTCTCCATGACTTGGGTCCTTCTGCCTGAGGTAGGCTCCAGAGCCTGGGAAATAGGGTGGGATATGTGTACCCCTGAAGACAGGGAACTCAGGAATTCCTTCCAGCTGTCTTCAATCCTACTTTTCTCTCAACCCACCCAGCTCCCCAAGAAGCCCTGCTCATGGCTACTGAGGATGGACACACGGACACTGCATTCTGTGAGTAGCATCTTTATTCAGGAACAGCTGTCTGGAGGCCAAACCCTCTTCCAGCCTTGTATCCCATTGTCTGGCCCCAGATCCAGTTGTCCTGAGAAGGTGGTGATGGCACCTGAGTGTGGACGTGTGGGCTGGGTGGTCGGCATTCAGGTTGGGCTCCTCTAGACACACAGGGTGGTCTCAGAGGCAGCCGGTACAGGCAACATTCACACACAGCTCACAGTCGTCGGTGGCGATGGTCCCTGGGGAGACAAGGATGGACAGTAGCACCTGAACCTTGGGGATCTGTGGTCACAGGGAGCTGCAGGCCAAGCTGCAGAGAGGGGTTCCTGGGAGGAGAGCCTGGCTTCCTCACAGAGGAAGAGCAAGAAGCTTGGGACTCAGAATGAGGGACTAGGTGCCTAGATTCCCCTCAGGGTGCTGTCATTCCTAGCAGAAACAGAGTGAGGCACTCTGTGTGCCCAGTTTTTTTTATCTGCTATATGGGCCAGTCCACCTGACCAAGTGCTGTAGGAGGGAACGCAGGCCAAGGGACAGATCCATGATCTATTCAGAGCAGGGGCTCAGCAAATGTCTGCTGGTCACTAGTTTGAGCTCTTCTGCATCCCCCTGATTTCAACTGAGCTGTCACCTCCCCTTGGGAGCCCCTCAGAGCCTCAGCCAGCTCAGTGTGCCCCATTACATGCACACATTCAACTCTGTGGGTCTGTTCCTCACATCCATGAGGCTTTTGAGGGGCTTCCCAGAACTCTTGGGGTTCCTGGCTTATCTGACTCACTGTGCCCAAACTAGGGCAGTTCTGGGGAAGGCAAGAAGGAGCTGGGACACTTGAACCTAAGCTGTCCACAACCACAGGGTGCTGAACAGAAACAACTCGCAGTGCAGGAGCTAGGTGGGCAGGGTATGGATGCAAAGGTAGGATGATCCCAGGGAGGCTGGGGTGCTTACTCAAGCCCTTGAGAAGGCTGGCAGCATTCTCAGAGGCACAGATGGGCTGGAGGTCCTGGGGCAAGGCCGGGTGGTGGCATACAGGAGGCTGTAGGTTTTTGTCCTGTAGGTGGAGGCTGGACACCTGCTGCTCCTCCAGGGCACTTAGCTCCTTCACTGATTCCAGCTTGACTTGGAAGCCTTGGTACTGAGGGGAGGAAGGATGAGAAGCCCTCAAACTCTGGCCAGGGGGCCAGGGTTCTTGGACCCCATAGATCTCCTGGAATAGTCTCTGGGCTCATGAAGAAGAGTCCAGGGCATGCTTGAAAGAGCAGCCTGGTGGGAGGGAAGCGGCATGTAATCTCCCACCATCATCTGAAGCCCTATATGGCATCGGCTTTCAGGAGCCTGCCAGGAAGTACATGCTAGGCTGTGGAGCACTGACTCTGCCTCAAGTCCTACCTCTGCCCCAACCGACTGCACGTGTCTTCCCCGTCTGACCTTGCATTCCCTTCTGGGGGTGGGGGGCAGCTGGCTTCAGGCACACCAGCCCAAAGGATTCTGTCCCTGCGCCGGCCTGGTGACGCGATGGCAGCTCTTAACTGGCCAGACTAACTCTTTCAACCTGCCTTGGATTCCTTTGTTCTTCTCCAGGGAACCCTGCCAGATCACAGATGCCAAGACTTCCCATTACATTCAGCAAGGAAAATGGCATCCCACACAGGCCTGATACCATATTTCCCTCCCATCTCATGGTCCCTGGAAGGACAGTGAAGCCCCTGTCCCCCCGTCCCTGGCCTGCCACCTTCCACTCATCCTGCAGAGAACACAAGGCTCCCCAGCAGGGAAACCGCTTGTCACTATTCTTTTTTATTTTTAAATATATTTTATTTATTTACTTATTTGAGAGCGAGAAAGAGGCAGAAAGAGAGATGGGGGAGGGTGGCAATGGGCACGCCAGGCCCTCCAGCCACTGCAAGCAAACTCCAGATATGCGCGTCACCTTGTGTCACTATTCTTTTCACACGTGGTGTGAACACAGAGTTGGACGCATAAAAGCAGTCTCTCCTCCCTCTGGGCTCCTCCCGGGCAGGCTCGGGTATTCTACCATGACCATGTGACTGACCCAAGCTCAAAGGGGAACAGAGCTGACTAAACAGCAGCTTGTTTTCAACACCCCCATCACCAAAGCTACAGACACCCCCCACCCCCACCCGCTGCTGTCTCAGTCTCAGCTGTGAACAGGTGCGGGGCCGGGTCTTGGGTCATTCAGGTAGAGAGCAGGCTGGCCTGGACCTCACCTTGATGTCGACACACTGTGAACTCTGCAGCACCAACAGGAGGACCATGGCTGTCCCCAGCAGGTACCCCGACATGGTCTTGCAGCCCATCTTGCTCCTCTGTGTTCCTGTCGCTGCTGCTGCTGTCCACCTGGCTGCCACCTGCTTCCTGGCCAGCTGGCTCTTATAGGCCAGGCTCCAAGGCTCTGGTCACTCATTAACTGGCCAGCTGGGTGTGGTTGACAGGAGTTTGGCTTTCTGACAAGCTCAGAGTTGGTTCCCAGAAAGTGGGTTGTGGGTAATGAGGATGGGGAGCTCAAAGCATGTGGGCGCCTGGTCTGCCAAGCGCCCATCATGAGCAGCGCTCTTTGTGAGGAAGCCTTTGGGTCACTTGCTTTCTATTTCTCCCCCACCCCGTGTGTGTGTGCACGTGCGCGCGTGCATGCATGTGTGTGTGTGTGTGTTTGTGTGGGTGGTGGAGGAGGGTATTCAGGAAAGTGGCATTTACCAGACAAAGTGATTTGCCTCGGGTCACAATGACTCTGTCCAAGCCTCTTTGGCTCAGGTCAGCCCCAGCCCCATGGGTCAAAGATGCAGATGGCTGGTCAGGACAAAATGGGCAGACACGGAGCTGATCTCAGGATTCTCCAATACCAATGCCTTCAAGTCCACTCTAACCCCCACAGCTTCCCCAGGCCTATGCTGCCTGACATCTCCCACCCCTGCCTGGGTGCTCCAGCCATATGCAACTCATTTTAACTGCCTGTGCCTTCCAGCAGCCAATAGCCCAACCAGCATGAAAAATAAGAGAGAGGGAAAGAGAGAAGGGCGGGGGGGGGGGGGGCTCAAATGCTAGCCTTGCTGTGGTTGTGTGATATGGGACCAGTCACATAGAGCCTGACTGAGGTCTGCTTTCCTCTCCCATCACATGGACGTAGCAAAAGTCACCCACAAGGTGGCTGTGGGCAGGATGGGCTCCAGCTCCATGAATTCACCCTCATCCTCATGTGTGGCTGACACATTGTGTGGCAGGTCCCTTAATCTCAGCCATCTTATGGGTAAAGCACAGCCCAGTTTATCAGTGGTGGAAAAGTCAGGTCAGAGGAGAGGACAAAGTCTCTAAGAGTGCTATCTCAACAGCCAGGCCCACTGGCTACAAACTGTCCATGCCAGGCAGGGCTCAACTGGGCCAGGCACAGACTTTGGAATGTGGCAGGCATCTCAGCGTAACTGAACTGAGGCCCCCACAGCCCACCTGGCCACCTGGGCCCCAATTTGGTGTCTGAACTAATAATACTGCCTTATGTGCCATCACACCAGTGCATTCACACACGCCTGATCTCACCTCACATTTTCCCTGCTGCGTTCCACCTGCCCCAAACACTCATCTGCGACTCGCTTATCTTGCATTGACATGGGGGAAAAAAAAAAAAAAAGCTCAAATGGACTCTGGAGCTTCCTGTGTCCTGAGTTGAAACCAGACTTAGGCCTTTACTCTTTGGTCTGTGGCTGTTACTGAAGTCTGACATGTTGTCATCTGAAAGATAACAGTCCCAGGCTGGAGAGATGGCTTAGCTGTTAAGGCATTTGCCACCAAAGCCAAAGGACCAAGGTTCAACTCCCCAGGACCCATGTAAGCCAGATACACAAAGGGATGTACATGTCTAGAGTTTGTTTGCAGTGGCTGGGGGCCCTGAGTGCCCATTCTCTCTCTCTCAAATAAATAAGTAAAAATAAAATGTATTTTTTAAAGAAGATAACAATCCTCAGATACTCACATCTCCTGACTACTTACGAGCTAGCTGCAGAGCCATAGACTGGGCAGAACCTCACTTAATGCCCCACTTCACACATGAGTAACTTGAGGCCCAGTGAGGCACTGTGCTCGTGGGTCCTGTGGGCGTAGCGTGGACAAGCGGGTTTTCTATCCAGAACTCCGGTCTCAACTATAGAAAAAGGAACACAGGATTTAGAGGCTGGGCTCAAGCCCAGGGTGTGGCAGCCATCCGCAGTGTAATCTTGAATACATGACTTACTCTCAAGAAGTCTCTGGTTCTTCGTTGGAAAAGCAGAGAATAAAATGAACAAACGTGGTGGTGGCTGTGAGGGAAGCTGAACAACGAGTTCCAGAAAACCTGGGGCTCTCATTGTCCTAGACACATGATTTCCCCAGCATGTGCTCAAGGGGACCTGTAGAAGACAGTAGTTTTTTCTGCTTGTCCTTCTCCATGGAACCCTCCCCAGCAAACCCTGTCTTTGAATCTATAGCCAAATAGCTATGCAGGTTGGGCTTGGTGCCACTCTGCCCAGAGCCGGGTTTGACCAACTGTATGACTTCTCAAAAGTGGTGCAACTTCTGGGGTCTGCTTCTCGTTTGTAGAAGAGTGACTGGCCCCTAGCATTAGAAGTTGTCACTAGCCCACTAGATACCCACCCTCCTGCCCCTTTCTATCAGAGCAGGCTTGGCCCATTGGCGCCACATCAAGGGACAGGAGGTGGCCTGTGGGCTTTGAAGCTCCCATGTTTGAGGCCACCCTGTTTTTCCATCCTTTGACTTCTGCAGCCATGTCTCAGCACCTGAAAGTCTTTCCCTGGGAATGAGCGAGTTATGACTTCCCCTTCTGCCAAACAGAGCTCAAATTAAGTTTCCAACCCTTCTCCTAATATCTTCACAAATGACCTGCCATCCATCAAAGCCAACTTGTCCACTGATGTAAATTCTTGTTGCCAGCTCACTTACGTCACCCGATATCAGGGTACTTCCTCCTTTACGGACATGGGAAGTGACTGTCACATTAGCCCCTGGGAGCCTCATAAAGACGCCCGTGGATAATACTTTGGCCCAGAGGGTTTGACTACACCTCACCCCACATTGGGCCCTACCCAGCATCCACCTTCATGGAACCACAGGACCATAAGTTTTCCAGCCTCCAATTGACCATTTCCCCAGCAGTCCTCTCAGATGGAGTTCCTCTTCCACAGCTTTGGGGATGTGCGCTTTCCACGCTTGCCGACCATCTCACTGGACCTGTCTCCTCAGTTTCCATAGCTGTTCTTCCTCTCTCTTCTTGTCCTGTTCCAGCCCTTCTCAGGGGCATTAGGGTTCAGTCCTTGAACCTGTCCTCTGACTGCAGTCACCTCCTTGAAGGCCTCATCTAGATTCACAGAATTTCATGCCATCATTGCCCTGGGGCTCCCTTGCATGAGTTCCCCCATGGTGATCTAACTGCCTCCTCCATCTCTCTCACCGCCGTGGATGGTGCTGTCATTCCCCACAGCATTCAGCTCAGAACATGAGCAGCCATTCTTGATGCTTCTCTCTCTTCCATTTGCCCAATTCATTAGCAGATCCAGCTGGCTGTACCTTCAGAATAGTTCTAGCTTCCAGCCAACCAGACCTCTCCTTCTCCCCCAAGGCCCAAGCCTTTCATCTTTGGTCTCATGGATTATTGTAACAGGCCATGTTAGGCAGCAGTCTCCAGAGAAGCAGTTCTATCTATCTATGTATCTATCTATCTATGTATCTATCTATCTATCTATCTATGTATCTATCTATCTATCTATCTATCTATCTATCTATCTATCTATCTATCTATCTATCATCTATCCACCCATATATCATGAATTTATCTATCCATCTATCTATTATCTGTCTGTCATCATCACTGTCCTATGTCTAGATTTTCTTTAAGACACTGGCCCACGGTATTGTTGGGACTGGCAAGTCTGAAATCTCTAGGGCAGGTTGGCAGGAACGAGTCGCTGTCCCAGGCTGTTGTGAGTTCTTATCATGTCATATTGCCTTGGTTATCTATTTTAAACATAGGCTGACATTTTCACACCAGAATCAGGGTGTGACAGTTTCCAATACTTCTTCCAGTTCCTCAATGTGATCATCCACATATCTGCCTCAGATAACTGCTCCCAGTGACCTTCACTTTACAGGACAGCTAAACACAGCATGCCTGACTGGTTCCCCCCGCCCTCTATTGAGCCTCACACTCTGCGTGGACAGTATAGATCTGTCACAGTAAACACCTCTCACTCACAATATCACTTCCTGGAACTTGTACCTGCTGGCTTAAGACACACCAATTAAAATTCCTCAGGGGAAGCCTCTGTGAAAAAGATCTTGGGCCCAATAAAGATGTCTGTTCTTCTTCTCTATGTATCGCCATGTAGTGGGGCTCTAGGAGTGCCCCCTGTATGCAGTAAAATCCTGTTTTATCTCATATTGTCTCTTGTCACCGGTGGGTATTAGCCATCCTAAATGGAGCTCTGTGTGTTTTTTAAACTTTTCTAAATGTTCTTTACAAAGTTGACTTGAAAATGCTTTGTAAGCAGTCTTGAGTCTGTGAACTAGGGACTGGGAAGCACCTGGACAATCAGGCAGCATGCCTATGGCCTATGTTCAACCTCCAGTCTGAATTCTTCCTTGGAGAAACCTTCATCTTTGCTCTTAAGGCCGTCAACTGACTGAATCACATCCACCCACACAGTAGGGAGTGCCATCTGCTTTGTTTGAAGCCCACTGATTATAATATTAACCACATTTACAGAAGATGTTTTTGTCGAGCCAGGCGTGGTGGGGCACACCTTTAATTCCAGCACTTGGGAGGCAGAGGTAGGAGGATCACCGTGAGTTTGAAGCCACCTTGAAGTGACATAGTGAATTCCAGGTCAGCTTGAGCTAGTTAAACCCTACCTCGAAAACCAAAAAAACAAAAGCAGAAGATGTTTTTGTCAAAATTACTTATTATATATTTGAGAGAGAAGGAAGAAAGAGAGAATAGGCAGCTGGGCATGGTGGCTCACCTTTAATCCCAGAGGTAGGAGGATCACTGTGAGTTCAAGGCCACCCTGAGACTCCAGTGTGAATGCCAGGTCAGCCGGGGCTAGAGTGAGACCCTACCTCGAAAAACCAAAAAAAAAGAGAGAGAGAGAGAATTGGCATGCCAGGGCCTCCTGCTATTGCAAGCAAATTTCAGATGCATGAGCCACTTTGTGCATCTGGCTTTATATGGGTACTGGGGAATCAAACCTGGGGCCTTCAGGCTTTGTAAACAACATCTTTAACAGCAGTGTCTACTCTCCAGCCCAAGATTTTTTTCCTGCTTTAAAAAATATATTTTATTTTTGTTTATTAGAGAAAGAGAGGTAGATAGATAGAGAAAGGGCATGCCAGGGACTCCAGCTGCTTTAAGAGAACTCCAGACACATGTGCCACCTTGTTCATCTGGCTTATGTGGGCTCTGGAGGGTCGGACCTGGATCCTCTAAGCCATCTCTCCAGCCCAAGAAGGTGTTTCTACAGCAACATCTGGATTGGTGTTTGACTAAACTACTGGCCAAATTGACACACGAAATGAACCATGAGCATCTGACCCGACCCCGCTCCCTCCTTAGGCCCTCTGCCTTCATCAGCCTGCACGATCCTGTTGAAGTCCAGCTGGACCGTCACTGCCTCGGCTCTAACCTGCTAATGGCTCCCCAAAGGCTGCCACCCACTGGCTCCTTGGACCTTCTCTCTTCATCTTTGACCTCAACTCCAAAACCCTTCTCTCTCTGGGTTTCAGCTACCTTAGATCTTCTCTGTGTCCCTCAATCATGCAAAAAATATTGTGCTTTAAATTAATTTTAAGGTTAACCTGCAGATTAATGGGCTCTGCTATGGCATCTTCATATATACATACCATTATATTCTGTTCTCATATGTTTCCTTCTCCCCCCTTCCTTCCCTCCTTCTGCTTCCTCCCTGCAGCTGATTCTCTTTCTTCACCAATAGTATCCCTTCTGCATTTCTATTATGTGTATTTCATTACCCTCTCTACTTCTCTCTTTCCTTAAGGTCTTTTCCTCCATTTTCAAGATCTCCTATATTTGCAACCAACAAGTGCACATACATAAATATATACATACATAATTTTAAATTTAGGTTCCCCAAATGAAAGAAAACACACAGTATTTGTCTTTCTGAGTCTGGTTTATTTACCTTAGTATGATGACTTAGTTGCATCTTGTGATTTCATTTTCTTTATGGCTACATAAAATTCCATTATGTGTATGTACCACATAATGTGCTTAATCCATTCATCTGTTGATGGGTATCTGGGCTGGCTCCATTTCCTAGATTTTGTGAATATTGCAGCAGTAAATATGGATGTGCAAGTGTCTCTTTTTTCTAGTTCTGTGATGAATGTCATTGAGATCTATAAATCACTTTAAATACTATAGCCATCTTCACCGCATTGATTCCGACAATCCATGACCATGGAGGTAGCTCCATCTCCCAGTGTCTTTATTCAGGGTTCTAAAGTTTTCATCGAGGAGCTCTTTTACCTCTTTGGTTAGGGTTATTCCTAGTTATTTTATTTTTATTGACACTATCATGAAGGGCATGTTTTTCCTCCTGATTTCTTTCTCAGTGGTTCACACTGGTATATAGAAAAGCTACTGATTTTGTATGTTATTTTCTGTCTTGCTATTTTTATGAAAATGTTCATCAGGCCTAAGGTTTTTTTTTTTTTTTGTGGTAAAGTCATTTAGAACCTTTTAAGTATAAGATCATGTTGTCAGGTTGGAGAGATGGCTTAGCAGTTAAGGCATTTTCTTGCAAAGCCAAAGGACCTAGGTTTGATTCCCCAGGACTCATGTAAGCCAGATGCAGGTGGCACATGCATCTGGAGTTAATTTGCAGGGGCTGAAGGCCCTGGGGCACCCATTCTTTCTCTCCCTCTTCCTCTCTCTCTCTTTCAAATAAATAAATAAAAAAAAATGAAAACAAGATCATGTTGTCTACAAATGAAGATGATTTGGCTTCTTTCCCTATTTGTTTCCCTTTTATTTTTCTTTTGTCTTACTGTTCTAGCTAATTTTTTCTTTTTAAAGGGAGGGGAGAGGAGGGGAAGGAAGTGACAGAGAGAGAAAGAGAGAGAGAGCAGAGAGAATGGGACATCAGGGCCTCTTGCGCTGTGAACAAACTCCAGACACACGAACCACTTTGTGCATCTGGCTTTAATGGGTACTAGATAATTGAATCCAGGCTGACAGCTTTGTAAGCAAGCGCCTTTAACCTCTGAGCCAACTCCCCAGCCCTCCAGCTAAGATTCTGAGCACTGAATTGAATAAAAGTAGAAGGCACGAGCTTGGTGTGGTGGCGCACGCCTTTAATCCCAGAACTCAGGAGGCAGAGGTAGGAGGATTGCCGTGTGTTCAAGGCCACCTTGAGAATGCAGAGTGAATTCCAGGTCAGCCTGAGCTAGAGTGAGACCCTACCTTGAAAAACAAAACAAACAAACAAAAACAAAACAAAACAAAACAAAACCAAAAACCAAAAAAAAAGGTAGAAGGCACAAGCATCCTTGCCTTATTCCAGATTTTAGAGCTTTCCCCCTTTAGTATAATATTAACTGTTTAGGTTTATTATATGTCGACCTTATTATGTTGAAGCATGTTGTTCCTTTTTATTTTTATTTTTATATTTTTTTATTTTTACTTATTTATTTGAGAGAGACAGAAACAATGGGTATACCAGGATTTCTAGCCCCTGCAAATGAACTTGAGATGCATGTGCCACCTCGTGTATTTGGTTTACTGGTCCTGGGGAATTGAACCTGAGTCCTTTGGCTTTGCAGGCAAGCGCCTTAACCTCTAAACAATCTCCCCAGCCCATTGTCCCTTTTTAAAAATGTAACTTTGTAGTGCTGGAGAGATGGCTTAGTGGTTAAGCGCTAGCCTGTGAAGCCTAAGGACCCCGGTTCGAGTCTCGATTCCCCAGGACCCACGTTAGCCAGATGCACAAGGGGGCGCACGCGTCTGCAGTTCGTTTGCCGTGGCTGGAGGCCCTGGCGCGCCCATTCTCTCTGTCTCTATCTGTCTCTTTGTGTCACTGTGTACTGTGTGTATGGTGCAGGCATGTCTGTGTATATATGTGTTTGCTCAGGCACATGCATGAGGGGACCAGAAGAAAATGTGAGGCGTCCTTTATTGCTTTTTGTCTTATTTCTCTGGGTCTCTCACTGGGCCTGGAGATCCCTGTTGCTCAGTTAGGCTGGCTGAGGAGCAAGCCTCAGAGCACTTCCTCCCCGCCCGAGCTTACAGGCACGCACGGCCATGCTGCGGTCTTTATGCGGTGCTGGGATCTGAACTCAGTTCCCATGGTCAGCAGCAAGTACTCTCACCACTTGAGCATTTCTCCAGCCCTGATGTATGCTGTTCTATCCCTATTTTCCATAAATATAAACAATATACCAGAACATAAGTCCCTCCCATCACTCCCTTTTCTTCCTCCCAAATCTCTCCTCCACTGAATCTCTTCTTCTTTCTAACTAGTCTCTCTTCTATTTTGATGTCATCATTTTCCCCTCTTATTATGCAGGTCTTGTGTAGGTAGGTCATGAATACCAAGGCCACTGTGTATTTGGAAGATAGTATTGTAAGCACCACTCCCCTTCTTTTGGCTCCTACTTTTTTTTTTTTAAATTTATTTATTTTATTTGAGAGCGAGAGACACAGAGAGAAAGGCAGATAAAGGGAGAGAGAGAGAATGGGCACGCCAGGGCTTCCAGCCTCTGCAAACGAACTCCAGACGCGTGCGCCCCCTTGTGCATCTGGCTAACGTGGGACCTGGGGAACCGAGCCTTGAACTGGGGTCCTTAGGCTTCACAGGCAAGTGCTTAACCACTAAGCCATCTCTCCAGCCCCTACTTTTTTTTTTAGTTTTTCAAGGTAGGGTCTCACTCTAGCCTAGGCTGACCTGGAATTCACTGTTTTCTCAGGGTGGCCTCGAACTTATGGTGATCCTCCTATCTCTGCCTCCCGAGTGCTGGGATTAAAGGCATGTGCGCCACCATGCCCGGCTCATTTTTTTCTAGTACATCTTCTGAAATGGCCCCTGAGTCTTGGAGGGTGTGGTAGAGATGTCTCACTTTAGTGCTGAATACATCACTGTCACTTCTCAGCACTTTGGTGAGGTTTTTTGTTTATTTATTTTATTTTTTTTCAAATTTTGAGGTAGAGTCTTGCTCAAGCCCAGGCTGACCTGGAATTCACTATGTAGTCTCAGGGTGGTCTCAAACTCATGGCAACCCACCTACCTCTGCATCCCAAGTGCTGGGATTAAAGGTATGCTCTACCACACCCAGATTTGGTGAGTTTTGAGTCACCCCAGTGGTTACCACTATCTGAAAACAGAAACTTCTATAACCAAAAGCGAGAGTAGCATTAATATGCGGACATAAACATAAACATAAGTGTTTAGAGCGGGGTTCTGTGGGCCTATTCTATGCATTTAGCCGGATAACAGCAGCCATAGGCTTTCAGCAGGACTCAGTACCAGGCGTAAATTCCCTCCCATGGAAAGAGCAGTTGGTTTTCTCCATAACAGGCATGTGGTCATCGCACTTGTTGGTACACTTGGCCTAGCTGGCCATCTGTAAAGCTTGCAGGGTCTGCTGCTGGTTAGCACCACTGATGACTTTTCTCCCCCAACAGGCAACATATTGACAGTTAGTCAACAGGGTGGAGGCTTCCATTTTTGGGGATTTTTTTTTTTTTTTTTTTTTTTACTGTGAAGAGTGTTGAACCTTGTCAGAGCATGCTGAAGATTGTTCACCTCGGAGTCTTTGTTCTTCACATGAGTCACCTCCTCCATCCCTTTAACTGGGTCTCTGTTCAAATATTACGTCCTCAAAGAGACCTTTCCTGATTTTCCTATCAAGAGAGATTTCCTTATTACTTTCAGCTTTCTTAATTTTCTTGCAGTGCCTGTCATCTATCTATCTATCTATCTATCTATCTATCTATCTATCTATCTATTTTATATTTACCTATTCTCTATCCTGTATCTCTCATCTGTTATCTATCTACCTATCTTCTATCATCCTATCTTATCTATTGATCTGTTTATCTTCTTTTTCATCTATCATTTGTTATCTATCTATCCATCTTACATTTTTCTCTTGGAATACAGGCTCTACTAGGGTTAGAAATCTACCTGGTTTTGTTCTCCCTAAACAATACCTGGCACATAACTGGTGCTCAACTAATACTTGAGGCATTGGACAAGCAGATATGATTCAAGTATTGATTCCATCAACCACTAGCTGTTTGGTCTTGGACAAGTTCGCCAGTTCTCTGAAGCTGCATGTCCCTCATGCAGACGCTTCCTGGTACATGATGTGTGTTCAGACATGTTTGCTTTTATTTTGTTCACAGTTGTGAAATCACTTCCAGAAATGAATCTTTGTGTGTGTCATGTGCACAGAAATCCCTGGGGCATTCAGTCACAATGATAAATATTTCCTAATGGGTTGTTTTGTGCTAAATGCTGGACTAGTCAAAAGAGACACAGCAGGGCTGGAGGGATGGCTTAGTGGTTAAGGCGCTTGCCTGCAAAGCCTAAGGATCCAGGTTTGATTCTCCAGGTTCCATGTAAGCCAGATGCACAGGGTGGCGCATGTGTCTGGAGTTCATTTGCAGTGGCTGGAGGCCCTGGCACCCCCATTCTCTTTTTCTTTCTCTCCCTCTCTCTGTCTCAATAAAAATAAAAATAAATAAAAAAGAGACATAGCAACTAAGAAAGCAGATGAAGGCAGTGAAGGCAGAGCAGAGGGGTGACTTGGGCAGGGGCAGATGGGAAAGTGAGAGTGGCTGGATTCTAGGGATGCTTAGAAGGCAGAGCAGGATTTCCTGTGTGCTTGGGTAAAGACTAGGAAGAAAGGCACGCACACAGGACAATACCAAGCTTGTCCCAAGTCAAAGGCTGCTGCTTTTGACACAGGCGGTAGGCATGAGCTGGGCAGGAGTGGTGGGACTGAATTTGGATTGGACATATTATGTTCGAGACACCTTTCATTTTTCTGAGTGGAGATGGGGGCCACAGGGAGAACTACGTCACCAGGTGTACCTGTTGCTCGGAGTCCAGAGACTGGATGGAGGGCTGCAGAGAAGTACGCCCCGGCCGGAGCTACCAGACCCTGGCCTTGGAGCTGAGGCTATGGAAAGGATGAGCAGCATGGCATGGGAGAAGCAGCGGCCGGAGAGCAGCAGAGTCTGCTGCTGACTGCGGGAGGAAGTGGCTCAGGAAGGAGAGCGCACTTGCCCAGGAAGCAGCCAAGCTGGAGCTAGGTAAATGAAGATTGTCCACATAGAAGTCACTGGCGACGGAGATAGGGTTGGCGCCAAGGATGGAGCTTGAAAGCCTGGTGAGCATGTGTTAAGGAAAACACAAGAGAGATGCAGAACAGAGTATTTGCTGACCTGTTAATCAACTTTGATTAAGTTGATTAATCACGAACACACGAACACAGTTGCTCAGGAGGACCGGGTACAGGGAGTTGTATAATCCATGGTAGAGCCGATTCCCCACAAATGAAAGTTTGGCCTTTCCCTAGAGAAGTGGAAGACCTAATAATTGGTTCTGCTTTTGTCATGGCTACTAGTAAACTCAGAAACAGTCACCCCCAACATTAGCAGTTGCATTGCACCTCATTCTCTCTCTCTCCTTTTTCACCCTCTCTTTCCCGTTTTCCCCTGATTAAAAAAAAAAATTCTCCCCACCTTTGTGGGCCGGGGTGGGAGGTGGGGGGTGGCGGTGTGGGGGGGGTGGCTGGGTCATTTGGCAACCACAGATAAATGTATCAAGGCTTCCCCCTGGTGGTAAATACAGAACACTGCAGGAGAACTAACCGAGGCAAACTACCCTTGCAGTAGCTTGGCAGAGCTGACATATGGAAAGCCTCTCCCTGTCTCCACCTCCGTGAAGTTGTCATTAGTGTGCTCTTTGGAGTTTCTGGCAGGGATAAGTGTCAGGATCTTCGTGAGACGTACCCACGGGTCCCTCCAGGGGCTGGACGTTGAGGTGAGTAAGGCTGGGCCGGGGAGAAGATGCAGGAAAGGCTCAGACATGGTACCACCTGGACCTGAAATCCGATCCTGGGCAGCCAATGGCAGTTTAGGCAGAAGGAGAACATCACTGTGGTGACTTATATCTTCAGAGCCCAGATTTTCCTGAGCAGGGCTACCTTGTTAGGAGGACCTCGATTCTGTCAGTATTTCAGGCTTCCTCCTGTGTGACAAATGACAGATGTGGCAAGAGAATGTGTGTGTGTGCGCGTGCGTGTGTGTGTGAAGGCTTACATCTTTGAGTGAGTACACGTGTACACGCCCAACCCTTGTGGGAATGTGTATGACAGCATTTGTAAGTGTATGTGTGAGAGAACAAGGAGTATGTGTGTACATGTGTTTGTATGTCCACACATTTTTGGAAATGGGCCATGTGTGTATAGCTGTATGTGTGAGAGTGTGGGTATGTGTGAGCTTGTGTGTGAGTGGATATTGTGTGACTAGCAATGGGAGCCTGTGTGTTGGTGTCTGAGTGTGTTTGTGAGTGCGTGTGGAGAGGAGCTGGAAGGAAGGTCACACGTGGCTGGTGTGGAGAACGGGAGTGACAGCAAGGAAGGCTCCTGTGGAGACAGGAGAGCGTCCTGGCTGCAGGCAGAGGCTGACGGCGCTGTGTGGGCGGGAGCTGGGAGCTGGACAGAAGCCCAGGTGCAGATGCCTGGGAGCTGGGGGGCTGTTGGAAGGTGCTACCAGAACCTCTCCAACCCCCCCACTTCTCCTCAGCAGCAATCTAGACACTGTGGGTCCAGGGAAGGCAGAGCTGAGGTTCCTTCTAAGGGATCATAGGGGAGCCACTTGCTCTTTCTTTTAAAAAAGTTTTTTATTTACTTATTTATTTATTTGAGAGAGAGAAAAAAGAAGAAGGAGAGAGAGAGGGAGAGAGAATGGGTGTAACGGGGCCTTCAGCCACTGCAAACAAACTTCAAACTTATGTACCTCCTTGTGTGCATGTGTGGCATTGCACACTTGTGTCACTGTGCATCTGACTTATGTGGGACCTGGCGATTTGAACATGAGTTCCTAGGCTTGGCAGGCAAGCAGCTTAACCACCAAGGCATCTCTCCAGCCCACTACTTGCTCTTTCTGATGGGAGATGGAAGCCACACACCTCTTCAGCAAACAAGACACTGAAGGGAATGGGCTGTATGAAGCTTCTCTGGACCGTGCCCCGAGCTATGGCCTTCACGACACACATAGGTTCCTCACACATCAGAGGTGGTATGGAACTTACCCTCTTTAAAAAAAGAAACATTTTTATTTATTTATTTATTTATTCATTTATTTATTTTTAAGAGGGAATGACTGGGGGGGGGTAGGAAGGAAGGGAAACTATGGGTGGCCTCTAGTCACTGCAAAGAACTGCAGATGCATGTGCCACTTTGTGCATCTGGATTTATGTGGGTACTGGGGAACTGAACCCTGGTCATTAGGCTTTGCAGGTAAACTTCTTAATCGCTGAGTCATCTCTCCAGCCCATAACTGTTCCCTTTGTACAGAGGAGAACACAGGGCACAGGGAGGTTGACTGGCTTGCCTGAGAATACACTGGCAGTGTTCTGGGTCAACACCCTGGCACTGTGTGCACAGTAAGGAGAAACACTGCTGCCCTCCCTGCTGAGTGCATAGATCTTTGACACACATCCCCTCATCTCTTTTCCCCACCCCAGAATGTCTCTTCTCGGGGTGAAGGGAACAGTGTGCTCCATGAGCAGATCCCAGAGAAAGTCCTGGATTCCTGGAGCCCAGATCTCTCAAGGAGGTGACACAGATGTGTGCCCATGTGACTCTCCTGCCACCATGACAATGGCACACTTAGTGACTGTAACATGGTCAGGTGCAACTTCTCATACAGCCAGCCAGGATTTATTTGGCTCCAAATTTGTGTTGAGTACCCAAGTTCAGAACTGGTTAGGACAGTCCTTGCCTGCAGAAGGGCTGTGGTTGAGGGAGATGGATGAGGATAAGGAACGGCTGGTGTAGCGATGAGGACCACACAGGAGCGGCCAATGGGGATGCTCAGGAGTGGTGGGGACCGCGTCAAGAAGGTGGGAGGCTGTTTGACAGGCCTCCTCCAGTGGGGGCCGATGTCTTGGCCTGGGGCATCTTCCCTGTTCTCCAACACATCCCGAAGGCAGTCCCGACCATGCTCCTTCCTTCTGACTTCCCACTTGGGAGTTCTGGCAGCCTTGAGTCCCACATGGGATTAAGCATTTATCATTTCCTCTTCCACTGCATGGGATCCCCTTGCACAGTAAGATTGCATTCTCTGTGGGGGGTACAACCTCACGTTCTCATTCCTCAGGGCCCCCAGTGAAGTGGTAGCTTTACCCACAATTAGGATCTATGACATCTTTGCTGACACTTGAATCTAGAGTTCTTTGTGTGCTATAGGCTGAACGATTGAGGAAACCCTATTTGCTGAGTCAGGGGCCGAGGCTGCCAAGCAGGACTGAGGGGATGAAACTCAAATTCCCTCACATTCATGGGAGTGATGGCCATGGTGCAGCTGCCATTTATGCTGTAAGATTTGCAGTTGGAGATCATTGTGTAACTTGATTGCTCTGTCTTGGGGACTTCTTAGAGTCCAACTTCACAATAAAGCCAATCAGACTGAGCTATCAAATGTCAAATAGCAGCTAATGAACCATTCACAGGCTCGGGAGAGAAATCAGGCAAGCTCTTATTTCAGGATTATCCCTTCCAAATATTGAATCTGAACTGTAAGCAGAATTTTCTACAATTCTGTCCCCTCCTCCGGTGGTGGGGGCCATTAGCATCCACTTCACGTCTCACTCAGCCTTCTGGGGAGAAGCTGGACCTGCTGCAAGCCAGACACTCTAGCTCCTGGGGCACCTCGGAGCGGGGGGAGGTGGCGGCCGAGGCAGAGCTGCTGGGATTCCCCTTCCTCGGTTCAGTCTGGGCACTGGGAGTGGCTGTCCAGCCACGAAGCATTGTTGCATGAGGTTGGGGAGGGAAGTAAGCAGTGGGAGAGGGGATCCTCTCCTGTCAGCCACCAGGTGACTGGAGTGTGGCTTCAGGGGCGTAGGTAGAGCCCCTGACATGTGATCGAGCTCTCTCTTCACCAGCTGCACCAGAGTCTGAGGAGAGCAGCATCTTTGGACAGTGCTAGGATGCATTCCCTCTGCTCCATGCTCCTTTAGGAACTTAGGCTCGCATGAGTCATCCCTGGGGTGGGGGTGGAGGGTTGCCCATCAATCCCCTTCTCCTCGTCCATCTTTCAGGCTCTACAGCACTCCCTGCAGCAGAGATGCTGGGCTGTCCATCAATTTCTTCATGTGCTTCCACCTGAAAGGAAGGGTCCATGGCTGGCTGGCAGTTGTCTGCCTGAGGGCTGGAAGCTATGCTTGGTTCTCTGCTATTACACTGGTACGATGTGAGCGGAGGTGACCTCTGCCATTTGTAGCTCAAGGCTCCTTTACTGATAGGTTTCAGATCATGATGAGGCTCTGTGAGATAGCCAAGTCACAAGGTAGAAAGACTCAGGGTCCCCAGTCAGCAAGTTTGGATGGAGCCCATAGTAGAGAAGAAGCATGGAATGGTTCTCTAAATACTTATGTTTCTTCCCATATATTAATGCTACACTCAATTTTGGTTAGAGAAGCTTGTCTTTTCAAATGGCATTGACCAGTGGGATGACTCAAAACTCACCAAAGTGTGAGAAGTGATAATGGAGTGTTTAGCACTAAGTGAGACTTCTTTATCACACCCTCCAAGGCTCAGAGAGCACTGCAGAAGAGGTGGTGGAAAGAACCCAAGAGCCAAAGGAAGGGGAGGAGTGCTTTGAAATACTGTCTTCCAGACACAGAGGGGCCATGGCATTCACGACCTCACAGAGGCGGATGCTAGCGACACAAGACCTACATAATAGAAGGGGAAAATGAAGACGTCAAAATAGAAGAGAAACTTGGGCTGGAGAGATGGCTTAGTGGTTAAGGCACATGCCTGTGAAGCCTAAGGACCCAGGTTCGATTCTCCAGGTTCCATGTAAGCCAGATGCACATGGTGGTGCATGCGTCTGGAGTTTGTTTGCAGTGGCTAGGGGCCCTGGTGCACCCATTCTCACTCTCTCTTCCTCACTGTCGCAAATAAATAAGTATTTTTTTAAAAAGTAAAATAAAAAAAAAGATGATAAACTAATTGGAAAGAAGAAGGGATTCAGTGGAGGAGGGACTTGGGGTGGGGGAAAAGGGAGGGTGGTAGAAGGGGGTCTGGTCATACTATGTCGTCTATATGTATGGAGGTTTCAGTAAAAGTTTAAAAAAACTAGTGTCTTTCAAAACATGTAATTAGACTAGAAGAGAGGCGTCACTGGGAGGAAATGCTTGCCAATCACATGACTGATAGGATTTGTATCCATGAAACAGAACAACTCTGGATCTTCTTGTCTTAGCCTTTGGAGAGCTAGGATTGTAGCCACCAGCCACATGCACGGTGGAGTGCATCAACAACTCTTCAAATGCAGTAATCAAAACAGTCTAATAAGCAAGCTATTTGAACAAACACTTCAATAAAGAAGAAAAATGGACAGCAAATAAACACACAAAAGCAAACCGATCATTATGGTCATAATGCAAATTAAAACTGCGCTGAGGTACCACACTCCTGGAACTCAGAAGACCAGTCCGGTGTTGACAAGGTTGAGAGCCCTTGGAACCGCCACAAGCTGCTCACAGGCACATCAGCGGAACACACACGCTGGAAGGCAGTTTAACAGTTTCTTAGAAAGTTAACTTTTGACTTACCTTGTGATTCAGCCATTCCTAAGTAAATACACCTTGTCTATTCAAAACAAATGGAATTGCAATTGCAAGTAAGTCCTCACAAAGACTCGTACATGACTGTGCAGTGCGGGTTTTATTGTCCAGTGAGTGGATGGATGAATTAACTTTGGTATATCCATAAAATGGACCACTATTCAGCAATAAAGAACACTGGGGCTGGAGAGATGGCTTAGCAATTCAGGTGCTTGCCTGCAAAGCTAAAGGACTCAGGTTTCATTCCCCAGCACCCACATAAGCACAAAGTGGCACATGTGTCTGGAGTTAGTTTGCAGTGGCTGGAGGATTTGGCATGCCCATTCCCTCTCTTTTTCCATCTGCCTCTTTCTTTTACTCTCAAATAAATAAAATTTTTTTTTTAAAAAGAGGAACATTGGAGATTCATGGATGAATCTCAAAACAGTTATGCTGAATGAAAGAAAGCAGACAAAACCATGAGTACATCTCTATGACTATTTATATACTATATAGAATAAAAGCCAGTCCACGCTGACAGGAAGCAGATGTGCAGTTGCCTGGGCAGGGGAAGAGAGGGGGGACTCCTGATGAGTTTGAGGAACTTGAGAAGGATGGCGGGGGGGGGGGGCAGTCTTCATCTTGGTATGGCCATGTTTTTACAGGTTTGCCAAAGCTTACCATATCATATCTCTAACTATTGCAGGGTTCTGTGTATAAATTATTTATCAATAAACTTATGGAAACCAAAAGTCATGTGGAGAGTGATGGGCTTGGATGCTGTTAGAGGTCTGGGGAATTCAGCTCTGGCCCCCTCAATGTTGGTTCCTTAGAGAGCCTGTGGGTGAGGCTTGCAGACAGCCCTTCCAATCTCAGTCCTGTTTTTTGTTTCCCTGCTACAATGTTCTGACCTTTTAGACTATAAGCTGGGTTCCTTTTTAAAAAATGTGTATATGTAGCTGGGCATGGTGGAACACACCTTTAATTCCAGCACTTGGGAAGCAGAGGTAGGAGGATCACTGGCCGTCTGAGGCCACCCTGAAACTACACATTGAATTCTAGGCCAGCCTAGGGTAGAGAGCGAGACCCTACCTCAAAAACAATGTGTATATGTGTATGCATGTATGTGTGTGTTTGTGTGTGTGGGGTGTACATGCATGTGGAAGCCAGAGGACAGCTTTGGATGTCATTAAATATTTGGCGTCATTGTGTTCCTCCTGTGCCACACATTTTTTTTTCCTTTTTGGTTTTTTGAGGTAGGGTCTCACTCTAGCTCAGGGCGACCTGGAATTCACTATGTAGTCTCAGGGTTGCCTCGAACTCACGGAGATCCTTCTACCTCTGCTTTCCGAGTGCTGGGATTAAGGGCATGTGCCACCCCACGCTGGCTTTTTTTTTTGAGACAGAATGTTTCATTGGTCTGGAGCTTACCACTTAAGCTAGACTAGCTAAACAGTGATCCTTGGGGATCTGCCCATCCCCACGACCCCACTGTTGGGATTACCAGTGCTCGCCATCATGGCTGGCATTTTGTATGGGTTTTGGGGATTAAAATCAGTTTTTCATGTTTGTAAGACAAGCACTTAACTGACTAAGCCAACGCCCCAGCTCTCAGTGAGCAGAGTTCCTTCAATCCCCTCATGCTGTGTGGGGTTTGAAGGGCACACACAGCTCACACACAGGGGCTGTCTGCTGAGAGCGAGCTCATGTGCTGCAGAGGGCAGATCCTGGGAGTGTCCCCCGCCCGAGGCTGGGTGAGCCGCTCAAGGTCCTGGGAGGCCAGGCTGGGCCGTGTGTGTGGCAGCTTAGTTTCCCCGAGACCGAGAGTGCGGGTGCTCACATTCTGCTGTGCAAACCTCTTGTGCAAACTCAAGGGGAGAGTTTTAAATTTAAAATTATTTGTTAGCAAGCAGAGAGAGTTCGAAAGAAGAGAGACAGAAAGAGAGAGAGAATGGGCATGCCAGGGCTTCTAGCCACTGCAAATGAACTCCAGATGCGTGTGCCACTTGTGCATGTGGATTTACTTGGGTACTGGGGACTGGAACCTGTTGGTCCTTAGGCTTTGCAAGCAAGCACCTTAACCATTGAGCAACCTTTCCTGCCCAGAGGAGAGATTTAAAAAAAATGCTACTCAGGAATGTCTTTCAATGGAAATGATTGAGTCTCACTCCCCAGCCTCAAGGCATGTCAGTGTGGGGTGGGACCAGGAAGATACAAACTTCAGACAGGTGCCATTAGCTTCCATGGATTCAGGATCCCTGTTTTCCTGGCCTGGCACTTCACCAAGAAGGACCATGTCGTGGACTGACGGCTAAAGGTCAGCTCAGTACTGACTGGATAGACAGGACACAGCAGACAGTGGAGACCACAGAGGGATGGCGCCCCTCCCCCACCGGCAAGTGGGAGTGAAAGGCCAATGTACATGTGAGTCTCTGAGAGTTCATCTAACCAGGAAACCTAGTGCTCATTTTGGTCAAAAACACGGCGGATAGTGTTGGGCATCGTGGGATGCTTAGCAGTACCCCTGGCCTCTACTCAGCAGATGCCCATGGTCTATCCTCCCGCCTATGACTGTAGCAGTCAAAATTGTCTCCAGGTGTTGCCAAGTGCCCCTTGGTGGAGGGTTACAGGACTCATCACCGCAGGAGTTGAAGACATGCCTTGTGGTATGTCACACTGGCGTGCTGTGAAATCCCTCGAGGAGCTAGAACAGCAGCCAAGGCCACAGCCTGTGCTTTCCTCGATGCAGTAGGCCATGGAGCTACTTTTTGGGGCTGTCTTTCCCATCCAAAGGCTGGAAAGTAGCTGGACTGTTCAGGAACTGACAAAGGGGCTGTTGCAAACTTGAATAAATTTCAGCTTCTCCCCTATTCCCGTATCTTTTAGTGACATGCCTAGAATTCACTGTCCTGGCCCAGCTGTCATTTGTCCTGTCATTCCCTTACATGCCTATCATTCTTTGTCTACAACGTGCAAATGCATCATGCTGTGGTCACGTCATGCACTTTCTCTTTTGTGAAGCGCCCTACGTTCATCGTTCATAACATTCATAAAACTTTTATACTCTTCTCAGGTCTGTCAGCTCTTACATTCACTGGGTTTCTAGACCCATGGAAAAGTTCTCATGAGAACTAAGGGGGTAGTGGGATCTTGCTCCTCTCTACCAGCCTTTGACCTCATTTGCAGAATGCCCACATGTGATCTTCCTGAAGACAAGAGAATGGATGCCAGATTGGATTAGATCAGCACTATCCAGTACAATAGTCACAGTTCTGTGTGGCTGTCAAACATTTAGATATGGCTGTCTGAATGATGTGCAGTGCAGAACAAAATACCCATTGGACTTTGACTGTTGAGTGTGACAAAAAGAATGTAAAAGAGCTCACTAATAATGTCCTTATTGATTACCTATTGAAATGATAATATTTTGAATATATGAGGTTAAATCAAATATATTGTTAAATTAATTTCACCATTCCTTTTCAATTTTCAAAGTATAGCTACTAGAAAGTTTAATTGGCCTATATGATATTGTAGTTCTATTGGACAGTGGTTGCAAAGAGGAGGGATGTACAATTATCCAATAACCACTGAACCCATGTAAGGCTGACAAAGAAAGGTGTGTGGCCTGAGCTGAGATCGGGAGGTGGTCAGAGTCCAGGCTCACCTGAGGACGTGGTGTCAGAGTGCAGATCTCAAGGCGGCTAAGGGAGGATCGTGTACCTGTCAGTTTTCTAGCATTGTAACAAAATGCCTGAGATAATCAATTTTTAAAAAGTAAGGGTTATTTTGAGCTGGAGAGATGGCTTAGTGGTTAAGCACTTGCCAGTGAAGCCCTGTTCCTGTGATGTCCTGGAATGTCTCACTAGTTCAGCCCTCTTAAATAGCACCACAGGCTGGGACAGAGCCTTTGATAGAGGAGTCATTTAGCCAACCAGCACTGGGGCTTGGAGGAGGAAGGGACACAGTTTGTGCAAAGGAAGCTGCTGCTGTGAAAAAGCTGTGGTGGGGGCTGGCAGGCTCAGAGCACTCCGGGCAAGTAGCTGGTCTCCATCCTCAGAGTGGCTGGAGGCCATTGAGAGGGTATGCAGCAGTGGATGATGTGATCTGATTCACCTTTGAGAAAGCTCTGTCTTTCTTTTCTTCTTTCTTTTGGAAGGGTGTGAATGATGAAGGTGTTTGCATACTCAGGTATGAGTGTGCATGCACACGTGCCATAGTGTTTGTGTGGAGGTCACAGGACAACGTTGACTATTGGTCCTCACCTTCCACCATGTTTGTGGCAGGATCTTTTGCTCCCAACTGTGTCTGTCAAAACTAACTGGTCCTTAAGCTTCCAGGCAATTCTTCTGTTTCTGCCTCCTGTCTTGCTGTAGGTGTGCTAGGATTATAGATGCTGTATGTGGATTCTGGAGAGCCAAACTCAGACGTTTATGCTTGCATAGCAAGCACTTTACCCAGCTGAGCCATCCTCCCCAGCATCAAAGCTCACGATCTTCAATGATTCACCTCCCATCATATGAGGTATGGCAGAAAGTTCTAGAATCAGACTTCTTGGTATGAGAGAGAGCTCTGCTACTTATTAGCTCTGTAACCAATGGGCCAGGAACATAAAGTCACAGGACATCAGTTTCCACATCAGTAAAATGCTCATGAAGGTAATAATAGCAGGTTGTTCATGGGGCTGTGGTGACAACTCCATGAGTCACTGCACGAAGAACACCTGCAGAGTGACCCTCGCTCTCCCCAGTGTTTCTCCTGTCAAGTTCCTGAGTTGAGAGTTTCCATCTTAGAAACTGGCTTCCCTCTTTCTGAGTTCTCAGGTGAACTGAAAACTTTGATCTTTGCTGGGCTCCCCAGGAAGAAATCCCAACCTGGGCAACATTCTTCTTTTAGTCCATGAGGAGATAAGGAAGAAGTTTGGGGACAGCCAAAGGACACCAGGTGGGAACTCCTTGCAGACCTGGATTCCAATTTCTTTCCAACTCTGGATTACTTAGACCTTCTTTCAACACTGCTTCCTTTCAAAGCCAGTCGGATTAGAAAGGCACTATCTTAGCAAGAAAGCTGAGAAAAATGAGCTTCTTTGCCTCTTGCCTGGGAATGTCCCATGCTTCTGAGACACAGTGGGAGGAGGCCCAACTTCCACAACTTTATGCACATATTTGGAGAAGGCCCTGATTGTCTTTGAGCACATTCCAAACCTCACAATGACTCCTTGGAGGGTGACCGCTAGGTGCCAAGACCAGTCCAGGATATGTTGAGAATTGCCCAAGAGTTTATAGCAACTCTGGCAACATGACATGTATACACAAGAGCTCAACATCATGAAAATCTATCTGGGTGCTGAGCTGGGTAAACAGAGCCAAGGCTATCTGCAGCTCTGCATGCTATTTTGACTAGAAGTTTCCCAATTGTGCTGGCTACAGGCCTAATCTGCAACCATGGGCAGGTGTGAGTGCCCATCCACTGAACTTGGCTCTGGGATTGGGAAGGAGAAGCTACCATTAGCCAGGAGCTGGGGAGTCCACTTGGATTTGTCCATTTTTCTGCTCCCTAGATAATCAGGATTTGGATTTGTTTCAGGCATTCTTAGTAACTTTGCTCATTCTGGGAGAGACCAGGATTTCATCTTCTTTATACCTTCTGGGATCCCAATGGACTCTGGATCTACATCACCAGCTCTGAGGTTAGCATAGGGTTAGAATGATCCAGCTCCCAGCATCTCATCCCTAGGTGCTGATTTTCCAGATAGAAAAGAGGCCAGGGGGCTGTAGAGATGGCTAAATGGTTAAAGGTGCTTGTTTGAAAGCCCTGATGGCCCAGTTTTGATTCTCTAGTATCCATGTAAAGCCAGATGCAAGAAGTTGCACATGTGTCTGGAAGGGAGTTTACAGTGACAAGAGGCCCTGGCATGCCCATCCTCACTCCCTCTGTCTGCCTCTTTCTCCCCCCAACCACATGCACACATGAACGAATAAATAAAAGGCTAGAAACAAGCCCCTTTCCATGTTCTCTCTGATCAGAGAACTCAACAGGCCTCTGCTTGTGTCATTGGCCATGACTGCATCATGGGCCCACCTCAGACCAATTACTGGCATAGGATTGCCAGGATCACCTTAAAACTGACTCATCTGGGAACACTGGGCTTCAGTGGCAAGGACAAATGAGACATGAGCAGTGCTGTCTGACAAAGCCTTTATTCTAAGAGCAATGGGGAGCCATGGTGGGTGTTTGAGCGGGCAATGTTTTTCTTTTTCAATCCTGGGTGTGCCTGTGTGCATATCTGTGAGGGCAGATAAGCCACGGTGCACATGTGAAGGTCAGAGGGCAACATCAGGTGTTTCGCACTGGCCGTCCACCTTGTTTGAAGCAGGCTCTCTAAGTGTCCACTGCTGCACTCACTAGGCTAGCTGGCCCACGTGCATCCAGGGGATTTGCCTGTCTCTGCCTCCAGCTTCACCATAGGAGCCCTGGGCCACAGACACTCAAACCACTTTGTCCAGCTTTATGTGGGTTATGTGGCAAGTGCTGAGCCATCTCTCCAGCACCTAGAGTTATGTCTATTAAAGAGAAGCATGAGCAGAGGAGGGATACTAGTTCCAAGCTGCCCAGGCTTTTCTCCCTCCCTCTGAGCAGAGTCAGGCAGGATTTCATCTTTTCTGTCATTTTTGCTGGAAGCACTTCCCCCAGGCCTTACCATGCTGCTTGATGAGGCCCTGGATCCTCCCGGCACGTTTTCCCTTCTCAACAATCTGCCTGCTCTTCCCTGGCAGCTCTTAACCTTGCCCAAGGAGGCCAGGCTCTGTTCCCAGGAAAGTAGAAAGCGTGTGCCTGCAAGCTAGACTTGAAAATCTGTAGAAAAAAAAGGGGAGGGGTAGAGGCTGGAGAGATCTGGCTCAGCAGTTAAGGAGCTTACCTGAGAAGCTTAAGTACCCAGATTCAACTCCCCAGTGCCCACATAGGCCAGATGCACAGGGTGTTGCATGCATGTGGACTTAGTTTGCGGTGGCTGGATGCCCTGGCATGCCCAGTCTCTCTTTCTCTATCTGCTTCTCTCTCCCTCTCTCTCAAATAAATAAAAAAGAAAATCTGTAAAAACAACTGTAGCCCAGAACTGCCTGGGGCTACCCTGGAGTGGGTCAAAAATGCAGTGGCTGTTTTAGTCCATCAGGTTTTCTGGGACCAGCCCTGCTCATGTGCATGTCACCCCGGTGGCTTCTGTGATGTGGCGGCAGAGTTGAGATGGTTGGATGGTGACAACTGAAAACTCACTGCCTGACCTGTACAGAAGAAAGGGCCAAGCTAGCCGTGGTGGAGCTTACCTATAATCCCAGGGGGTGTAGGAGGATTGCTGTGAGTTTGAGGCCAGCCTAGGCTACAGAGTGAGTTCTAGGTTAGCCTGGGCTGGAGCAAAACCTTGCTTCAAAAAACAAAAGCAAAAAGTTAAGAAAACACACCCAAACTAATGAACAGGAAGGGCTGAACCTAGAGGAACAAGGCCAACTTTGGAGAGAGGTCTTTTTGGAAGAGTCAAAGCTGCATTATGTTTACTTTTAATTTTTGGTGTTGAGATAGGGTCTCATGTACCCTGAGCTGGCCCTGGACTCACTATGTAATAGAGGATGAGCTTGAAGCAATGTTCCTTCTGCCTCTACCCCCCAAGTGCTAGGATTACACACGTGGTTTTGTGTGGCACTAGGGATTGAACCCAGGGCTTGAACATGACAGGCAAGCACTCTGAACTATATCCTCAGGCCCTGAAGCTGCACTCTTTTTTTTTTATATGCACATGTGTGTGTGTATGTGTGTGCACGTGCATGTATGTGCATGCATGCACATGTACATGCACATACACAGGAGACATGTGTTGAGGCCACGAGATAATGTTAGGTGTCTTTATCTCTCTTCCACTGTTTCCTTGAGACAGACTTTCTCATTAAACTGCTGTTTTTTGTTTTTCTTTTCCTCAGTTGATCTGGCTGATCAGCAAATCCCTGCGATTCTCTGGTGTCTGCTTCCCACCAGCCCGGGCTTATAGATATGGCCGCGCCCAGCTGTGTGTGTGTGTGTGTGTGTTTTACATGGATACTGGGGAATTGAATTCAGGGAAAATTAGGCCCTCTCAGGCCCTCATGCTTGCACAACAAGCTCTCTTACCAGTCATCCATCTCTCAGCTCCCGAGGCTGCCTTAATCTTGAAGTCCCCAGCTTGGAGGATATAGGACCGAGTGAAGGACTCTAGCAGCAGGAAGGGTTTCCCATGCAGAAGTGGAGGAGTCCCTTTGGGGTGGAGACAGGCGAGGTCTGTGTAAGCACTGGTTCTCCTTCAGAACCAGAATGCCTATCTGCCTGCTGGGCCAAGCTTGGGGCTCTTAAAGGTACCCAAGTGAACCTGCATTCGGGCAATGGTGCCCCACATTGATCTGTGATGCAGTACAACTGGCTGGGGGAGACCCCATAGGGGGACCCATAAGCAGCTTCATCTGGTCCCTCACCCTAGTCTGTTTGGACAACTCTGACCCTCTGGGCAGGCTTTCCCCTCCCCCTTACTGCACTAAGTTCATCTCTTACGTACTTACCAGGAACCCCAGACTTCCCTTTTCAGAACATGTCTGCCCTGTGGCTATTCACTGGTACCTGCTCCTCCTGCCAGCCAGGTCATCGTATGAGGCAGGGGCTGGAACTCATTTATGGCTCTGCATTAAGCATGTAACTCCACGACAACACAGAGTGTACGCTAAAGGAATACATGAGTAACTCAACAGTTCCCCTTTCTCTCTCTCTCCCTCCACCTCTCTCAAAATAAATAAATAAATAAATAAACATTTTTTTTAAAAGAAGGAGCTGGAGAGATAGCTTAGTGGATAAGGTACTTTTTTTTTTTTTTTTTTTTTTTGGTTTTTGAGGTAGGGTCTCACTCTAGCTCAGGCTGACCTGGAATTCACTATTTAGTTTCAGGGTGGCTTTGAACTCATGGCAATCCTCCTACCTCTGCCTCCCAAATGCTGGGATTAAAGGCGTGCACCACCATGCCTGGCTAAGGTACTTTTTTGTGAAGCCTAAGGACCCAGGTTCAGTTCCCTAATAAGCCAGATGCACAAGGTGGTGCATGTGTCTAGAGTTTGTCTGCAGTGGCTAGAGGCCCTGACGTGCCCATTCTCTCTTTCTCTCCCTCTCTCCCTTTCTCTCTCTCTAACATAAATAAATAAATAAATAAATAAATAAATAAATAAATAAATAAATAAATAAAATATTCTTTTAAAAAGTTCTCCCTGTCCTGGACACTTTACTGTCTATGGTTCTTGCCCCAGCCTGAGGAAGGGAGAGCCACTGAAGAAGAGATCAGATGGCCACTCATCTCTGTGGACGCAGACCCCAGAAGACCCTCCAGAGGAGATGAGTACCTGACATTGACCTTCATCCACCACAACCTCCTCTACAGACATTACCTGCAGGAAACAAAGACGTCCCCACATCTGTTTCTGAGATGCAGAAGTGAGCCACACGCTTGCGGTGTGCTGCAAGAACGAACAGTGAATGCTGGGAATGGTGGCATGCTTTGTAATCCCGGAAATGGGGAGGTGGAGACAGGTGCATTCTGGGCCTTGCTAGCCAGCCTGCCTAGCTTAATCGGCAATGTCCAGGCCAGTGAGAGACTCTGTCTTAAAGTAAAACAAGTGATACTTGAGGCTGTCCTCTGGCTTATGTGTGCAACACATGTGCACCTGCCACATGTACGTGTATGCCCACACACATGTGAACATGCACACACACACACACACACACACACACTTTTTTTTGAAGAAGGACAGAAGCCAAGTGTCACTGGAAGGCTGACCTGTCTGCAGTGTCTTGGACAGTGACAAGTAGGGTGGCATGAGTCAACTGGCTGAAATGATTTTATGCTTTTATGCATGGATTGTATATACTAGTTACAGTTTAAAAATATCAAAGTAAGCTGTGCTCGCTTCGGCAGCACATATACTAAAATTGGAATGATACAGAGAAGATTAGCATGGCCCCTGTGCAAGGATGACACGCAGATTCGTGAAGCGTACCATATTTTTGTCTTTGGTTGTTTGTGTTGTTTTGTTTATCTGAGACATCTCCTTTAATCATAGCCTTGAAATCACCACTGTTAGGTGATTGGGTTTTGGTTTTCATGTTTGCCTGGAGTGGTGGTGTCTCATGGGTTGGGCAGTGGCTTTTTTGTTTTAATTTATTTTGGTGTGTCAGTGGTAAATCGACAATAAAATTTAACAAAATAAAAAAAAATATCAAAGTAACTTGGGTGTGGTGGCACATGTCTGCAACTCCAGCACTCAGGAGGCTGGGCAGGAAGATTGTGAGTTGAAGGCTGGCTGGGACTACATAGGAAAACGTAGTCTCATAAAAGGCCACAAGAAAGAGGTGGCATAAAGAATGTGAGAGCCAAAGGAAGGGTAGGACTGCTTACAATGCACGCTTCTAGACACGCAATGGCCTGGATATCCAGGACCTTGCATTGTATGGTACTACCTACAGAAGATCCTCATAGCAGGAGGAAAACATGATGACATCAAGATTAAAGAGAGACTAATTGAAGCTGTGCATGGTAGCACATGCCTTTAATCCCAGCACTCGGGAGGCAGAGGTAAGATCACCATGAGTTCAAGGCCACCCTGAGACTACATAGTGAGTTCCAAGTCAGTCTGGACTAGTGTGAGACCCTACCTAAAAAAATAAAGACTAATTGAGAGGGGGAGGGGATATAATGAAGGATAGATTTGTGAGGAGGAAGGTGGGGATGGAGAGGGAATTATCATGGTTTATGGTCTATAATTATGAAATCTGTCAAAAAAAAAAAAAACAGTTTAAAAAAGGCTGCAAGAGCCCAGCGTGGTAGTCACCTTTAATCCCAGCACTCAAGAGGCAGAGGTAGGAGGATCCCTGAGAGTTTGAAGCTAGCCTGGGACCACAGAGTGAATTACAGGTTAGCCTGGGCTCGAGTGAGACTCTCCCTCAAAAACAAAGTCAAAAAGCACAACAGGCCACAAAAGCTGGGGAGATGGCTCAGTGAGTAAAAGTACTTGGTGCACAAGCTTGAAAGGAGGCAAAACATTCAAGAGCCACTTAAGAAGCAAAGAGGCGGGCAGGAGAGATGGCTTAGCAGTTAAGGCACTTGCCTGCCAAGCCCAAGGACCCATGTTCAACTCTCCAGGTCCCACATAAGCTAGATGCACAGGTGATGCAAACGTGCAAGGTCGCACATGAGCACAAGGTGGACTGTGTGTCTGGAGCTCAATTACAGTGCCTGAAGGCCCTAGCATGCGATTTTTTTTTCTCTCTCTCATAAAAAAATAAAAATAAAAAAGTAAAGAGGCCAGGACTAGGTAGGCGACTGAGTACAGACAGGACATGTGTGTGGCTGATGCCTGTGGCTTGGGCATCATTTGCAGCTGCAAGTTCTGAATGGCTGCTCTGGCTGTTGGAGTGCGGGGATTGCCATCCTCCACTGAAACGCTGTCATGTTGCCCCCTGCTCTCCCGTGGGAGGGGATGACATGGCAAAGGCTGGCCCAGTGTGGATTCGTCCCTTCCGCCCCGCACACCCTGGGCTATAGGGTTCACCGAGGAGCCGTGAGCATATAACACAGATCCCAGTCAGATCCAGCCGCCCAGGACCAGCCTGGCTCTCACGGGGGCCTTGGAGCTCCTTCCTGCTGAACAACTGCCAAACCCAGATCCTTCCCCCAAGTTCTGGGGTCCCAAGTCCCCAGCTGCCAACTCTACGAAGCAAAATTTAGTTATCTTCATTGCAACCTCTGCACCTGGGAAAGTCAGCCTTCTCACACCTAGCAATTCTGCTCTCTCGTCACGTTTCCACCTCTCCCTCTAGACCAATTTCTCAGGCTCACCTTTGCATACTCACGAGGCTCATTAAAACATCTTCCCAAACAAAAGAACAATCTTCTCCCAAAGATGAGCTTTGCTGCCGCCCCTGGAATGCAGAACCAGCTGCAGGCAGCTTTGAAAACTGCTGCGTTTTCATTCCTCTCATAATATTAAACACTGCAAGAAGGCCAAGAAGGGAGACCATTAACTTTAGCTGGCATGTCATTGAGCAAATATATACATACTTATTTATATATGTGGGTGTACAGTATGTGGTATGGCGTGTGATGCAATGTGTGTGCAGATGCGTGTACACAAGAGCAGAGGCCAAGAGAGAACGTTGGGTGTCCTTTTCCTGCTCATTTTTCTGTTTGGCGTCTCACACAGCCATTTATTATTATTATTTTTTTCATCAGGGAGTACCAGAGCTTCTACAGGCTCTATGCCCTGCACAACTGGGTTTATAGATGTGTGTGACCATGCTCAGCTTTTCACGTAGGTGCTGCAGAATTGAACTTGGATGGTCTCAGGTTGCCTCAGGCCTTCTTGCTTGTGTGGCAAGAGCTCTTAATCACTGACCCATCCCCCAATCTCAGGAGCAAATGTTTGTTGAAGGATAATTTTTATCCTAGCAACAGAGGACCAATTTTCTTGGTTAGTAAAAAAGCTGGGAATATTAAGAGATAGCCTATTGTACCTGAGAACCGAACCAGCACTTACTCAGAGTGTAGCTCATCTCAGGAGCCCAGAAATTTCAGTTCAGGCGACCAAACAATACAGTTCTGGATTGCTAATCCCCTTGCTCCAAAAGCATGCGATAAAAGCAAGTAAGTCTCCAGTATAAGGTAGGATCATTCAAGCCCTAAGTTATGCCCGTAAGGACTTTTGCTCATACAACAACTGATATCCAGTCAAAGTAAACTAGGAGTTGAAGTTTAAATTTTTGATAGCCCCAAAGCCCATGTGTGGAGGGTTTGATCCTCAAAAAGTACTGGTAAGTATAGAGCTTTTAGGAGATGGGGCCCAGTGGGATGATGAGTCAGGTCACTGAAGGGGTCCCCTTAATTGAGTATTGAGACCCAGCTCTTGTCCTTCTTCCTGGCCTCCATGGGGGAGCAGTTTTGCCTTACTGCATATTCCCTGCCATGATGCTCCACCTTGCCCAAGACTTAAAGCTAATGAAACCAATTAATTGAAGGGTTGGGGAGATGGCTCAGTGGTTAAAGGTGCTTGCTTGCTTGCAAAGCCTGTGGGCTGGGGTTTGATTCCCCAGTACCCACATAAAGCCAGGTGCACAAAGTGATGCATGTGTCTGGAGTTTGTTTGCAGTGGCTGGAAGCCCTGTGTCTCATAAGCTCCACTCTCTTTTTCTTTCTCATGAAATCAATTGACTACAGACTGAAGACTCTGGAAATTGTGAGGCCAAATAAACCTTTCCTCCCTATAATATGTTATCTCAGGTATTTTTTCATAGTGACTAAAACTTAACACATTGGAGGAGCCAACATGTTAGCATGACTGGCATCCATCAGGAAAGAGAGATACTAGAAACATACTTAGATATTAGAATGACCAAACACAGACTTAAGAATTAATGGGGAGCTTATATGTCAGACACTTAAGTCAGGCACTGAGGATAAAATAGAGAGTAAATAAACTTGGTTTCTACTCTTATTAGGCTTTTATAGCTTCCCAGGGGAGGCAGATATTAATAAAAGAAATCAGCTGGCATGGTGGGGCACACCTTTAATCCCAGCACTTGGGAGGCAGAGGTAGGATCACTGTGAAGTCAAGCCATCGTGAATTTCAGGCGAGCCAGGGCTACAGTGAGACCCTACCTAAAAAGAAACAGAAAGAAAAAGAAAAAGAAAACAAAAAAACAAAACCAAACCAAATGAAACCAAGCCAAAACAAAAAGGCCCAGTCTCACATTGCCTGCATCTAGTGTGACTTTCAATTCTCCTACAAATAGCCCAAGTAGACTTCTTTCTCCTTGAACCTGGGCTGGCCTTGCTCAAAATGTGGCAAAAATGCCAGTGCTCTGATTTGGAGCCCAGTCTCCATGGTCTTTGTGTTCATTTGCTGGTCCATGGGCCTCTAGTCTAAGAAGAATTCTGGGCTGGCCTGCTGTCCTGGACAAAGCCCCAGACTTATCTACATAGCTGATCTAACAAGTCCCAAGGAGCCCAGGACTATCCCTCAGACCCACAGACTTCTGAGAACAAACACTGAGTATCATTTAGGCTTGGTGATATTTGTTATGCAGCATTACTGTGCATGGATGACTGACACACACACATAGATGAGTCACTCCAACCAGATCAATAAGGACGAAGGTGCAGAGGGTGCTGAGTGTTTAGCCACAGGAGCTAAGGGCTTCTGGGTATTAAGAGATTTTTCTAAAGAAGCTCATAGTGGATAAAGGATGATGATTGTTAAATGTGTGAGAGAGAGAGGAAGAAAGGGTAGGAGGGGTGGGGGAAGAAGGGTTGGAAGTATCCTCACCCCAAGCAGTTGTTTATTTATTTATTTATTTATTTATTTTGATGTAGACTCTCACTCTGGCCCAGGCTGACCTGGAATTCACTAGGTAGTGGCCTTGAACTCATGGCAATCCTACTTCTGTCTCCTGAGTGTGGGATTATAGACATGCTCCACCATGCCTGGCTTGTTTATTCACTTTTAAAATTTAATTTAATTAATTAATTTATTTATTTGTGAGGAGACAGAGAATGGGTGTGCCAGGGCCTCTTGCTGCTGCAAATGCATTCTAGGTGCACATGCCACTTTGTGCATCTGGTTTTACATGGGTACTGGGGATTTGAACTCAGGCTGGACCTGAGCTGGCAGGCTTTTGCAAGCAAATGCCTTTAACTGCTGAGCCATCTCCCCAGCTCTATTTACCCTTTTGGTAACTTTAGGGAAGGGAACTCTTAAGTTTTAGCTTTCACAGAGCTGGCCTCCTGAGTCTTAACGACTTTCTTCCCTCAGGAGGGAACATTTTAGTTCAGAGAAAATTGTTATACAGCATTGGTAAAACTTGACCCTCAATAATTGCTTACTACTATGATCTTGGGGAGTGATCAGGTGAGCTTTTAAGTTGCAGTTCTCTAGGACTTATTGACCTCTGAACTCCCTCTTCCCCTCAGGAGGAGCGATGTCAGTGCAGAGGGTTGTTGTATAACAGATGGGGATCTTAGTATCTATCGATACATTTTTTAAATGTGTGTGTTTCTACAGGTGGCTCTAACAGCCCTAAGTCCAGCCCCCTCCAACACACTTCCTCCAGCAAGTGTCCACTCCCAAATTGCCATCAGCTAGGGACCAAGCATTCAGAACATACGTGTTGATGGAGGACATCTGATTCAAACCACCACAATGTGGGCACTGGGGAATTGAACCCAGGCTGGTCTTTAATAGCTGAGCCATCTCCCCAGCCCTCTGTTCATCGTGTTTTTGGTGACATGGTTTGTTATGAAGTATAACACATGTATATGTATGAAAGTATAAGACTAATAATTTAGGACACAGCAAACATTTGTGTGCTGCTAGCCTGACCAGATAAGACAATTTCCATCCTCTCCTCCTTCAAAACACTCCTCACTGTCCTTTCTCCAATTGTTACTACTTCCTCCCCCCCCCCACAAAAAACAATTATCTTTAACTTTGTGATAATTCTGTTTTTGCTTTCATGTGTAATTTTACCACTCAACCTCATGTTCCTTAATCATACAGTTCAATTTTATCTCCTTTAATAATACAAATATTTGGGGGTTGGAGAGATGACTTAGCAGTTAAGATGCTTGCTTGCAAAGCCAAAGGACCCAGGTTTGAGTCCCCAAGACCCATGTAAGCCAGATGCACAAGGTGGCGCATGTATCTGGAGATTGTTTGCAGTGGCTGGAGGCCCTGGTGTCCATTCTCTCTCTCTCTCTCTCTCTCTCTATATATATATATATATATATGTGTGTGTGTGTGTGTGTGTGTGTGTGTGTGTGTGTGTATGTGTGTGTGTGTGTATGTGTGTGTGTGTGTGTGTGTGTGTATGTATATATGTATATCTGAAAAGGGTCAGATTCTGGATCCTTTAACTTTGCAGGCAAGTGCCTTAACTGCTAAGCCATCTTTGAATCCAAGGTTTGGTTTTGTTTAACTCAATATTACATTTTATCTTATAAAAGTTTGTGTATTTCTATTATTGTGTAATATTCCATCATTTGATTCAACCCAATAAATTTATCCACTTTATTGTTGATGGATGTTTAGTAGAATTACTGGGTGGTAAGGCCTGTAGTAGTATCACAGTGTGTCTTTAATTTGCATTTGTGGGTTTTTTTGATTAATTTTTAACATTTTTTTAAGATTTAGAGAAATGATTAGATTTAAAGAAAGAAAGAGAAGGAAGCACAGAGAACTCCCACCAAGTGGAAGGCGGGAGGGAGTAAAGCCCCTAATCTTTAGCTTTTTATTAACAACTTACATATGATAAACAACTTAACAAGATCACAATTCCCTCCCTTTGCCCCTCTCATATCACTTTCCCCACTGAACTCCTTCTTCTTTCTATCTAGTCTCTCTTCTGTTTTTTAAAATACTCTTTGGATTTTATTCATTTATTTAAGAGAGAAAAATGGGTGGAGAGAGAAAGAGGAAGGGAGGGAGGGAGGGAGGGAGGGAGAGAGAATGGGCATGCCAGAGTCTCTAGCCACTGCAAATGAACTCCAGACACATGCGCCACCTTGTGCATCTGGCTCACGTGGGGTTCTTTGGCTTTGCCGGCAAGCACCTTAACCCTTAAGCCATCTCTGTAGCCCTCTTTCTTCTGTTTTGATGCCATCAGTTTTTTTCCTCCTATTATACAGGTCTTGCATAGGTAACATCAGCCACTGTGAGACTGTGAATGCCAAGGCCCCTGTGTCTGTAAGACAGTATTGCAAAGCACTCTCCCCTTCCTTTGGCTCTTAGATTCTTTCCACCACCTCTTCTGCAATGGTCCCTGAGCCTTGGAGGGTGTGATAGAGAAGTCTTACTGATGATCACTCCACTGTCACTTCTTCTCAGCACTTTGGCCATGTCTGAGTCACCCTAGTGGCCACTGCCATCTGAAAAGAGAAATTTCTCTACCCAGAAGTGAGGGTAGCAGTAATATATAGATTTTCTTTGATCACCAGAGGGGCTGAGCATCTTTTTCACATGCTCTTGCTTGGCAGTTTCTCCCCTTTTGTCTTGTGCCCCTTCATTCGTCTGTCCACATTTCTACTTCACTTTTTCTCATGTCAGTTATATTGTTGCAAATATTTTCCCCACTGTGGCTTGTCTTTTTACTATTTTTTCCCTTCTCATTTCACTTATTTATTTATTTGCAACCAGAGAGAGACTTACACACAGAAAGAGAGAGAGAGAGGGAGGGAGAGAGAAGAAATGGGCATGCCAGGGCCTCTAGCCATATCAAATGAACTCCAGAAGTATGTGCCACTTTGTGTATCTGGCTTTACATGGGCACTGGGGAATTGAACCAGGGTTGTTAGGCTTTGCAGGCAAGCACCTTAAACACTTAGCCATCTCTCCTGCCATTTCATTCTTTTAATGGTATCTTTTGAGAATAATGTGCTTTTAAAAATATTTTATATATTTATGAAAGAGTGGGGGGGGAGAAAGAGAGAATGAGAGAGAGAGAGAGAGAGAGAGAGAGAGGGAATGAGCACCCCAGGGCCTTTAGCCACTGTAAATGAACTCCAGATGCATGTGTTACCTTGTGCATCTGGCTTTACATGGGTACTGGGGAATCGAACCTGGGTTCTTTGGCTTTGCAGGCAAACGCCTTAACCTCAAAGCCACCTCTCCAGCACGAAGATAATGTTCTTAATGGCACCAAGTGACAAGTTCTCTTTATGTTTAGTGCTTCCAGGTCCTGCCTCGATACTGTGCACCAGCCACTTATGTTATTTTCTTGAGTTTCATTGTTGCTGTTCTGTCAGGTTTTTTTCTTGGAAATATCCTTATTTTCCCCTTATGTTTAAAAACATTTTTATTGACTATATTATTGTAGTTTAGGAATTCTGTTTTTTTGTTTGTTTTTTGGAGGTAGAGTCTCACTCTAGTCCAGGCTCAGGGTGGCCTTGAACTCATGGCGATCCTCCTACCTCTGCCTCCCGATTGCTGGGATTAAAGGCGAGTGCTGGGATTAAAGGTGTGTGCCACCACGTCCAGTTTAGCTTAGGAATTCTTATACAGGTCATTAATGACATGGTTTACTGTGTTCTGATTTTCAGCTGCTGTATGAAAGTCAGTTCTCAGCCTGTCTGAGGATCTTCTGTAAGTCATGAGCTCTTTGGCTGGTTTGAAGAAATTTACTGTTATTTTTCTTTGGTGTTTGTGAGTTTTACTATGTGTCTAATTGTGTTTTTTTTTTTTTTTTTTTTTTTTGAGGTAGGGTCTCACTGTAGCCCAGGCTGACCTGGAATTCACTAAGGAGTCTCAGGGTGGCCTCGAACTCATGGCGATCCTCCTACCTCTGCCTCCCAAGCGCTGGAATTAAAGGCGTGTGCCACCATGCCCAGCTTTAATTGTGTATTTATTATTTATTCTTTTTTTATGTGCAAATTGATGTTGCTTATCAGTTTTGAAAAATTACCAACTGTTCCCGGCTGAAACTAAGAAAAATTGGCGAAACAAGCAAAGGTGCTGTTTTCCTGGTGAACTGGATACCAGCATAAGGGTGAAGGAGATCAACACAGAGAAAAATCAACTCCTATCAAATCAGACAGCCAGAGACTCAGAGGCTCCCAACACCTCATCACTGAAACTGACCAAAAATGAACCCAACATGCCTCAGGGAAATTTTGCGGAAGAGGGGGCGGAAAGAATGTCAGAGCCACATGTTGGGTCATGATATGCAGAGACATTTATCCTACCCACAACTGAGGGCTAACTCCACAATGCATGACCCATATACCTCAACAAGGAGGGGCTAAGGGGAGAGGGTAAGTCAGGGATGAGCCTAATAATACCAAACTGACTGTATTTGCTGAACACAAAAATAATAAAAATACAAAAATAATAAAAATACAAAAATAATAAAAATAAAATGTTAACATAGAATGGAAAAAAAAATTACCAACTGTTTCCCTTGAAATTTCTTCTTCTGCCTCATTCTTTTTCTTCTTTCTCTTTCTGGAGTAGGGAACACTGACCACCTACTAGGTCCTCTGTCTGTATAGTCCATCTCTCTTAGCATATTTTACACAACTCATGCTTCCATCTCCTCATTTCCTCATGTTGTACTCTCGATAAATTCTCCTGTCATCATATCCTAACATGACTCAATGCATTCATTGGGATGTTAATTTTAGTTGTTTTCTCTCTCAAAAGTTCTGTTTGATTCTTCTAATGTTTTCTAAATTATTCTATAGCTCCCCTCCCCACCCATATCATGTAAGCCATTGATTTCAAAAGTCATTCAGTACAACCATCTTAGTGTTGGCTGATGATTCCAGTTCCAGATATCTTGGCAGATCTTGTTCTGTAACCTGTGCTATCTTATTTTTCCTTTCAGTCTGTTTGTGTATGTGTGTGTGTGTATGTGTGGTGTGTGTGTGTGAAGGCCCGAAGCTGACACTGGGTGTCTTCCTCACTCACTCTCCACCTTCTTTGAGACAGGTTCTTTCAGTGAATGTGAAGTTCATCAATTTGGATAGACTTTCCTGTTTCCACCTCCCCAGTGCTGGGGTTATAGGTAAGCACTATCACTCTTGGCTTTTACATGGGTTCTGGGGATCCAAACTCATGTCCTCATGCTTGAACGCAATTGCTTTCCTCACTGAGCCATCTCCCCAGACCAAGGGCAGCCAGGCACGGAGACACTTAACCTGAGGTGTGCATTGGTTTTCCCAGGTTTGCAAGAGCTCCCACAGCCATGGCCTCCATGTGTCCCTTGCTTCCCTGGGCTCCTGCATTGCCTTCAACTTGTCCTGACAATTTCTTTCTTGGTGGATTTTCAATATTAAAAAAATAATAATTTAGGGCTGGGGAAATGGCTTAGCAGTTAAGATGTTTGCTTGTGAAACCTAAGGACCCCTGTTCGATTCCCCAGGACCCACATAAGCTAGATGCACAAGGGAGTGCATGTATCTGGAGTTTGTTTGCAGTGACTGGAGACCCTGGTGTGCCCATTCTTTCTCTCTGCTTCTTCCTCTCTCTCTCTCTCTCTCTCAAATAAATAAATAAAATATTTTAAAAAATTTTATTGGGCTGGAGTGATGGCTTAGTGGTTAAGGCACTTGTCTGCAAAACCTAAGGACCCAGGTGAGACTCCCCAGAACCCATGTAAGCCAGACTCACAAGGTCATGCATTTGCACAAGGTCACGCAGGTGCACAAGGTGGTGCACACGTCTAGAGTTCAGTTGCAATGCCTAGAGGCCCTGTCATACCAATTCTCTCTCTTTCTCTTGCTGTCTCATAAAAAAACAAAATATTTTATTGACAACCTCCATATATATAGACAATATACCATTACTCATAAATCCCTTCCCACCACTCTCCTTTTTTCCTATCTCCTGATTGCTAAATCCTTTCTTTTTTATTAGTGATCCTTCTTCTATTTGATGTCATTATCTTTCTCACCTATTATGCAGGTTTTGTGTAGGTAGCATCTGCCACTGTGAAGTCATAAATACCATGGCCCCCTTGTGCCTGGAAGACAATATTGCAAAGCACTCCTCCGCCTCCTTTGGCCCTTATATTCTTTCCCTGCCACCTCTTCTAGAATAGTTCCTGAGCCTTGGAGGGTGTGATAGAGATGTCTCACTTAGTGCTGAACACTCCACTGTCACATCTTCTCAGCACTTTGATGAGTGTTGAGTCTCCCCTGTAGTCACCACTATCTGAAAAGGAAGCTTTTTTTAACCAAAAGTAGGAGTAGGATTAATATATGGGCATAAATATAAGTAATTAGAGAGCAGTTTGGTGGGCTTGATATATCCATTTAGCCAACCAATAGTAGTAGTTTCCCCTCCAGGGCTTTAGACCTCCCGATCTTCAATACTTTTAAGTAGAATTGTGTGTGTGTGTGTGTGTGTGTGTGTGTGTGTGTGTGTATGTGTAAAGCAGAGAGAGATTTCTTCACTGTGGTCACATAGAGAAGACAGAGACAATAGGCCCAGAGATCTTTCAAGTCAGCCTTTGTAGGTTCTGACATGAACTTTAGGTTTAAGTAGAGGAAGAATTGAGGCACTGAGCAGAAAGAATCAGTTCTGGATCAAGGTGTGGTCGGGTTGACTGTCATCTCAGCTCTGGTTCTACAAGGTGGTAGAGTCGATTGTTGTCATTTGAGGGGATACACCCAGTTCTCATGGGATGATCAATCTGCTCCTGGGTGCAGCTGAGCCCGCATGGGTAACCCTTCTCCTCTGATGTGGTCTGTCCTGTCCTTCCTGGAGCCCGAGATGACTGAAGGCCAATGGCAGTGACTTACTCTGTGTCTTCAGCCAGAGTAAAGGAGATGCACACATGTAACATGGAGGCAGAGATGGCAGGCTCTTTGTCCTGCTTTTAGTCACTGTGTGTCTCAGTGAGGAGTTGCTGGTTTTAGCTACACCAGCTTCCAAGTGTCAGTTTCAGCCCTGACTCCCTAGTGTTTGAACATTCCTCTGACTTGAGGGAATTAGGATGTTAGCCAACCAGCTTTGTGGGATTTCTGGCTCGATGAAAAAGTAGCACATGAGAATGAGACAGGGTATCATGACAGAAGCAGTGAAAAGAGCCAGATGTTTAAGCCTGGAAGGGGAAGCGCCTCTATAAAAGAGAATGTAAGCAGGAGCCAAAGCCAGAAGACATGCGATTAAACAGATCCCCCAGGGAGTCATCTTCCCTGTTAAATAGCTCCATGAATTCTAGAGGGAGGGATTGAGTGTCAGGTAACCATGCACAAGAACCATTTCTCCATAGCCTTCCTGGCTTTATTTACTTTTGGAAGGGCTGGCACAAGTAACTCCATTTTTGTTGTTGGCTTTGAGAAAGTTCTCATTGTGTAGCCCAGGTAAATCATTCTAAAGAATGTTAAGTCACTTGAAGAAGCTGGTGATGATGGCTGTAATCAGACTCAAGGCTGCCCAAGATAACTTTGGCTATTGACCTGTAGCATTCCAAATCTCCACCATGCAGTAGTTCGAATCAGTTAATCTGTCTGTAGAGTCTTCAACATGGCTGTTGCAGTCAGGTTCGCACTGCTGGCAGAAATAACCTGACCAAGAGCAGCTTGTGGGAATAAAGGTTTATTTTGGCTTACAGGCTCAAGAAGCTCCATGATGGCAGGGGAAAGTGATGGCATGAACAGAGGGTGGACATCACCCCTCAGCCAATATCAGATGGACAATAGGAACAGAAGAGTGTGCCCAAACACTGGTAAGGGGAAACTGGCTATAATACCCATAAGACCCCCAACAATACACTGCCTCCAAGAGGCGTTAATTCCCAAATCTCCATCAGCTGGGAATGTAGCATTCAGAACACTTAAGTTTATAGGGGACACCTGAGTCAAACCACCACATTCTGCCCTGGCCCCCATAAACTGATAACCACACATGATATAAAGACAATGCGATCATCTAACTTTAAAAGTCCCCATAATTTTTACCAATCCCAATGATGTTCAGACATCTCCATAATCCAAGGTCTTTGAATTGAGCCATAATACCAAAAAAAACTCCTCCCCAAACCCATAATGACACAGAATAAACACACTGAAAAATATGGCATTGAGTATAGCAAAGAAATATTTAACCGATATAAGATTTAAACAGGGCAAACATCAAACTCAGTAGGTCCAAGTCCAATAACTCTAGCCAGTGACAAATCTCCAAGTCTGATAATTCTAACCAGCAAGTCTCTGAAGCTCCAATTCTGCCCCTCTAGCTAGGCTACTCACAGTCCTGGAAAACTTCATCTGGGGCCAGCAGCTCTCCTCAGCAGCCATCTTGTGGTCCTGGCATCTCCACTGGGTCTTTACTGCAATCCGTGGTTCATCCTTATGGCTGCATAGGGTTTCCATGCAGGCATCCAGCAAACCTGCTTCACACCGCCCATGGCTGTTTCCAAAACACAAGACTGTGTTGCAAATTTAATGACCCTCTCTTTCCAGCATTTCTCATACTCTCAATACCAGGTGGGGTGCCAGTTTGTTAATCCAGGGGGGAAGAAAACAGACTTTGATGAACAGGACACTCCTTGAGCACTCAGGCCCCTTCAAAAGAGGCTACTTTCTTCCTGTTGCCCCAGTGCAGGTCAGCTGGCCCAATCTCAAAGGTTATAATATGTCATATAATTGCAGCTTAAAGGGCAAAAGTTTCATCCCAAATATTTTTCTTTTTGTGCCACATTCCTCTGCTCACATCAGTCTATTTCTATGCAATGCAACCTTGCACAAATTCTCAGGACAGGGTCATAACAGCAAGCCTCTCACACAAACTGCTTCTAGTCTAGTCCAGGCAAAGCTCTTTCTCACCCTCATAAGCCAAACCTCACAGTTCATAGATCTTAACTGCCTTCAGGTCTTTCAACTCTGACTAGTACTTACAGAACTGCAAGACATCTCTTAGGCCAAGGTTTCAAGTCCTTCCACATTCCTCTTGAAAATCAGCTCCAAAAGGCCAAAGCCACACAGTCAGGTGTCTAGCCACTTTCTGTGTCAATGCCATTTTCTGTGCCAACTCTACTGTTGCATTCAGGTTTGCATTGCTGGCAGAAATCACCCGACAAAGAGCAGTGTGTGAGAAAAAAGGTTTGTTTAGGCTTACAGACTCATTGGGAAGCTCCATGAAGGCAGGGGAAAACAATGGAATGAGCAGAAGGTGGACATCACCTCTTTGCCAACATCAGGTGGGCAACAGGAACAGGAGAGTGTGCCAAACACTGGCAAGGGGAAACTGGCTGTAATATCCATAAGCCTGCCACCCCCAATAATACACTCCCTCCAGGAGACATTAGTTCCAAAATCATCTCCATCAGATGGGAACCTAGCATTCAGAACACCTAAGTTTATGGGGGACACCTGAATCAAACCGCCACAATGGGTCAGGCTCTTCCAGAGAAATTCAGAGTAGTCCAAAGCTAAGGGTCAAGTTCTAGGGCCTGTAGAGTCCAAAATCTTATTTCTCCACCTCATGGTCTAGTGTAGAAAGCAGATGATGATGGAATCAAAGTGACCCCAGCAACTGTGGGGGCATTCTGTCTTTCTTCTGTGACCAAGGTCGACTTGCTATGAGTGATCCATGTCAAAAAGGTGTTGTTTCTTCTGACTGGGCTCACCAATGTTATGACCAGAGCTTTTAGAACAGAATTTGGGGCTCAGCATCCTCAACAAGCTAGGCTGTGGGCCACATCTCCCAATACGTAAGTGAAAAAGGTGAATCATGGAGGAGATGCATTCAGTGTGGCCACACTGGAATAAAGAGGTCTAGTGACCTCAAGTCCATTTTCCTTATAAACAAGGAACAATTTACTAGGTCCTTTTCCAGATAATCTAGGCTGTTCCAATATAACAGAAATGTTGGAGGAAGGATTCTATTTTCTTCTAAAAACTATTCAAATGTCTTTTATGGGAAAAATTTAATGTCTGAGAGGAAGTTGAGATTTGTTCTGATCTATTTGGTTCATAAGTGTTTGTGGTAAATGAAAGTGTTGGGAAAGTTGAGAACAGCAAGTGAGTGCCCACCTGTAAACCCTCAACTGACAAACCAACCAGTGTGAGCTTCTGGACCTTAGAAGCATGTTCACAAGCCTGGTGTATCACTGTGGCCCAGTGGTAACAGAAACACTTGTACTTATTTATTTATTATTTCTATTTTCAGTGTGTGCATATGTGTGTGTCTGTGTGTGTGCACGAGATGGCGCCCCTGCGGAGGTCAGAGGATAACTCTCTGGGGCCTGTCCTTGTCTTTCCCCTCATTTGAGGCAGGAATTCTCACTGGCAGTTCTTTACTGCTGTATCTGTCAGGCCAACTGGCCCTCAGACTTCTGGGAAGTTCTCCTTTCCCTGTCTCCCACCTTCCTCTGCATGCTGGGATTATAGAGCTGGCTATGGCTCCAACCTTGTTTGTTTGTTTTATATGGGGCCTAGTGTACAGACCTGAGGTACAAAGGCTTGCATGGCAATCACCTTATATATTGAGTGGCATCCCAGCGCCTCAGAGACAAGAAACCTCAATCTGCTGTCTGGGTATCACTTCCCATTCAAAGACCCAAGAAGAGCCAGAGGCCTGGATGAGCTGCCTTTCCAGACCCTAGGGTAATTCCAGGTGTGTAGGGGCAGAAAGGGCCAAGAGAAGCTTCCTTCTCTCAGGTTTTGACAATTTGAGCATCTAATCATCATGATTAATTGGAATAAATGAAGCCCACAGACACCCATGCATTCCTAATGATTCTCTAGAGAGAAATGTTAATACATGCAGCTTTGCTCTTTCTGAGTTTGAGTCACTTCACTTAATGATTGTTTCCAGATCCATCCATGTTTTTCCTGCAAATGTTATAATTTCATCTGGCCATACTGCCAAATAGAGTCCCAATGTGTATATGCACATGTGCAGACATGCTGCGGAATAGGGTTCCACTCTGTATGTGCGCACGTGCACACACAAGACACGCTGCCAAATGGAGTCCCACTGTGCACATGCACACGTGCAGACAAGCTGTCGAATAGAGTTCCACTGTGTATGTGCACACGTGCAAACTGGAGGGAAAATAGAGGGGGAGGAGAATCGGGCAGGAGCGGCCTAGGAGGGAGGATGGAAATCAACAAAAACAAATTGTATTTGAAAATTCCCCAAATAAATATTTTAAAAGTTAATCCAAAATGTATTAAAGATAATTGTAATATAGAAGAAAATGGATATGATAGGACACTCCTCACTTTCATTACTTTATTTTTTATTTTTATTTTTTTGTTTTTCGAGGTAGGGTCTCACTCTAGTCCAGGCTGACCTGGAATTCACTATGGAGTCTCAGGGTGGCCTCGAACTCACGGTGATCTTCCTACCTCTGCCTCCCGAGTGCTGGGATTAAAGGCGTGTGCCACCACACCCGGCTTTATTACTTTATTTGCCAAAGATTCTTACTTATTTTTATCTTATTCAGATTGCATTTCCCTATGTAGCCCAGATTGACCTTCAACCTGTGACCTTCCTGACTCATGCTTTCCATGCATGAGCTAGCAGAATATTGATATTTGAAGATTAAACAGAGGTGGTATATAGATCAGAGCAGTAGTCCATTCACTGGGAAGTTCTGAACTTGGGAAAACCATAGGTATGCTTGTCTAGGAAATTTTTCTATGTCTATTATGGCTAATCTCAATTATCAATCTGATTAAATCTAGAATCACATAGCATGCAAATCTCTGGGATGATCTAGATTAGATTAATTGAGATGGGAGGACCAACTTTAATGGTGGGTAACACCATTCTATGGACTAGGGTCCCGGACTAAATAAAAAGGAGAGAGCAAGTTGAACAATACCACGGCTCTCTATGCTTTCTCCCTGCGGACTGAATGTGACCAGCTGTCTCAAGCTCCTGCCAACAAGCTTCCCCACTATGACAGACTGTATTCTCTAACTGCGAGACAAAATAAACCCTTCTTTCCTTAAATTGCTTCTTATTTTTTCACAGCAACAAGAAAGTAATACAATGTCAAAAACCGAGAACCTGAGGGCTGATGCAGCTCCATGGATAGAGCGCTTGCCTAGCTTTGCCAAGGAGAGTGATTCTGGCCTCTAACCATTTGCCAATGAGCCTGAGGCCCAGAGATGATGAGAGACTTAGCCAGAGTCACAGGTGCTCAGGATTCCAGCTGTTTGTCCTTGTCACTCCTTGTGGCAGCGTCTGTTACTCATCACAGCAGACTCCTGTGAAAGTGAAGTTTCCCATATTCCCCCCCCCCCCACAAGGAAAGCCACCATCTTCAATTTGAAATTATCTTTAGGGGTTGGAGAGATGGTTCAGTGGCTAAAGGCACTTGCTTGCAAACCCTAATGGCCCAGGTTTGATTTTCCAGTACTCACATAAATTCAGATGCACAAAGTGGTGCATGTATCTGGAATTTGTTTGCAGTGGCAAGATGTCCTGGTTCACCCATACTCTCTGTGTACCTCTCTCTCTCTCTCTCACTGTCTCAAATAAATAAATAAAAATATTAAAGAAATAATTTTCAGATTTTTTTTTCTGGTTTTTCGAGGTAGGGTCTCACTCTAGCCCAGGCTGACCAGGAATTCACTATGGAGTATCAGGGTGGCCTTGAACTCACAGTGATCCTCCTACCTCTGCCTCCCAAGTGCTGGGATTAAAGGTGTGCACCACCACACCTGGCATTTTCAGATTTTTTTGAAGCAGGGGCCTATGTATCCCAGGCAGGCATCAATTCACTATATAGCTGAGGATGGCCTGAATTCTAATCCTACTGCTCCCACTTCCCAGTGCTGGGATTACAGGTGTACGGCACCCTGCTTGTTTGCTCTTATATCCCCCTCCTCATTCTAAGTACTGCACAATGTTCCATGTATGGATGAAGGAAGGATCACATGCTTGAACTCATCTTTTAATGTAGCGGGTGCTAAGGGTTCAGGAAAGTCCTTGATCCTTAAACCTTAGCTCTATGTCTACTTTTAATCAAGGAATTGACTCAGCAAAGATTGAGAAGGATAATTATTAAATTATTCTATTTATAGAGGGAAGTACAGAACCAAGGAAAGACACCCACATGGCTAGAGATCCCAGGAGGAGGGCGTGGAAAAACCATGGAAAGAAAAGAGAAAAGAAAGTTCAAGGAGCTCCTGCCATGTGGGGAGCTGGAGGGGATAAAGAACCCATGTAGATAGTAAGGGCTGGATGGGAGGTGGGGCTTTGTCCTTAGCTCAGCCTGGCTGGGCCTGAACCAAGGGGAAACTCACCAGCAGCTAGAAGTTCCCAAGTGATCAGGCAGGTCAGAGAGCCTGGCCTCCTCTTGCAAAGGTATTTATAACCTGTTAGTGGTGGGCTGTCTTCTGGATCACGTGAACCAGAGGGACAACTGGTTGGTTAGTACTAAGGGCTGTCTGAGGAAGAGGTTAGCCCTGTCACCAAGTTCCCAGGGCTAAATTTGACTAACCACAATGTTTAAATCCTATGAAAGACCTCCCTCCCAGGAAGGGTCCAGGTTGTTTGTGGAGAAACAGGTTGTAGCAGACAGCCTCAGGTTCGCTGAGATGAACTTCCAGACCAGGCACAGTTATGGAGGAAGGGGTATTTATTGAAGCTTACAGATCCAGGGGAAGTTCCATAATGGCAGAAGAAGCTGGCCTGCATTCACAGGTCCAAGCAGAGAGAGAGAGAGAGAAAGAGAAGCCACAAACCAAAAGCCAAAAGTCACAGAGCACACTGCAGGAACTCTATGCAGAACTAAGCACTTTGTATATCTTTAGATCAGAATTTCAAGCCCACCACCACACCCTAAGATTTGCCTCCTCCAGCAAGTTGGCTGCAGATCTGAATTATAAACTGTAATAAAACATTGCATATATTGGGGGCCATCTATTCAAACTACCACACAGGTCTAGGTAAGAGATAAGAATTCTCTCTAGTGCAGACCATCCTGCCTGCCTATTTCAAGAAACTAACTAACTGCTTACCATGGAGCCCCCCCACCCCAACAGCAGACATTTAGACTATTTCTACAAGTTGGCCTTCAAAATATAGTTCTATTTTTAAATTTCTTCAACAAGTAGACAGAGCCCCCTTTTCCCTTCACTGATGCCATTGCGAGGGGAATCAGAGCCCTCAGTCTGGCTTGAACTCAGGCTCAAAACCTTCACAGTTCAGCAGGAATGCTGGCACATACCGGGTAGAACACACACACACACACACACACACACACACATACACACACACACGGCTGCCAGGTTTGGTGGTGCACGCCTTTAATCCCAGCACTTGGGAGGCAGAGGTAGGAGGATAACCATGAGTTTGAGGCCATCCTGAGACTACATGGTAAATTCCAGGTCAGCCTGGGCTAGAGTGAGACTCTACCTTGAAAAAAAAAAAAAAAAAAAAGCAAAAAACAAAAGTGAGGCTGAAGGGCATCAACCCCCATTTGGCCCTCCTCTCCCCTTCCCTTTCCAGATTTGTCTCCCAAAGTCATTCCTAAAATCTACCTCCCTTGCTCAAAACCCACCAAAGGTCCATGACTTTTGTGAAGAGACACATTCCTTTAGCAGTGTCCCCAAGCCCTGTAGCATGGCTTCTGCATTTCCATGCTGTTATGGTTACCTTCTCATTGTTGGTATAAAAAGCCTGACTAAAGGCAGCTGATGGGAGGAAAGGACTTATTTTGGCTTACAGTCTTGAGCGGAAGCCCCATGATGGCAGGGGAAAGATGGTCGAGTGGAGGCTGGACTACTTCCTGACTGACATTAGGTAGACAACAGCAGCAGGCGAGTGAGCCCAACTCTGACAAGGGGGAGCTGGCTATAACACCCCTAAGCCTGCCTCCAACAACACTCTTCCTCCAGCAAGGTTCTACCTTCCAAACTGCCACTGGCTGGGGACCAAGCTGGAGACCACACGCAAGTTTAAGGGGGGGACACATCTGATTCAAACCACCACACCTACTTAACTTGCACCATGCAGCTCTTGCTTCAGACATGGAATTCAACATAGAAGCTTATTTAGGAAATAGAAAAACAACATTAGTAATTTCTTTTTCCTTTTTTTTTTTTTGAGGTAGGCTCTCTCTCTAGCCCTAGAATTCATTATGTAGCCTCAGGGCGGCCTCAAACTCTTGAAAATCCTACCTCTGCCTCCCGAGTGCTGGGATTAAAGGCATGTGCCACCATGCTTGGCTAGCATTAACAATTTCTGGCACTGTGCTCCTGATAATAAAATCCTAATTCTCGGGCTGGAGAGATGGCTTAGCGGTTAAGTGCTTGCCTGTGAAGCCTAAGGACCCCAGTTCGAGGCTCGGTTCCCCAGGTCCCACGTTAGCCAGATGCACAAGGGGGCTCACGTGTCTGGAGTTCGTTTGCAGAGGCTGGAAGCCCTGGCGCGCCCATTCTCTCTCTCTCCCTCTATCTGTCTTTCTCTCTGTGTCTGTCGCTCTCAAATAAATAAATAAATTAATTAATTAAAAAAAATCCTAATTCTCTTTGCAGAGTCCAGGATGCATCTGGTTTTCTGTTTGAAGCCCTCATAGGTAAGAAATACAGAAAAGAAGGCAAAGATAACCACACCCAGATATTCTTTTTTTTTTTTTAAGGTTGTTATCTTTGCACATGACTTGTTTTTAACCATTTACAATGTTCTATATATAGGTCACATTTTAAACTCTTTTTAAGGACATGAAAAGTATATTTTTTAAACTATGGAGACTTTTAAAACATCTATTTATTTATGAGAGCAAAAGAGGCAGAGGGAGGGGACAAGGAGTGCGCCAGGGCCTCCAGCCTCTGCAAATGAACTCCAGACGCGTGCGCCCCCTTGTGCATCTGGCCAACGTGGGTCCTAGAGAACTGAACCAGGGTCCTTTGGCTTTGCAGGCAAATGCCTTAACCACTAAACCATCTCTCCAGCCCATGAAAAGTATTTTTAAGGACATTAAAAGTACAAGCAAAACGATAAAGAAACTTCAAAAACAGATCGATTTACATCATATGTAAGAAGGGACAACCTAACATATAACATTATCCTTTCAAACAAATCTGATAAAAAACATCTTTTAAGTTTAGTGTTCAAAAAACAGGTTTCTCATTCAGAAATGAAAATCTTCTCATTTAGAAAATCAGGATATCATTTGATTAGTAAGGCCTGTTATCCTCCTGCAATTTTTTACTTCCTTCTCTTCATTTAATAATTCTAAATCCCTAAGAACAAATTTTATTATAGTATAAAACTCGGGCTGGAGAGATGGCTTAGTGGTTAAGCGCTTGCCTGTGAAGCTTAGGGACCCTGGTTCGAGGCTTGATTCCCCAGGACTCACATAAGCCAGATGCACAAGGGGGCACATGCATCTGGAGTTCGTTTGCAGTGGCTGGAGGCCCTGGTGCGCCCATTCTCTCTCTCTCTCTCTCTCCCTCTTTCTCTGTCTGTTGCTCTCAAATAAACAAAAAACCAATAAATAAGAATATAGTATGAAACTCTTCAGAACAACAAATTATATACTCAATTATTTTAGTAAAAACGCTTTCTTCCAAAAAGGTAAACATCCAGTAAATAGAACGTCAGTGACACTCCACGCAGAGCAGCACAGCATTTCACTTATGAAAGAGGTGCATTTTAGTGTATTTGGTGGTAAGGTTTTTGTTTGTCTTAATACAAAGTACTTCAGCAAAAGAACAAAGCCATTTATTATTTTAACACCCAACCCTTTTACCTGGTTTCATTATTTGAATAGAAAAATTGTTAATTTGTGTAGAATTTTGCCTATAGGACCAGGCCAGAGAAGGTCTGAAATATCTAAGTCATCTGGCTAAAGAAAGCTGTTTACTTGAGACTTGGAGGCATTCGTTCATCGCTTGGGGCTTGAAGGCAGTCTTCAGTGAACTTCTTCCCTTACAGTTTTCAGAGTTAAGCACAGGACCTGGGCTCCCGGAAGGGGTTGCTTCCAGCTGGGACACCAACCAGCAGGCGTCCTTGCCGGCATTCCGCGTGCAGCACTGAGGAAGCTCTGCAGCGCTGGGAGGCCTTGATCCTCTCCACGCCTGTGGCCTCCAGCTCGAGCTGCTCCACCAGGTGCTGCTGGCCCTGGAGGACATGGCGATGACCACACCTAGATATTCTTTCGTGATGGGCACCACTTCTTTTACCGCAGGGCTTTACATCCTGTCACGTTTGTACCCCTCTTCCCCTTCTACACTGAAGATGCTTCAAAATATCCTTTGGATTCTGACAGTGACTTGTGAGGCAGGGTCTCGTGTAGCTCAGGTTGGCCTTGTACTCTCTGTAGCCAAGAATGACCTTGAATTCCTGACCCTCCCACCTCTGCCTACTGAGTGCTGGGACTACAGCTGTGCCCCAGCCTGCTTGGCTTCATTCTTTTAAGATCAGATGTTTACCTTCCCTCTAACTGTGCTCCAAGAGGGTGATGACTGTTGCCGTTAATTTCTTGTTGCTGGGACAAAACACCTGACCAGAGTCAGCTTATGGAAGGAAAGCGTTTATTTTGCCTTAAAGTCTGCTGGGGAAGTTTCGTCATGGCATGGCAGAGCAGAGGCTGGGCATCACCTCTTGACACAGCAGCTGGGAAGTAGCAGCAAGAATGAGTTAGCTCTGGCAAAGAGGGAGCTGGGGTCTAACACCCTAAGGCCCAACCCAAACAATATACCTCCTCCAGCAAGGCTCCAACTCTCAAATGAGAAAACTGGGGACTGAGCAAGAGGCTTAATCACAAACACATGAGACGATGGGGGTACACAAACTACCCCAAAGACCAAGTCTCTTTTTCATCTCTTACTTATCTCTAGCAGCTGGCACAATGCCAGGCTTGTAGCAGGCACCCAGGGTAGCACCACTTTTAACCATGCTCCATCCAGGGGCTGTACTGCAGCTGGCTCATTCATCCCTGCTTGTGACTGATGACTGTTTAGCTCTCCTTCCAACTCTGTACTTAGCCATGCCAGGAGAGCTTTAGGCAAGCTTTATATCATGGAAATGGACAATTTCTGAGAGCCAGATCTCTTTCCACTCCCTATCTGTTGTTCAGTGTTTGTCAGCTCACCCCTGGGTATGTGAGAGAGACTCTCCTTGTCATCTCTCTGTCTTTACTTCCACACTTTTGATGAATGTTACATAATCTTAGTATATCTGTGGTCAGTTCTTTGCCAGATTTTCTAGTTCTTCTAATTAGCATGCACTCTTTTCCTGTGTAGGCGTGAGATGTAAAATCAACAGGAATTGGAACGTGTGATATTTAAACGCTGGTGTGATAGAACTGAAAGGCTTGATCACTCCACCGGAATGTGTCAGGATTTCAGGAAGCCCAAGGCCCGTGACAGTCTATGCAGCTTCCTAAAAACATGCTGACTCTCTGCATCTGTTTTGGTGGTGACAGGATGCCCCAGGAAAGGTGATGGGGGCTCCTTGGGCCAGCTTCATGCCTCATTTCACGTTGGGAGCCCCATGCAGCTCTGCGGAATCACTCCCTGCTTCTTGGTTTTGTGTCGTCAAGTGAGTAATGACAGGTGGAGGTCAATGACTCACCCCTGGCTCTAGGAACAGTGTGGGTGAGGCCAGCCATGTGGCCAGCAGGTAGAGGATGGCTCTGGGTGACAACCCTGTTGAAGTAGTTTGCTCATGACCACCCTCGTGAACAGACTCTTTGTCACTGAAAGTTTTGTCCTTTCAGAGCAGGGAGGGGGCTGAGGCAGGGTGGGAGGGTGTGGGGGGGTCCTATCTTCGATGTGCATTGGCTACTTTTGACATCCTGGTATTTCAGTGAGGTGAAAGCACAATTGTTATTGAGAAAAGGGTCTTGAAGAACAGAGACAGGAAGAGGGAGGTGCCCAACCAAAACCTTACAACAGTTGCTGTTGAGGTGTGTTCATGCCATACATGTCATGGTCCCCAGTGACACGTGGACACTGGGGTAACTGTGGATGTCATCTGGAGCCTACTTTTCCCTTGGCTCGATTGTGGGATACCCTAGCCTCAGGGAAAACTATGACCATAGGCTTCAAAATGACCCAGCATGTGCTCTGCCTTTGGGGAGTGGTGGTAGATTCTGTCTTGCTGATAAAGCACCTGCCCTGATGCATTTCTATAGAAGATCCCAGGTTGCTTAGCGATTAGAGGTCTTTGAGGCATCCTAGGCAGCTTCAGTTGTATTTCCAAATGCTTAAAACTTAAAAGCCCTATGTCTTATACTAAAGCACCCCTGGAGGTTATTAGCTTGCAGAAGTCCCAGGAGATGTAGAGGCATCATAGAAGAAAACACAATGCCTCATGAAGGTTATTCTCATCACCTGTTTAAGGCCTTGGTCAAAAGCAACGATTGGGCTGGAGAGATGGCTTAGTGGCTAAGGCATTTGCCTGCAAAGCCTAAGAAGTCATGTCTGAACCTCCAGGTCCCATGTAAGCCAGATGCACAGTGATGCAAGCATGAAATGTCACATGAGTGCACAAGGGAGTGCACATGTCTGGAGTTTGTTTGTGGCGGCTGAAGTCTGTACTGCACTCATTCTCTCTCAAATAAAAAAAAAAGCAAGCATTTCTGGGGTAACATGCAGGTTGTGGGACTGACAATGACAAGGAGGTTCCCATTCCTAAGCAAGGTGAAGCCTGTTCACAGTCTCTCTGAGGAACCTGCTCTAGACCCTGCACACAGCATGGTAGCTGGCAGATCATCAGAACATGGCACCTCTCAAGACCTATACCAATTCATACTGGCTGTCACACACAGCCCTGTCCTCCTGTGAGGCTTCAGCTATGCTCTCTTTCCCCAACTCACCCTGAGAGCTCATTCCACCTCAACTCACCCTTGCATTACCATCAGGAGCTGTGACTTTGGCCTGTTTGGGCATGTATTAGTCAGGATGCTCTAGAGGAACAGAAGTGACAAAATATGAATTATAATGGAGATTTATTAGAGTACCTTACAGGACACAGGCTGGGAAGTCCAATAATACCTGTGATCAGGCTGGACAGATTCTGAGAATATGGAGGCTGTTCAGTCCTCGAGGCAGGGTGTCCTAGCAGTCCCAGTCTGGCACTGAAGGGCTGGAGGATTCCTGGAGATCCACTGGTCTTCAGTCCATGTTGGAAATGCTGATGAAGCTGGGTTCTATGCTCACGAAGGAGAGCAGCGACAGGATAGATGCATACACCAGCAAGTAGCACAGGCAGCCAAGAAAAATGCCCTGTGTTTTCTGGAAGCTTCTTTATGTATAACTGGAAAGACCACCCACTCCAGAGGAGGCCTTCTTCCATCAGTCCTTCCTGGAAACACCCTCACAGGCCCGCAAAAGAGGTGTGTCCCTCATCTCTAATTTGATCAAGTTGGCAATAGAATTTAACTGTCATGGGGTGTCAGATGTTTCTAAGTCATAACCCAAGATTCTGCCGACTCTCCTGTCCCTGTGTGTTTGTATGGCCACTGAATCAATAGGATTTTGGAGAATCACCTCATGAATAACCTGCATATGGCTCAGTACATGTGGCTGTGAAGGTTGCCAGCACCTCCTAAACCTAGCAGGAGGGAGCTGCACAGGTGATCCTGGCCAGGATCTCACGCCAACGCCAAGAGATTCTGTATCAGTTACCCAAGAATTTTTTAAATGTATGTGTATGCATGTGTGTGCGTGCATGTGTGTGTGCATATGTGTCTGTGCATGTGTTTTGTATGTGTTTGTGCACATGTGTGTATGTGTGCATGTATATGTGTGTGTTCATGTGTATGCATATGTATGTATGTGCATGTGTGCATGTGTGTGGGGAGTGTGCATGGAGGCCTGAGGACAATCTCAGCATCCTATCTCAGGAATGCTGTTCCCCTTCTTTATTCTTTTATGTATTTATTTTTATTTTTATTTATTTGAGAGAGAGAGAGAGAGAGAGAGAGAGAGAGAGAGAGAAAGGGAGAGAACGGGCACTCCAGGGCTCCAGCCACTGCAAATGAACTCCAGATGCACTCCCTTGTGCATCTGGCTAATGTGGATCCTGGGGAAATCGAGCATTGAACCGGGGACCTTAGTCTTCACAGGCAAGTGCTTAAGTGCTAAACCATCTTTCCAGCCCTTCTTTATTCTTTATTTTATTATTATTATTATTTTTTGTTGTTTCAAGGTAGGGTCTCACTCTAGTCCAGGCTGACCTGGAATTCACTATGGAGTCTCAGGGTGGCCTCGAACTCACGGCGATCCTCCTACCCCTGCCTCCCGAGTGCTGGGATTAAAGGCGTGTGCCACCACGCCCGGCACCTTCTTTATTCTTTTAAAAATATTTTTATTTAAAAGTGATGCTGGGATTAAAGGCGTGTGCCACCACGCCCGGCACCTTCTTTATTCTTTTAAAAATATTTTTATTTAAAAGTGATGCTGGGATTAAAGGCGTGTGCCACCACGCCCGGCACCTTCTTTATTCTTTTAAAAATATTTTTATTTAAAAGTGATGGTGCACACCTTTAATCCCAGCACTCGGGAGGCAGGGGTAGGAGGATCGCCGTGAGTTTGAGGCCACCCTGAGACTCCACAGTGAATTCCAGGTCAGCCTGGACTAGAGTGAGACCCTACCTCGAAAAAACAACAACAAAAAATATTTTATTTATTTATTTGCCTCAAACTCACAGTGATCCTCCTACCTGTGCCTCTCCAGTGCTGGGATTAAAGGTGTGCATTACCATGCCCAGCCTTTCTTTCTCCTTCCTTCCTTCCTTCCTTCCTTCCTTCCTTCCTTCCTTCCTTCCTTCCTTCCTTCCTTCCTTCCTTCCTTCCTTCCTTCCTTCCTTCCTTCCTTCCTTCCTTCCTTCCTTCCTTCCTTCCTTCCTTCCTTTCCTTCCTTCCTTCCTTCCTTTCCTTCCTTCCTTCCTTCCTTCCTTCCTTCCTTCCTCCCTCCCTCCTCCTCCCTCCCTCCCTCCCTCCCTCCCTTCCTTTCTCCTTTCTCCTTTCCACCTTTCCTCTCTCCCTCCCTCCCCCCTCCCTCCCTTCTTCCTTCCTTCCAGAGAATGAGTGCACCAGGGCATTTCAGCCCCTGCAAACTCCAGACACATGCGTCCCCTTGTGGGCATGCATGGCATTGCACACTTGCATCTGGACATACATGGGACCTGGAGGATTCCAACAGAAGGTCTTAGGCTTCTTAGGCAGGCACTTTAACCACTAGGTCATCTCTGCAGGCCCCCTTCTTTCTTTTTTGAAACAGGGGCTTTCATTGGCCTGGAGCTTGTCAGTTAGGCTCGACTGGCTGGCAAGCATGCGTGGGAATTAGGATTACAAATTCAAGTCATCACAACCAGTATTTTTTTCATGGGTACTAAGTATTAATTCAGGTCCTCATGCTTGTGAGGCATTTACATAATAGAAAGTCATGTCACCATTGAGAAATGTGAGCCTGTAATTGCTGATGACAGACCCAAGGTCCACCATGAGTAAAGCAGGCGGTGGTAAATTGGACATGCAAAGGTTCAATATTTCTGGGTAGGTAGTGCATGTATATCCACATGTTTGTACGTGCATAAAAATGACGGGATGTCCCCTGCCCTGTCAAGCTTTTACTTCACAATATCTTCACTGTTTGGTGTTTTTATGAGTGTACATCACTTTTGTAATGAGAACAATCTGATGTGAAAAGCTAAAGTCGGGGAGACGGCTCAGTGAATAACTCACTCACCTCTCAAGCTTGACTACCTGAGTTTGAGCCTCAGACACTAGTAAAAAGCCAGAAGCTCTGGTGGGCATGTGTAATCCCCGCACCCTGGCAGGGGATGTAAGATGGAGACAGGAGAATTTCCCAGAAGCTGTCAGTGAGCGCAACAGAAAGAACAATCACAGCAGCTTGAGACTGAGAGAAACTCTGCGTCAGATGAGTGGTGAGGACAGACCTTAAAGCTGCCTATGACTCCCGCAGTCTGTGGCACACGTATGCCTGTATTCATACACAAGAACACATATACACATGTGTACACACACATACACAAAAACAAAGAATTTCAAAAGACAAATCATTAAACTTCAATAAAGCTAAAGTTAAATGTCATTGCCAGAAATGTAACTAAGTGCAAAAAGTGGGGGATGTCCCAAAGTGCTGCTGGAGTAAGAGAGGTGACTAGCCTGAAGCCATGGGGGAGATGGGGAGGCAGGCATAAGAACTCCTTCTGTGGAGTGGACAGGAGGTGGACAGGATGGAAGATTCTGCACACCTGGGTCTTAGTGAGGGCTGCATGTGGAAATATCTATACCTGTACAGATGGGTGCCTAGAAATACACATGAAAGCATGCTATTTTTTGCACAAGATATGTGTTTTAATTTGATTTCCTTACATTTGTCAATATTTTCTAAACAGCCTAGGCAAACACTCTGGATTTTATTTTATTGTTTTAGTAAAAACATAAAGGAATAGGTGGTATTTACGTGGGTGGGAAAGAAATGACCTCCCTAGGGGAAGGGAGATGGATGGACAAGTGAGACTGGATGGTCCCCAAGCAAAGATGAAGGGACATTGCTTCTCATCATCTTTTCAAGTCCTCAGGCAAGGTGAGTGGGAATGTGATCAGGATTTATCAGCTACCTGCTGTGTTCCAACCCTGAGCCAGGTGCCTCCCTTAACTCAGAGTCCTCCAAGGGCTCTTGCCTGGAATACAGTACATCTCTGGGAGGGGCGGAGGAGGCACAGGAAGGAGGATGCTGCAGGATGGATGGGTAATAGTCTGTTAAATTGGAGTTTAAGGTGATGGACCAAGATGCGTCTTACAGTGACCGGCCAGCCAAGATGTACATTTCACAGATGATGCTCAAACACTGTCTCATGGCTTCACATCCCCACTTCCCCTAAGTATGCTAGAAGGACAGACTGTATGAGCACTGGTAGAAGAGACTTTGAGAGACACAGAGAGAGAGAAAGAGAGAGAGAGAGAGAGAGAGAGAGAGAGGGGGCTAGAGCTTTAGGGGAACTCTGAAGACCTCACCTTGTACCAAGGGCAGTGGGGGAGAACAGCAGCAAGCTTGGTTCAGCTTGAGGGAACAGTAAATATTCATATATATACATATATATGTACATATACATATATAAATAATTTTTTCTTGTTTTTAAAAATTAGTTATGTACACAGTGTGTATACAACCATGTTGGTACCATCGTTAGCCTCCTCCCTCCACAGGGACCCTCATCATCGGGGAATGTGGGTCGTGCATTGTGGGGTTAACCATCAGTTATGGGTAAGAAGAAATATCTCTGTGCATAATGTCCCAACATGTGGGTCTAACAATCTTTCCACCCCCTCTTCTGCAAATTTCCCTGAGCCATGTTGGGTTTGTTTTAGGTCTACTTCAGTGATGAGGTCTTGGGAGCCTCTATTTCTCTGGATATCTGGTTTGGTAGGAGTTGAGTGTTCTCTGTGTCTATCTCCTTCACCCTTGTGCTGGTACCTGGTTCACCAAGAAAGCAGCACTCTTTCTCATTCCCCAATTACTTTTGGTTTCATCTGGGGCCCTGGTGAGGTGCAATGGGCTGATTCTCTCTTCAGGATCTGAGTCCACCTGAAAAAGAGAAACAAGTACTCCAATGGAGAGTGAAGTCAGCACTTGATAAATGAGATAACCATTATTATTTTTAGAGAGAATTTAATAGGGGTAGGTCCTTTTGCAGCCCACGATTAATAAGAGCTTGACAATGGAGTGTTGGCTCATATATGGATACGGTTCTGACTTGTTTCCCAGCTCTAGCTATGTGTTCTGTTCCATTGAGCAGATCAGTTAACCAAATCAAGAGCAGTTGGTTACCCACTATGGCTGTGTGCTGCTATTGCACTTGTGTGAGCATCACATCAGGTTGTTTGCTGCTGAGTAGCTTAGACCATGAGTTGCTTGGACAGATGTTGGTCATTTTCCTCCAATCGTTCATGTAGCACCTTCTGGCACTAGATGAACTAACTGTCTGGGGACTGATTCTCTTCCAGATTCCAGCTAGGTCACTCCATATTTCATATCAATAGCAAGCATATGGTATCTTCAGCAGTAAGGTCTTACCACTAACATTTAGTGGGTCATCAAGTGCTCTGATAGAAATCTGCCTTCTTTTGGGAAACCTTTTAGATCTCTCTGATATATATATATATATATATTTTTTTTTGAGGTAGGGTTTCACTCTATCCCAGGCTGAGCTGGAATGCTGTAGTCTGAGGCTGGCCTCAAACTCACAGTGATCCTCTTAACCCTGCCTCCAAAGTGCTGGGATTAAAGATATGCACCACCATGCCCGGCTCAGCATATTTTTGATGTTTATCAATTTCATGCATGTATACAGTGCATTTGATCTCCAGTGCAATCCTTCTTTTCCCCTTTCTGCTCCCACTAAAATCTTCTTCCCATTAGATCTCCATCCTACTTCCATGCCTTTTTTTGACCTACTGATTTAACTTGGGATCACTTGCCTAAGCATGAGTGGGAAGTTATTTACTGGAGAATGGGCAATCTGCCAGTGGCTATCCCACTAAAGAATATGAATATCCCCTCTCCTAGCAATCATTAGTTTCCACTCCTTACTCTTGGAGGTATGGAGTCTCCTGGGTCCTTCCTCATCTGTGATGAGATATTGACAGGTTCCATCATGCACAGGAAACCCAGTCCACTGTGAGTTCATGAATGTAGTGGGTTTGTTGACTGCAGAAGGTAGCATGCCACAGCTTCACTTCCTATCACCCTGCTCTTACATTCTTTCTTTTAAAAAGTTTATTATTTATTTATTTGAGAGAGAGAGAGAGAGAATGGGCACACCAGGACCTCTAGTCACTGCAAACAATCTCCAGACGCATGTGCCACCTTGTGCATCTGGCTTATGTGGGTCCTAGGGAATCAAACCTGGGTCCTCAGGCTTTGTAGGCAAGCACCTTAATGGCTAAGCCATCTTTCCAGCCCTACATTCTTTTTTTTCTTAAATATTATATTTATTTATTTATTTATTTATTTATTTATTTATTTATTTATTTATGAGAGAGAGAGAGAGAGAGAGAGAGAGAGAGAGAGAGAGAGAGAGAGAGAGAATGGGTGTTCCAAGGCCCCTAGCCACTGCAAAAGCGTGTACCCCCTTGTTCATCTGGCTGATGTGGGTCCTGGGGAATTGAATCCGGGTCCTTTGCCAGCTCTACATTCTTTCTGTTCCTTCTTCCTTGAGTTTCCCTGAGCCTTGGAGGGTGTGGTTTGGATGTGATATTTAAGGCCAAGCACAAACCAGTCACGTATTCCCTGTAACTTTGTCATCCGTGAATCTCTGTAGTCGCCTTCACTCTGACTGAAGAAAGCTCCGTGTTTTGTGTGAGGCTGTGAGTAGTACTGATCTGTGGAGACAAACATGGATGTTTAAAAGGTAGTTTGGGAAAAAAATGAAAAAATAAAAGGTAGTTTGGGGAATAGTATTTTATCACAGATGTTGCTAAGCATTTCCAGGGCACCCTAATAATGATAAGCCAACACGTGGCTGGATTTACTGTGACTTTAAATTCTATAACAGTGCTCCTCCTTGTGGTGTGTGTCCTTGGCAGGGTGTGCCCACCCACTGTCCCTCCAGCCTAGTTTGGTGCTGTAGGGGTGATCCTCCAGTTTCCTTAATGAAGAGAACAAGACTAGTTTCTCTCTAGTTCTCTATTACCAAAAAAGTATGTATGGTTTGGGGATATGGACAGTAGACTGGGCTCTGATTCCCTTCTGAGAAATCTGAAGGGGTGGGGCAGGTGGATCAGCTGTCACTTGCTGTGGGGTGGGGGGTGCATTGGGACAGCTTTGTCCCCCAGGTGATCAGGGTGGAGGATGCTGACTTGTTCTGTGTAGGCCAGCTTGGGGCCGCATACAGAAGAAGCCTGGGTTGGGGTCACAACGGGTCCCATCCGAGAAGGCTGCTGGAGGAGACTTGAGCACATGTCAGGATGCTTGACTAAGAGACTCACCCAGGGACAAGCGAAAGCAGAAACGTCTCCAAAAGGAAAAGTCAGAGCCAGAGAGCCCCAAACCAACAGACACAGGGCCCCCCCCAAGGAACTTTCCTTACTCCTTGTTCTTTCCCAGCCTCTTCAGACTCCAGGGCATGGGAGTCAGACCTAGTAGCAGTCAGTGGGAGAAAGAGGAAGAGAAAGAACCTTCAGGAGGCTTTTCCCTGCAACTAGTCTGTGCCCAGCCTGTTGACGGCCTGGAGGCCTTTGGTAGTCAGGGGTGCCAGAGTAGTCAAACAGGGACCTGCGTGAATAGAGGGGAGCAAAGATATAGTTGCCATGGACACAACCCTTGTGTGTACCATATACAGGTACCCAAGAATAGCCTAAACATTAGGACTCTATCCTATTGGGTCCTGAGTACCAGGAGGACAGGTTGGCATGGTGATATTCATAAAGCATCTTCAATACCCAGCAGAGTGCCTGGCATATGTTGTAGAATTCATGAAAAAATTTAAAAAATGTTTTTATTTGTTTATGGGGGGGAGGTAGAGAAAGAGGAAAAACAAAAACAAAGAGAATGGGTATGCCAGGGCCTTTTGCTGCTATAAACTCCATATACATACACCACTTTATGTGTCTGGCTTTATGTGGGTACTGGGGAATCAAACCCAGACTGGCAGGCTTTGCCTACAACCATCTTTAATCACTGAGCCATCTCCCCAGCTCTATAAATATTTTTTGACTCAATTGATTAAGCTGGGTGGGCTCCACTCTAAGGGCACAGAGGGATGAAACAGCAGTCTCTCAGTGAACTTGCAGATAATCCTGCTGTGTCTGGAAGACCACACAGTGCCTCCGTCTCCTTCTTCCATTGCCCTGGCTTCCAGCTCTGGCTTGGTTTTCCCATCTTTCGATGCATTTGTCAGTCTAGGCTTTAGAAAAGCTACACTTTTGGTTTCTGTTTTTGAGTTTTGCTAAAGATAAAGTTATTTAGCAAAGTGCAAATCTTTGCTATTTGCAATTACATGTATTATCACTCATTTCTTGAAGCAAACCTGAAAATCAGTTACTGTTCTTAATTCTTTTGTTTTTGGTATTCTTTTTTTCACTTTCTTTTTTTTTTATCTTTTCACAATTTTTATTAACATTTTCCATGACTATAAAAAAAATCCCATGGTAATACCCTCCCCACCCACAGTTTCCCCTTTGAAATTCCATTCTCCATCATATTACCTCCCCATCTCATTCTACTTACATACTTATATACAATACCAATCTATTAAGTACCCTCCTCCCTTCCTTTCTCTTCCCTTTATATCTACTTTTTAACTTACTTGCCTCTGCTACTAAGTATTTTCCTTCTCACACAGAAGCCCAATCATCTGTAGCTAGGATCCACATATGAGGGAGAACATGAGGCGCTTGGCTTTTTGAGCCTGGGTTACCTCACTCATTATAATCCTTTCCAGATCCATCCATTTTTCTGCAAATTTAATAACTTCATTTTTCTTTACCACTGAGTAGAACTCCATTTTGTAAATGTGCCACATCTTCATTATCCATTCATTAGTTGAGGGACATCTAGGCTGGTTCCATTTCCCAGCTGTTATCAATTGAGCAGCAATAAACATTGTTGAGCATGTACTTCTAAGGAAATTAGATGAGTCCTTAGGATATATGCCTAGGAGTGGTATAGCTGGGTCATATGGTAGATTAATCTTTAGCTGTTTTAGGAACCTCCACACTGATTTCCACAATGGCTGGACCAGATTGCATTCCCACCAGCAGTGTAGAAGGGTGCCTCTTTTTTCACATCCCCGCCAACATTTATGATCATTTGCTTTCATGATGGTGGCCAATCTGACAGGAGTGAGATGGAATCTCAATGTAGTTTTAATCTGCATTTCCCTGATGACTAGTGACGTAGAACATTTTTTTAGATGCTTATATGCCATTTGTATTTCTTCCTTTGAGAATGCTCTATTTAGATCCATAGCCCATTGTTTGATTGGCTTATTTGATTCCTTATTATTTAACTTTTTTTTTTTTTAAAAAGCATTTTTATTTATTTATTTGAGAGCGACAGACACAGAGAGAAAGACAGATAGAGGGAGAGAGAGAGAATGGGCGCGCCAGGGCTTCCAGCCTCTGCAAACGAACTCCAGACACGTGCGCCCCCTTGTGCATCTGGCTAACGTGGGACCTGGGGAACCAAGCCTCGAACCGGGGTCCTTAGGCTTCACAGGCAAGTGCTTAACCGCTAAGCCATCTCTCCAGCCCTAACTTTTTTTTTAAATTATTTATTTATTTATTTGAGAGCGACAGACACAGAGAGAAAGACAGATAGAGGGAGAGAGAGGGAATGGGCGCGCCAGGGCTTCCAGCCTCTGCAAACGAACTTCAGACGCATGTGCCCCCTTGTGCATCTGGCTAACGTGGGACCTGGGGAACCAAGCCTCGAACCGGAGTCCTTAGGCTTCACAGGCAAGCGCTTAACCGCTAAGCCATCTCTCCAGCCCTTATTTAACTTTTTGAGTTCTTTGTATATCCTAGATATTAATCCTCTATCAGATATATAGCTGGTGAAGATTTTTTCCCATTCTGTAGGTTGCCTCTTTGCTTTATCAACTGTGCCTTTTGCAGTGCAAAATCTTTGTAATTTCATGAGGTCCCAGTGATTAATCTGTGGTTTTATTGCCTAAGCAATTGGGGTTGTATTCAGAAAGTCTTTGCCAACACCAATATGTTGAAGGGTTTCCCCTACTTTTTCCTCTAGCAGTTTCAGACTTTCAGGTTTGATGTTTAGGCATCTAATCCATTTGGACTTAATTCTTGTGCATGGAGAAAGAGAAGAATTTATTTTCATCCTTCTGCAGATATATATCCAGTTTTCGCACACCATTTGCTGAAGAAGCTGTCTTTTCTCCAATGAGTATTTTTGGAATTTTTATCGAATATCAGGTGGCTATAGCTACTTGGGCTTACATCTGGGTCCTCTATTCTGTTCCACTGATCTACATGTCTGTTTTTGTGCTAGTACCATGCTGTTTTTGTTACTATGGCTCTGTAGTATAGGTTAAAATCAGGTATGGTGATACCAACAACCTTATTTTTGTTGCTCAGTATTATTTTAGATATTCGAGGTTTTCTGTGATTCCAAATGAATTTTTGGATTGTTTTTTCTATTTCCATGAAGAATGTCTTTGGAATTTTGATAGGGATTGCATTAAATGTGTAGATTGCTTTTGGTAAGATTGCCATTTTCACATTATTGATTCTTCCAATCCAGGAACAAGGGATGTTTTTCCACTTTCTAGTGTCTTCTGCAATTTCCCACTTGAGAGTTTTAAAGTTCTCATTGTAGAGATTCTTTACTTCCTTGGTTAGGTTTATTCCAAGGTACTTTATTTTTTTTTGATGCAATTGTGAATGGGAGTGATTCTCTGATTTCATCCTCTGTGTGTTTGTTGTTAGCATATATGAAGGCTACTGAGTTTTGTGTATTTATTTTGTATCCTGCTACATGGCTGTAGGTTTTGATCAGCTCTAACAGCTTGCTAGTAGAGTCTTTAGGGTCCTTTATGTATAGAATCATGTCATCTGCAAATAATGATAACTTGATTTCTTCCTTTCCAATTTGTATCCCTTTTATGTGTGTCTCTTGCCTTATTGCTAAGGCTAAGACTTATAGAACTATATTAAATAAAAGTGGGGACAGTGGACACCCCTGTCTTGCTCCTGATTTTAGTGGACAAGCTTCCAGTTTTTCCCCATTTAGTAATATGTTGGCTGTAGGCTTGTCATAAATAGCTCTTACTATATCAAGATATGTTCCTTCTATTCCCAGTCTCTGTAGGACTTTTATCATGAAGGGATGTTGGATTTTGTTGAACACTTTCTGTGTGTCTAATGAGATGATCATGTGATTTTTTTGTCCTTCAACCCAATTATATGTGTGCTTTTCCTTTTCTTCAGCATGGAGGATTCTATCAAGTATTTTCTGTAGAGCTGGTTTTGTCTTCAAATACTCCTTTAACCTGCTTTTGTCATGGAATGTCCTTATTTCTCCGTCTATTTGAATGGATAACTTTGCAGGATAAAGTAACCTTGGTTGACAGTTGTTATCTTTCAGAACTTGGAATATATCACTCCAAGCCCTTCTGGCTTTAAAAGTTTGTGTTGAATAATCTGCTGTAATCCTGATGGGCTTGTTTTTGTAGGTAACTTGATTTTTCTCTCTAACTGCTTTCAATATTTTTTCTTTGGTGTGTGTGTTTGCAAGTTTGATTATAATATGGTGAGGAGAGGGTCTTTCCAGGTTTTGTCTGGCTGGGTTTCTAAAGGCTTCCTGTATCTGTATTGGCACCTCTTTCCCAATTTGGGGGAAATTTTCTTCTACGATTTTGTTGAAGACCCCTACTATGCCTTTGGAGTGGAATTCTTCTCCTTCTACTATGCCCTGGATTCTTATATTTGATCTTTTCATAGTGTCCCAAATATCTTGAAATTCCCACTCATACTTTTCTATAAGTTTGTCTTTCTCTTTGTTGGACTGTATTAGATCTGCCTCCTGGTCTTCTAGCTTAGATATTCTGTCCTCTCCTCCATCCATTCTACTGGTGAGATTTTTCTACAGAGTTTTTTATTTCATTAACTGTGTTCTTCATTGCTAGTAATTCTGATTGGGTTTTCTTTATTATTTCTACTTCCTTATTTATGTCTTGTATTGCCTTCTTTATTTCATGAAATTGGTGTCTTGCATCTTCTTTGATTCCTTTGATTTCCTCTTTGACTCCTTCGATTTGTTCTTTGACTTCTTTGAACATATTTACAATCATTCTTTTGAAATCTTTCTCAGGCATTTCCTCTAACTCGTTCTCACTGGAGGTCATTTCTGATGCATTAATACTTTTAGGTGGATTTATATTGTCTTTCCTTTTAGTGTTTCTTGTGTTATAATATATATATTTTTGCATCTTGGGTTAAGTTAATGTTTGGATTTTCTAGCTAGCTGGGTATTCTTAGCTGTATCAATTGATCTGATGTTATATATCTTCAGGATAGGAGCTTAAGGTGTTAGGTGTGGCTCTTAAGACTCTCAGAGTATCTACAAAGGTGCTCCTAGGGGTTGAATTTGCCTGGTATGGGAGTATTCAAGTAGGCTGAGTGGAATAAAATACAGGTAGATACTAAAATTTAACAAAACACTCTATACATTCAATCAAAAATGGCACCAAGTATTTATGTAAGAGTAGGTATTATAACAACCAGATCCTCTATCAACAAATTGGTTAAGATAACTGGTCTGTTGAGGGATCCAAGTCAGCTTGTGACCAAGTGAGACCCTTCCCTGGTGCAATCCCAGTTACCTTTTTGGATGAATTTTGTCTCAGTCAAGTTGCCGGTTGGGTCGTTGGGCTGCTGTTCTGATTTCTGGAGCTGTGCACTGGCCTCTCCTGTGGGGCAAACTGAGCCTGGCAACTGTGGCCCTGCAGATTGGCACCCCCACTGCTGGAACCGCTACTGCTGCTGCTAAAGCTGCCATTGCTGGATCTGCTGCTGCCGCCGCTGCTGCTGTAGCTGCCACTGCTGGATCCATTGCTGCTGCCTCTGAACCTGCTGCTGCTGGAACTGCCACTGCTGCTACTGAAGCTGGTTGGTGGATCCGTGGTTGCTGGGGCTGCTGTTGCTGGTGCTAGCACCACTGATGTTGCTGCCAGACTCTGCTCCTGCTTGGGTCCCGCTGTTGGCTCACGTTGGTGGGGCTGGGTCCTGGGACCGCTGCTCTGTTCACTGGAGCTGGGCACAGGCGGTGGGGGAGGGGAGGGAGCTGATGCTGCTCTAGTTCTCTCCGTGTTCCATGTGTTCTTAGACCTTGTGATCTGCTCCTCTGGTGTTCACTGCCACTCTCCCTTAACGTTTCAAGAGTTTGCAGAGATCCCGTGTGAGTAGAAACTCCCCTCACCTGGCTTTTCCCTGCGGCTCAAGCTGATGCTGGAGGCTTTCTGGTGCTGCTACCACAGTGGGCAGACCTGGCCGGGTTGCTTTTGCCGGCCTGTGCGGGCTCTGGATGCCCTGGATCTCTCCTACTTCTCTGCTGCTGTTTCAATTTCCTATACACCTTGCTTTTTAGTAAAAGTGTGTATTTTGCTGAGTTTTTTTGGTCTTTTTCCCCCTAGGCTGCTTTGGTGTGGTGCCTACACTACCATCTTAACTGGAAGTCCCCGGTATTTTGTGTGTGTGTGTGTGTGTGTGTGTGTGTGTGTGTGTGAGAGAGAGAGAGAGAGAGAGAGAGAGGGAGAGGGAGAAGGAGGGAGAATTGGTGTGTTAGGGCCTCCAGTCACTGAAATCAAACTCCAGACGCGTGCACCACCTTGTGTGCATGTGCGACCTTGCATGCTTGCATCACCTTGTGCATCTGGCTTACATGGGATCTGGATAGTTGAACATGAGTCCTTAGGCTTTGTAGGCAAGCACCTTAACCATTAAGCAATTTCTCCAGCCCTTGTTTTTATTTAAAAAACTTTTTTTTTTTTTTTTTTTAGGTAGGGTTTCACTCTAGCCCAGGCTGACCTAGAATTCACTATGTAGTCTCAGGATGACCTTGAATTTATGGCAATCCAATTTGGGGGAAGTGCTGGGATTAAAGGTGTGCACACTCAGCTCCTTGTTCTTAATTCTTAACTTCAGATAGGCTAAGTCACTTATTCAAGGCCATCACCCAAGCTAGCAAATCACCAAGGCAGGATTCAAATGTAGAATGCCTTAAAAATTTTATGAATATGGCATTTTTAAAGAAATACAGTCTAAGTTACCAATGTAGTTTTGTGTGCTACCTTTTGGAACACAGTCTATTGGTTGCTATTGGCAACTTTGTCTTAAATCTAATATTTATTTATATTAGGGACTCTGGACTCTGTGTTTAGTTGTATCTTTGTGTTTGCTTATGATTTTACATGTCACACTGTCATGATTACTGTATCAGTGTGTGTGTGTGTGTGTGTGTGTGTGTGTGTGTGCGCGCGCGTGTGGCACACAAATGGGGAAGGTCCCTTTTACTCTTAGTATGCTGTTTTCATGACAAAGTAGGTTGGGTTTTGCCAATTTCTCTTCTGCATCTGATGATAATGTGGATAATATCCATTATTTTAATTATATGGTGCATGACACTAGTTGATTTTTAAAAGTAAGTTGGACCTCCTACCATTTCTGTGCTAAATCTCATTTGATCTTGTTATACATTCCTTTTAGTACGTTGTAGATTTTGTTTGTTAGTATTGTGTTGAGGGTTTTTATTTTTATAACCATGAGGCATGTTGGTCTATAGTTTTCTGTACTCATGACATCTATTTTTGTTTTATTTTGGTTTGTGTTTTGAGATAAGTTCTCATTATGTAGCCCAGACTGGCCTTGAACTCATGATCTCCTAAGTGCTGAGAATATAGACATGTACCACTGTGCTGGCTTTGTTCTTGATACAGAACACCACTGGACTAGGATTAAAAAATGCTTCAATGATTCAATATGTTTATCTCTTTTCTGATTTTTTTGTTTGAGGTAGGTCTCACTGTAGTCCAGGCTGACCTGGAATTCACTATGTAGTCTCAGGGTGGCTTCGAACTCACAGCAATCCTCCTACCTCTGCCTCCCAAGTACTAGGATTAAAGGTGTGCAGCATCATGTCTTGGTGTTTTTTTTTTTATTCTCTGTGTGTGTCTGCATGTGCCATTCACACATGTGTGTTCAGATGTGCATGCTCCATGTGCCTGTGTGTGGAGCAGAGGAGGGCATCAGGTATCCTCCTCCATCATTTTCTGCATATGGCCCTGAAAAGAATCCCTCACTGAACCTGGAACAATGAGTGTCAGTGATCCCCCCATCTCTGCCCCTGCAGCTGTGGGGTCACAGGCATGTGGGACCATGCCTATGTGGTGCTGGGGATCCAGCTCAGGTCCTCATCCTTCTGTAGCCACTGCTCTTGCTTGCTGAGCCACCTCTCCGGCCCGCTCCTCTGCTGGATGAATCAGTGTGTGAAAGATTGGTATTAGTTCTTCTTTAAACATTTGACACATTTCATCAGTGAAGCCATTGAAGTTTCTCTCTGTGGGAATCTCTAATCCAATTTCCTTACTTGCTCTGGGTTTACTCAGATTAAACATATTTTTTTCTTGAGTGAGTTTTCATAGTTTGTATTTTGCTAGGAATTTGGCTATTTCATTCAGGCTAATTTGCTGGCAAACAGTTATTCAGCATATTCCCTTATAATCTTGTTCTTTCTGTGAGGTTGGTAATAAGGCCTTCTTTTTCTTTCTTGAGTTTGGTACCTTGAGGTTTCTTTCTTCTTTCTTTTGTGAGTATAAAGGATGGTAAGTTGTTCTCTTTTCCAATGTACTTTATTTATTTAATAGCCCTATTGAAAGGTAATTGTTACACAAAAATGTTTATACTTAATATGTACCACTTGGTAGATTTGAATGTATGTACACATGCATGTAACCATCACCAAGGTCAAGTTCATAAATGCATCCTTTGCCTCCAGAAGATCCTCCTGCCTCTCTTCCACTTAGCCTGGGATCCATCTCTTATTTTTCTTTTTCTTTCCTTCCTTCCTTCCTTTGGTCCCTCCCTCCCCTCTCTTTCTTTCTTCCTCCCTTTCTCTCTTTCTTTCTTATGAGAAACAGAGAGAAAGAAGCAGACTATGTGAGAACGTATGGGAGTCAGGGCCTCCAGCCACTACAAATGAATGGCACATATGACACTTTGTGCATCTGGCTTTATGTGAGTACTGGGGAATTGAACCCAGATCATCAGGCTTTGCAAGCACATGTCTTTAACCACTGAGCCATCTCTCAAGCCCTACCCTCTCAGGTGCATGGCTGCATAGCTGCATAGCAGATCTCCAGGGCTCATTCTTCTTATGTAACTAAAAGTTTATGTACATTTAGCTGTCACTCACTACTCACTGACCCAGCTTGGTAACTGCCTCTCCACTCTGCTTCTGTGAGTTTGATTATTTTAGATGTTTCATATAAGAGGGGTAATGCAGTATTTGTGCCTGTGTGCTTAGATTATGTCACTTAGCATAACAACCTCCAGGTTCATCCATGTTATTACTTATAGCAGGCTCTTCTCATACTAACAACTGAATTCCATTCCATTGTAAGTGTGTGTGCATGTGTGTGTGTAGACTACATTTTCTTTTCTCTTCCTGGGTTTTTGGACATTTGGGTTGTGTTATAATTGGAACAATCTGTTTCCTTGGAAACATACGTTGAGATTTAATCTTCATTATGAGATTCTAAGTCCTGGGACCAGGACCAGTGATGCAAGGTGGTTGGGGCTCTCCCCTCATGAGTGAATTCCACCCATGTAATTAATGGATTAGTGGGTTATTTGGGAGTGGTATGCTGTGACAGCCAGTCTGACCAGAGCTTTCTCTCACTCCCTGACTCTCACAGTGTGACACCTGGCATTACTTCAGGTCCTGCCAGGGGGGTATCAGATGTGGCTCTAACCTTGGACCAGGTCATGAGCCCAGATATACATTTTTCCCTGTATACTCTACCTAGTTTGTGGTATTGCGTTATTAGTGACAGAAAATGCTCTAGGACTGTATCTTTTTATATCTTGGGTGTTGTGAGAAATGCCACGGTGACCATGGAGCTGCTGTCTCTTTGAGACAGGGATTTCATTCCATTTGAGTATACACTCAGAGTGATATTGCTGGATTATGTAGTAGCTTTCTTTTTTATTTTCTTGAGGAAAATCCACAGTATTTTCAAAGAGGCTGTATGAAAATCATAATGGTATTTTAAAAAAGAAATAGAATAGAATCCTACAACTCATATTGGTTTATAAAGGACCCCAGATAGCCAAGGCCATCTGAAATAAGAGCTAAGCCAGAGGACTAATAATTCTTTTTTGTTTAATTTTTTTTATTCTTCTTTATTTATTTGAGAGCAAGAGAAATATGTATGTAGGGAGAGAGAGAAACGAGAGAGAGAGAGAGAGAGAGGATGGGTTCTCCAGCTGCTGCAAATGAACTCCAGATGTGTGTGCCCCTTGTGCATTGGGCTTATGTGGGTCCTGAGGAATCGAACCTGGAGGTTACAGGCAAGTGTCTTAACCACTATGCCATTTCTTCAGCCCCAAGGACTGACAAATCTTTATGTTAAGATACATTAAAGGGCTGGAGAGATAGCTTAGTGGTTAAGGGACTTGTCTGTGAAGCCTAAGGACCCAAGTTCAATCCTCCAGGTCCCACATAAGCCAGATGCACATGGTAGTGTATGTATCTGGAGTTCTTTTGCAGTGGCTAGAGGCTCAGGTGTGCCCATTCTTTCTCTCTCTTTCACTCCCTCTCTCTGTCTTTCATAAATAAATAAAAATAAAATTAAAAAAATATACATTAAAGATTTTTTAGTAATTAAAACAGATTTGTTCAGATACGATAGTTATATGCACTATGGAATAGGGTGGACAGTCCAAAATGACCCCAACTAATGTTGAGCAACAGTACTAAGGATCACAGAGGTGAAAGGAAGGTATCTTCAGCAAATGGTCTTGGAAAAACTGAATATCCATATGCAAAAAGGCAACATTGGGTCTGGGGAGATGGCTCAGCAGTTAAAGGTACTTGTTTGCAAGCCTGCTGGCCAGAGTTCAGATTCGCAGTGCCCATAGAAAGCTGAATACAAAGTGATGCACATGTCATAATCCCAGTGTGCCTATGGCAGTGGGAAGCTGAGCCGAGGAAGCCGGGAAGTGTGCGTTAGGCTAGCACACATGCAGTGGAAAAAACAAAGGCACCCGAGGCTGTCCTCAGACCACCACACCTTACTGATCACTTCCCCTCCATTCTATGCTTTCACCTTGAGTCACTTATTTTCTGCTCAGAGTTCCTTTAATATTTCTTTCAGAGTGAGTCTGCTGATAAGAAATTAGCTCAATTTTAAAAGTACTTATGAGAGGCCTGGAAAGATGGCTTAGCAGTTAAGTGCTGGCCTGTGAAGCCTAAGGACCCCTGTTTGAGGCTCGATTCCCCAGGACCCACGTTAGCCAGATGCACAAGGGGTGCATGCATCTGGAGTTCGTCTGCAGTGGCTAAGCAGCTCTGGTGCCCCCACTCTCCTCTGTCTCTCTGCCTCTTTCTCTCTCTGTCTGTCACTCTCAAATAAATAAATGAAACTAAACAACAAAAAAATTAAAAAAATTATGAGAGAGAGAGAGAGAGAGAGAGAGAGAGAGAGAATACACCAGGTTCTTCTGGTGCTGCAAACAAACTCCAGACACATGTGTCCCTTTTTGTGTCTGGTTTCACGAAGGCACTGGGGAATCGAACCTGGATCTGAAGTTTTGCAAGCAAGCATCTTTAACCATGAGCCATCTCTGCAGCCCCTAGCTCAATTTTAATTAGTTCAAAATATTTAATTTTGGGTCTTCTGGGTAAGATGGTGGCTTAGGAGCCTAGGGAGGGATTTAAGCAAACCAGCAAAATACACTCTTCTGAAAAGTGAAGGAGTATAGGTTATTCTTAGACACAGTGGAGAAGCCAGAGAGACCAAGACCTACCAGAAAGCAGGAAAATGGCCAGAGTCCCACTGAGGCAATTGCAGCCAGTGATCCCCCATCCTGCACAGTCCCACCAGGAGAGCCAGGCAGGTGAAGCAGCAGAGACCAAGCAACAGATGTTTCAACTCCATCAGCCTTCTCACAAAGTTAAGAAATCTGAAGGACTCTCTCTCTCTCTGTGTGTCTCTTTCTCTCTCTGTCACACTCAAATAAATAAATAAAAATGAACAAGAAATCTGAAGGAAAGACAGCTAAGATCAACTAAAGAGCTACTGAAAGTGCGAGCAACTCCAGAATCTGAACTCTCCCATCTCCCACCATCAGAACCTTGAACCTCCAGCATTCAGCCCCCAGTGGCAGCACAGGCAGAAGAGTGGATCAGAGGCACAGCACAACATGGAGGGATCGAGGCAGGCACTCAACATCGCTGAAACTGGAAGCCATCCCCAAAGTTAAGGAGGCTGACTGACCAAGGAAAAACAAAAACAAAAACAAACAAACGAACAAACAAAAACAGGCACACAGGCCTGCACTGCACTCTGTTTCCTTGTCAGGGCAGGTTTTGGGGTATATTTCTGGGTTGGCTTTACCATTTTCAAATAACCTGTATTTGGGGGTTGGATGTGTTGCCTTTGGTGCTTTCATATATATAGGGCCTTTGTTTTTGCTTATGTCATTATTGGGGGCAGGGTCTGATCCAGATCCAGCTTGACCTGAAACCCAATTCAGAACAGAAATCTCTACCTCCCAGCTGACAAGATTAAGGGTGTAGAACAACACACACCCTTAGGGATCTGTTTTAATCCCCACAATTACATACTTTGTGCTGGTTTTTATTGATTGTGTGTTACTTGGTTGAAGTTTAGAATTTACCCAGTCCACTAGAATACTTGCTTAACAAGCAAACTCAGCATCTAGGATTACTTCTGTGGCTTGATTGGGGAACAAGAGCTACACCTGGCACCTTGAACTCATAGCTTGAGGGTATATAGAGGTGGATTGCCATGTCTGGGAACACTGCAGATACGTAGAAAACCAAAGCATCAAATTAATTCAGGATGCAAAAGTCACTACAATATAATACAAGAAACCCAAAGAATCAAGACAATATAGTTCCACCAAAAATTATAAATCCATCAGAAATGACCACAAATAAGATTATTTTAGATGAAATGCCTGACAAAGATTTCAAGAAAATGATGGTATTTATGCTCAAAGAAATCAGAGAAGAAATGAAGGGAATCAAAGAAGAAAGCAAAGGAATTAAAGAAGAAAACAAACCTCTGAAAGAGATCACAGGAAACCAGCTTAATGAAATAGAGGCCATTATAAGACATGAGTAAGGAAATAGAAATACTGAAGAAAAACCAGGCTGAAATACTGGTTCTGAAGAATACAGTCAATGAAATTAAAAAAAAAAAACAAACAAAAAACTCTGCAGAAAGTCACTCCAGTAGAATGGATGAAGGAGAGAACAGAATATCTAAACTAGAAGACCAGGTGGCAGATCTAATGCAGTCCAACAAAGAGCAAGACAAGCTAATAGCAAGGTTTGAATGGAAATTTGAAGATATCTGGGACACTATGAAAAGATAAAACATAAGAATTCAGGGTATAACAGAAGGAGAAGAATTTCAGTCTAAAGGCTTACTTGGTATTTTCAACAAAATCATAGAAGGAAAATTGCCCCAAATTGGGAAAGAAATGTCAATGCAGATACAAGAAGCTTTTAGAACATCAAACATACAAAAATCTGGAAAGAACCTCTCCTCACCATATTATAATTAAACTACTAAACACCCAAACCAAAGAAAAAAATAGTGAAAGCAGTTAGAGAGAAAAAGCAAGTTTCTTACAAAGGCAAGCCCATAAGAATAACTGCAGATTACTCAACACAAATTTTAAAAGCCAGAAGGGCTTGGAATGACTTCAAACCAACATTAGTGAGGAAAGATAAAGAAGGTCATTTTATACTGATTAAGGGCACACTCCAGCAGGAGGACATTACAATCCTAAACATATATGCACCTAACTTGGGGGCTCCAGTTTCATCAAACAAACACTATTAGACTTAAGGTCACAGGTAACATCAAACAAAATTGTAGTGGGAGACTTCAATACCCCACTCATCAATTGACAGGTCATCCCAGCAAAAAATAGAGAGACAGCTGAATTAAATGATATCATGGAACAAGTAGACCTAACAGATATCTACAGAACATTTCATCCAAATGATGCATAATATACATTTTTCTCAGCAGCACATGGAACATTCTCTAAAATAGATCATATATTAGGACACAAAGCAAATCTCCACAAATATAGGAAAATTGAAATAATCCTGTGTACTCTATCTGACCACAATGGGATTAAACTGCAAATCAGCAACAAGAAAAGCTACAGAGCAGAAAAAAAAATCATGGAGACTAAACAGTACACTATTGAATGACCAATGGGTCATTGAAGAAATCAAAAAGGAAATCAATAAATTCATAGAATCAAATGATGATGATAATACAACATACCAAAACCTTTGGGACACAATGAAGGCAGTGCTAAGAGGTAAATTTATAGCTCTAAGTGCCTATATTAAGAAATTAGAGGGCTGGAGAGATGGCTTAGTAGTTAAGCGCTTCCCTGTAAAGCCTAAAGACCCCAGTTTGAGGCTTGATTCCCCAGGACCCATGTTAGGCAGGTGCACAAGGGGGCACATGTGTCTGGAATTTGTTTGCAGTGGCTGGAAGCCCTGGCATGCCCATTCTCTCTCTCTCTGCCCCTTTCTCTCTCCCTGTCACTCTCAAATAAATAAATAAAAACAAACAAACAAAAAAAGAAAGTACAGAGTTCACAAATAAACAATTTAATGCTCCACCTTAAGGCCTTGGAAAAAGAAAAACAAGGCAAACCAAAAATGACTAGATGAGAAGAAATCATAGAGATTAGGGCAGAAATTAATGAAATAGAAACAAAAAAATCCAAAGAATCAATAAAACAAAGAGTTGGTTCTTTAAAAGCATAAACAAGATTAATAAATCCTTAGTAAATATGACCAGAAGAAAGAGAGAAGAGACTTGCACAACCATGTTTATTGCTGCTCTATTTACAATAGCTAAGAAATGGAACCAGCCTAGATGTCCATCCACAGATTAATGGATAATAAAGATGTGGTGTATCTATACAATGGAGTTCTATTCAGCAGAAAAGAAAAATGAAATTATGAAATTTGCAGGGAAAGGGATGGATCTGGAAAGGATTATACTAAGTGAGGTAACCAGGCCCAGAAAGCCAAATGTCATATGTTCTCTCTTATATGTAGATCCTAGCTACAAATGTATAGACTTGTGTGTGAGCTGGAACCAAAAATCAGTAGCAGAGGCCCATAAGCTAGAAAAAGGCTATAAGGGAGGGAGGAGAGGGAAGGTCTTAAGAGGATGGTATTGTATATATGTAAGTAGAAGAACAGATTACAGGGAGGGGAAAGGCCTTAGCGAGGTCAGGGGAAGAGATGGTATAAAAGAAGGGTGGGGGAGGGTTAATCAAAATTCAAGATATTCTGAATAAGATATATAAGAACCTACTTTATTGAATAATGGCACATCCAGAAGCCATAGATTGTTACTAGACAATTTTCAGTGCCTGGGATGGGATACCTTCCAGTGAGTCATTGGCCAGGTAGGTCGCTGATGCCTCTGAAACATTACAGGCTATTGCCAAGGCCCTTGGTCTCCCATGAGAAAGAGATGGTAAGACCATATTGCTGAATACTTCACATGCCTGAGTGGCAGAGTCACTGAAAAATTAAGTTGGTGCTGAGCAGAAAACCTTCTCCCTGTAGCCCAGCCAACTGAAACCTGGGAAAAGCTGCACTGTATACAGTCTTATGGGAGATAGAAGTCATCAGTGGTGAAAACAGTGGACACTGGAAGCCTCAAGTTTGGCCAGACAGGCCAAATGACTGAATGAGTGCAATAGTGTCATGTCTATTCTGGGGGAAACCAATTGCTCTCTAATGGGACTAAAGGCCCACTCTATGGAAGGGAATATGTGCCTGGTACTGAAAACCTAATCAAAAGTCTATGGCAGGGGAGGTCATGAACCTTAGGGGTATAAAGCCTGCTCTTGTCTGGATAAATGCATATATTACTCTCACCAAATTACCCTGAAAGCACTACACTTAATGTTCATACTCATATTTAATGCTGCTCTCACTTCTGGTCAGTGAAGCTTCTCTTTTCAGATGGCAATGACCACTGGGATGACCCAAAAGGCAACGTAGTGCAGAGAAGAAGGGACGGAGGAGTGTCCAGCACTGAAACATCTCACACCCTCCAAGGCTCAGGGTCCACTGGGGAAGAGCTGGCGGAAAGAATGTAAGAGCCAAAGGAAGCATACCACTCCTTACATACAACTGTCTGGACAGAATTTGGCCTTGATATCCAAGACCTTGCATTGCCTAGCAATCCCCCCAACACAAGAACTTCATAATAGGAGAAAAAGATGATGACATCAAATTAAAAGAGAGACTAATGGAGACAGGGAGCAAAGTTATGAAGGAGAAAGTGGGGGAGTGGAAGGAAATACCATGGTTTGTTGTCTGTAAGTATAGAAGCTGTCAATTAAAAAAATATATTTTAAAAGATATTTATTTTGTCATCATTTTGGAAGGAATTTTTTTTGCTGTTTTTTTTTTTTTTTTTTTTTTTTTTTTTTAGGTAGGGTCTTGCTTTAGCTCAGGATGACCTGGAATTCACAATATAGTCTCAGGGTGGCCTTGACTTTATGGTAATCCTCCTACCTCTGCCTCCTGAATGCTGGGTTTGAAGGCATGCACCACCATACCCAGCTTGGAAGAATATTTTTTTTCTTCAAATTTTTATTAACAACTTCCATGTTTATAAAAAATATTCCATGGTAGTGCCCTCCCTTCCCCTGCTTTCTTCTTTGAAACTCCATTCTCCATCATATCTCCTCACCATCTCAATCAGTCTCTCTTTTAATTTTGATGTCATGATCTTTTTCTCCTGTTAAGATGGTCTTGTGTAGGTAGTGTCAGGCACTATGAGGTCATGGATATCCAGGCCATTTTATGTCTGGAGGGAGCACGTTGTAAGGAGTCCTAACCTTCCTTTGGCTCTTACATTCTTTCTGCCACCTCTTCTGCATTAGACCCTGAGCCTTGGAAGTTGTGATTGAGATATTGCAGTACTGAGCACTGCAGTCACTTCTTTCCAGCACCATGATATCTTAGGAGTCATCCCAAGGTCACTTCCATCTGAAAAGAGAAGATTCTCTACCAAAAGTGAGAGTAGCATTAACATAAGGGTATGAACATTAAGAGAAGTGTTTACTAGGCAGTTTGATAAGCATAGTATAAACATTTAGCCAAACAGCAGCAGACATTACACCCCTAGGGCTCATGACTACCCCTGTTGTAGGTTTTCAGTATCAGGGATGTATTCCTTCCCACGGAGCGGGCTTCCAGTCCAGTTAGAGAGCAGTTGGTTTCCACCATGACAGACATTCCACTATTGCACCTGTTGGCTCATTTGGCCTGGCTGGCCAAATATAAGGCTTGCAGTGTCCGCTGCTGAATATCTTCACTGGTGATTCTCTTTCTCCCTTTGAACTGCATGCAGAAAGGCTTCTTTCAGATTTCTCTCAGCTGGTCTACATGGAGGAGGTTATTGGCTCAGTTCCAGCAGGATCTATCAGTGGCCTTGTAGCCCAAGTATGTGGAATCTTCAGCAATAGGGTTTTACCATCTGTCCCTGGTGGGAAACCAAGGGCCTCAGCAATGGCCTACAATGTGAGGGGCCTCCCTGCCAACAACTCACTGGAAGGTATCCCATCCCTGGCACTGAGAGTTTTCCAGCAACAATCTCCTGAGTGTTCCATTCTCCAAAAAAGTAGGATTCCATATGATTTATTTATATCCTGTTAGATTTTGATTAGCCCTCCCTCCACCTTTCCTTTACTCAATCTCTTCCCCTGACCTCACTTTGGGCCTTTTCAGCCCCATTAATCTATTCTTCTACTTACATATCTACAATACCATCCTATTAATTACCCCCCACCCTTCCTTTCTCTCCCCTTTATATCTCTTTTCTAGCTTACTGGCCTCTGCTACTGTGTTTTTTTCTTCTCACACAGAAGCCCAATCATCTGTTGCTAGGATCCACATATGAGAGACAACATGTGATGCTTGGCTTTCTGGGCCTGGGTTGCCTCGCTTAACATAATCCTTTCCAGATCCATCCATTTTCCTGCAAATTTCATAACTTTTTCTTTATTGCTGAGTAGAACTCCATTGTATAAATGTGCTATATCTTCATTATCCACTCATCAGTTGAAGGTCATCTAGGCTGGTTCCATTTCCTACCTATTGTGAATTGAGCAGCAATAAACATGCTTGAGCAAGTATCTGTAAGGTAGTAAGATGATTCCTTAGGATATATGCCTAGGAGTGCTATAGCTGGGTCATATGGTAGATCAATTTTTAGCTGTCTTAGGAACCTCCACACTGATTTCCACAATGGCTGGACCAGATTGCATTCCCACCAACAGTGTAAAAGGGTTCCTCTTTTTCCACATTTTTGCCAGCATTTATGGTCATTTGTTTTCATGATGGTAGGCAATCTGATAGGAGTGAGATGGAATCTCAAAGTAGTTTATTTTTTTATTTTTTATTTTTTTTGAGGTAGGGTCTCACTCTAGCTCAGGCTGACCTGGAATTCACTATGTAGTCTCAGGGTGGCCTCGAACTCACGGCGATCCTCCTACCTCTGCCTCTGAGTGCTGGGATTAAAGGCGTGCGCCACCACGCCCGGCTTTCAACGTAGTTTTAATCTGCATTTCCCTGATGACTACAGATGTAGATCATTTTTTTTTAAATTTTTACTTATTTATTTGAGAGCGACAGACACAGAGAGAAAGACAGATAGAGGGAGAGAGAGAATGGGCACGCCAGGGCTTCCAGCCTCTGCAAACGAACTCCAGACGCGTGCGCCCCCTGTGCATCTGGCTAACGTGGGACCTGGGGAACCGAGCCTCAAACCGGGGTCCTTAGGCTTCACAGGCAAGCACTTAACCACTAAGCCATCTCTCCAGCCCTGTAGATCACTTTTTTAGATGCTTATATGCCATCCATATTTCTTCTTTTGAGAACTCTCTATTTAGTTCCATAGCCCATTTTTTTAAATTGGCTTGTTTGATTTCTTATTATTTAATTTTTTGACTTCTTTGTATGTCCTAGATATTAATCCTCTATCGATGTATAGCTGGCAAAGATTTTTTTTCCCATTCTCTAGGTTGCCTCTTTGCTTTATTCACAGTGTCCTTTGCTATACAAAATCTTTGTAATTTCACGAGGTTCCAGCAGTTAATCTGTGGATTTATTTCCTATTTTCTCTATTTCTCTCTCTTTGCAAATGAATTTTTTACAAAAGACCAATTGTTTATTTCACATAGCTCCTTATTATCAATAGCCTGGGAAGGACTAATATAGGTGGTCCTGGCTCAAGGTATTTCAAAAGGTTATGGACAAGACATCAGTAAGGGCAGTAGATTCCTCATGCTTTGCCTAGGACTATTGGTTCTCTCTCTTGGTGGTTGTTGGAAGGCCTCTGTTTGCTGGCATTTGGTTGGAGATTTCCACCCTCAATAGACCTCTCCCTGGACTCAGTATGACGTGACATCTAGCATCCTCCAGAGCATTTTATCCAAGACAGGAGAATGAGCTGGTGGGAGTGACAGACATTGTAGCCTTCCTTTAAAAGACATATTTCTTCATTTCTGCTGACCTCTATTAGAAGTAAATTCAGCAAACACTCAAAGGGGAGGGTATTAACTTGTAGATCTTGAATAAAGGAGTACTAAAAAGTTTTGGCTATATATTTACAACTATGTTTGATTATTTTTAGCATTTTTCTTGTCTTTAGCTGTTCTATTATAATACCCTTGGATTATTTATTTAGTTAGTTTTGATTTGTAGTTTACTCTGGTTTAGGGTTCACAGAAATTCTTGAACATGTTAAATAATGTCATCCTTCACTTTTTGTGAAATTCTCTCCATTGTCTCTTCAAATGCTCTTCATCCCTTTCTCCTCTCCTCTTCTCTGGGATCCCAGTGACTCTGTATGAGAGCTTTAAACCATGTGACTTATTTGCTTTCTCTGCTTTTCTGTTTTCCCCCTTTTTGTCTCTCTTGCTTCCGAGTAGATATTTTATTTGATCTTCTATTTCACCAATTTTCTTTTGAGCTATTTGGTTGCTGTGGTTAAATCCATTGAGTTTTTATTTCTGCTACTTTCTTTTTCTTTTTTTTTTGTTACTTTATTTTTCAGTTTAAAATTTTTAAGGGATTCTTCTTTGTGATTTTCAACTCTCTACCAAAATTCCCTATATTGACATTTAATTTTTGAGCATATCAATCACCAATATGTTGAAATCAGTTTTCAACCATTCCAATATCTGGATATGTTTAGGGTATGTTTCTATTGATTATTGTCTGTTATTTTCTTGCTGCTTATACTTAATTCTTGTTTTTTTGTTATGTGTATTTTTATTGAAAGCTTGACATTTTGTATGAAAATTATAAGATAGGGCTGGGAAATGGCTTAGCGGGTAAAGTGCTTGCTGCACAAGCATGAGTGCCTGAGTTTGGATCTCCAGCCCCAGTAAAAGATGGGAAGAGTGACGTGCGTCTGTGATCAAGCTCTGTGGAGGCAGAGAGGGGGCCCTTGTGGCTTGATGGGTAGTCGAATCTAGCTGAATTGGTGAGCTCTAGGTTCAGGGAGAAACCCTGTCTCAAAAAATGAGGCAGAGAATGTGAGGGCGATCTGGCTGTGGTATCTGTCACCCCATTAATTGCCAGGGTGATTCAGCTGATCTGGCTGGCTAGGCAGGGAAAAAAATGAGGTGTGGAGAATGACTGAAAAAACCACCTAATGTGAATCTCTTGTCGCCACATGCACATGTACTTACATACACGTGTACATACACACATATGCAAATGTGCAAATACACATGCATGCATACCACTCACATACATATCTGTGAAAAAAGAAAAGAAAATTATACAGGAGTTTTGGGGGCCATGGGTACTGTTACTTTCCTGTTTATGGGCTTTAGCGTCCTCTGACAAGCAGGTATGCTAAGGGAAATCATCATTCCAGGCCGATAACCCACTGTCTAAAGCATCAGTGTAGGATTTTACAAAATTCTGCTGATTTCCAGTTGGCTTTACTTCTGCAAGCCCTGCAGTCTTCCAGCCAGGTGGCTGTGGTGCTCACCAAGGCCTCTCATCTTTGGCAAATTCTGAACTTCTGTTTTTGATCTACCAATCCACAGACTAAACCTGCTCAACTCCTGAGGTTTGTTTGTTTCTGTTTTTTTTTTTGTTGTTGTTTTTACTAATGTGTGCATGTACATGTAAGTGTGTGTGTGTGTGTGTGTGTGTGTGTGTGTGTGTGTGTGCGCACAGAGGCATGCCCACTCTGTGTGAACATGTGGAGGCCAGAGGAGAATGGTGGGTATCTTCCTCTGTCACTCATGTGCATCTTTCCTTGAGATCGAGTCTCTCATTGAGCCTGGAGCTGCTGTTTTCCAATATGAGTGGTGCTGAGCCCAGGGATGCTTCCGTCTCCAGCCCTGCCCAGGAATGTTTATGTACTTGTAGGGAGCAGGACTTGGGTGGTCTCAGGCTCTCGGGCCCTTATGCTTGAGTAGCAGGCACTCCTAAGCACCACGCCAACTCCCCAGCCCTCATCACTGAAGCTCTCTCATCTACTTCCCGGCTACTCAGCCACTTTCAAACAACACGTGTGTCAACAAGAAAAGTGGAGCTGAGTGTTGGGCCTGCCTTTGAGTTTTGCTTTAATTTGAAATGTTTGCCCTGAAAGTCATAGCTGCCCTACTAATTCTCTTTCTGTTTTTTTTTTTTTTGTTTGTTTTTGTTTTGTTTTTTTGTTTTTCGAGGTAGGGTCTCACTCTAGCCCAGGCTGACCTGGAAGTCACTATGTAGTCTCAGGGTGGCCTCGAACTCTCAGTGATCCTCCTACCTCTGCCTCCCAAGTGCTGGGATTAAAGGTGTGCACCACCATGCTGGACTTAGTTCTCTATTTTTAATAGAAGATTTCTTCATAATAACTATTTTTTTCTTTTCTTTTTTTATAAGAAGCAGACATTTTTTTTAAAATTTTTATTTATTTATTTGAGAGCGACAGACACAGAGAGAAAGACAGATAGAGGGAGAGAGAGAGAGAATGGGCGCGCCAGGGCTTCCAGCCTCTGCAAACGAACTCCAGACGCGTGCTCCCCCTTGTGCATCTGGCTAACGTGGGACCTGGGGAACCGAGCCTCGAACCGGGGTCCTTAGGCTTCACAGGCAAGCGCTTAACCGCTAAGCCATCTCTCCAGCCCCTATTTTTTTTCTTAACCAGAGGGTTGATATAGAAACATTCCAGCTCACTCCTCCCACAGCTTAATACTTGCAAGCCTTCCCTGCTCTCTCCCTCCTAGCTTCCTAATTGTTTTTTCAGAGTCCCATCCTGGATGTTTATGCTGATGATCTTAGGCTGGAGTCATGTAAAGGGGCCAAGAGCTTTCTGAGCACACACCAGGATGCATGCCCTGATGTTTCCCGAGTCTATGGGCCTGAATGATTGGGAAACACTGGCTACAGGTGGGCAGATATCTCTAGTTTTCATGGCATTTCCATTTTATGGTTTTTTTTCTTAAAAGGTTTAAAAATAGGGCCTGGAGAGACAGCTTAGTTATTAAGGCATTTGCCTGTGAAGCTAATGGATCCAGGTTTGATTCCCCAGGACGCGCATAAGCCAGATGCACAATGTGGTGTATGCATCTGTAGTTTGTTTACAGTGGCTGAAGGCCTGGGCTCAACTATTCTACTTCTTTCTCTCTCAAATAATTTTTAAACAATTTTATTTATTTATGATAGAGAGAGAGAAAGAGAGAGAGGGAGAGGGAGAGAGAGAGAGAGAGAGAGAGAGGAGAATAAGGGAGCCAGGGCCTCTAGCCAATGCAAATGAACTCCAGACACATGCGCCCCCTTGTGCATCTGGCTTGCATGGAACCTGGAGAATTGAACCTGGGTCCTTTGGCTTTACAGACAAGTGCCTTCATAGCTAAGCCATTGCTTCAACCCCCAAATAATTTTTTTAAAAGTTAAAAAATAGGGTTCAGTACTCAAAAGAACTAGTGTGAATCATGCAAGATGAAGTAGGTGGTGTTTATATGAAACAATCCAGGGAACACACAAGGGCCCTCTGAATCATCAGACTGTCACATACTCATAGAAATGTATCACTGGAGAGTTAAGTCTTAATAATCACCAATAGCCCAAATAGTTTTTTTAAATTTTTGTTTATTTTTATTTATTTGAGAGTGACAGACAGAGGAATAAAGAGGCAGACAGAGAGAGAATGGGCACCCCAGGGCCTCCAGCCACTGCAAACGAACTCCAGACGAGTGAGCCCCCTTGTACATCTGGCTAACGTGGGTCCTGGGGAATCAAGCCTCAGACCAGAGTCCTTAGGCTTCACAGGCAAGAGCTTAACTGCTAAGCAATCTCTCCAGCCCTGGCCCAAATATTTTAATTTAATTTCTTTATTTGTAAGCAGAGGAAGAGAGAATGGGGTGGTGAAAGATGGCATGCCAGATCCTCCAGCCACTGCAAACAAACTCCAGATGCACGTGCCCTTTTGTGTATCTGGCTTCATGTGAGTACTGGGGTATCGGACCTGGGATGTTAGGCTTTGCAGACAGCCACCTCAACTGCTGAGCCATCTCTCCAGCCCTGGCCCAGATATTTCACTTGAAATTTGTTCACTGTATTATAGCAGGGAAAATGGAATCATCTACCATAATGTGAGATTGATAAGTGAATTATGGGATGCTCATGTACTTTAGGGTGGGTAACCCACCACCCACAGTTTTGTATCACTCATGAGCTAAGAATGATATTCGTGTTTGGGGGCTTTTAATTGGCTAAATAGTATTGTGGTATGGACAAGGAAGAACATTATGAGCTTGAAGAGATGGCAATAGGAACTTTTAAAACTGAAAGGCAAAAGTGGGAAACCCCTCACCCCATCCCAGAATATCCAAGAATGGTCAGACAATGACAAAAGGTATGACGTTATGCACTGTAGAAACACTGGAGAGTGAGGAAGTGGCAGAAACATAGTTGATGTGTGTGTGTGTACCTTTAAAACAAGGCAGAAGTCTTATAGATTGGATCCAACTGACCAAAAGTGGAAAGGGCCTAACAGGATTAAAAGGTAGGTCAGTTGAAGTAACCAAAGAACAACTCAGAAAACACAACTGGAAGGATGATTGTTGGACATGCCCATTTGTGTATAATGTCAGCCCATACATGGTATCACCGGGGAGGGGAAGAGGAACTCATGAGAGCAGCAGGATCAGATGGCATTGACCTTTTCCATCAGGTTCATTGCTGGGTCAACTGTGAGTCCATGCTGAAGGAGTACCTGATTGGAAGAATGGCCTTGAAGCTTGCTGTTACAAAAGACTGCCATAAGGAAAAAAAGAATCTTAAGTGGAATGCTTTCCAAGAGCCCCATGTCAGATCCCGTGCCCACAGAAAATCCTAGTTCCCCAAGCTATGACTAGTTCCAGACAGCCTCTTTACTCACCATTGTCATATACACTAAACCGAAAGGTATCGGTTTAGACTCAGTCATAGCTGACCATGCTATCCTGCCCATTACTCATGGTAAAGATTGGAACAAAATAAATTGTATCAGAATGTACTACGCATGTTAAAGGTGAATCTTGTTTGTTATTCTTACGTCTATCAACCAATCTATCTAAATGTGTGTGTGCGTATGTATGCACAAAGACCCATGTACTTGTTTTTAATATAAAATATATTTCTTCTATGCTTGTGGGATAGATTTAAAGTACCATAATTTGAAGAGGGAGGGTTTCTCACTGTCCTCCTATATAGAATGGCTCAACAGAAAACTGGAACAATAAAAATAAATAAAATACATTTCTTCAAAGAACTACATTAAAATTTTTGAAAAATTTGATTCTACATTGTTGTAGTCAGGTTCGCATTTCTGGCAGAAAACATCTGACCAAGAGCAGCGTGTGGGAAAAAAAAAGTTCATTTTGGCTTACAGACTCAAGGGGAAGCTCTATGATGGCAGGGGAAAAGGATGGCATTAGCAGAGGGTGGACATCGCCTCTTTGCCAACATCAGGTGGACAACAGCAACAGGAGAGTGTGCCAAACACTGGCAAGGAGAAACTGGCTATAACACCCATAGCCCACCTCCAGTAATATACTCCCTCCAGGAGGCATTAATTCCCAAATCTCCATCAGCTGGGAACCTAGCACTCAGAACACCTAAGTTTATGGGGAACACCTGAGTCAAACTACCACACACATCATGGTTTTTATGTCTGCTCTTCAAATTCACTGTAGCCATCCTAAAATTTTGCCTGCTTATCCTTCAGTTTCTGGTAGAAATGTTTAAACGATTTTAGATTTTGCTGCTTATAGATTTGTTCGTTTTGCCCATAATTTTGTATAACTGCTTTGTGTATTATAAAACAGTGTTTTGGAAGCACATAAATTCCATTTTTTATATCTTCTTGTTAGAATGCTTCTGTCATTGTTATATAATGTCTCTGGTGGTTCTCATTAGCTTTTTGCATTAAATTAACATTATCTCACCAACTTTATTTAGTTAGACCTTACTATCTCCTCATTTTTAATCTTCCTGTTTGGATTTGCTTTCAGTATGTTATATAGTCAGCAAGTACCTGGACTTTAAAATTCAATCTAATATGCTAATGTGTGTTTTGTAATAGATACATTTTAGCATTTATTATGATTACTGATATCTTTAATTCCTTTTGTCTTTTCTCCTTATTGACATGTTCATGTGTTTTCTCCCAAAACTTTTTGAATTTTAACTAAATTAATATATTATTTTAAAAATTATTCTTTTATTTCTCCTATGTTAGCTACTAATCTATGCTTTTTAAAATATTTTATTTATTGCAGAGAGAAAGAGGCAGAGAGAGAGATAGAAAGAATGGGCATGGTAGGGCGTCTAGCTGCTGCAAATGAACTCCAGAAGCATGCATACCTTGTGTATCTGGCTTACATGGGTCCTGGGGAATTGAACCTGAGAACTTTAGCTTTGCAGGCAAGTACCCTAACCACTAAGTAATCCCTTTAGTCCCTGTTAATATATTCTTTCAGTGTGTACATACAGTTTTATTAATCCTATATGAGTTAAACATAAACGTTTTATAATTTTTTCTCAGTTTCTATTAACATTTTCCATGATTATAAAAAAAATCCCATGGTAATACCCTCCCCCCCCCCAACTTTCCCCTTTGAAATTCCATTCTCCATCATATCCCCCCCCATCTCAATCGGTCTCTCTTTTATTTTGATGTCATGATTTTTTCCTCCTCTTATGATGGTCTTGTGTAGGTAGTGTCAAGCACTATGAGGTCATGTATATCCAGGCCATTTTGTATCTGGAGGAGCCTGTTGTAAGGAGTTATATCCTTCCTTTGACTCTTACGTTCTTTCCGCCACCTCTTCTGCAATGGACCCTGAGCCTTGAAAGTTGTGAGAGATATTACAGTGCTGAGCACTCCTCTGTCACTTCTTCCCACCACCATGATGCCTTCTGAGTCATCCCAAGGTCACTTCCATCAGAAAAGAGAAGGTTCTCTACCAAAAGTGAGAGTCACATTAATATATGGGTATGAACATTAAGAGAAGTGCTTACTGGACAGTTTGATGAGCATAGTATATACATTTAGCCAGACAGCAGCAGACATTACACCCCTAGGACTCATGACTACCACCGTTTTAGGTTTTCAGTATCAGGGATGTATTCCCTTCCATGGAGCCGGCCTACAGTCAAATTAGAGGGCAGTTGGTTTCCACCATGACAGATGTGCCACCATTGCACCCATTGGCTCATTTGGCCTGGCTGGCATTATACAAGGTTTGCAGTGTCCACTGTTGAGTATCTTCACTGGTGATTTTGCTTTCTCCCTTTGAACTGTATGCAGAATGGCTTCTTCCAGCTTTCTGTCAGTTGCTCTACATGGAGGAGATTATCAGCTCAGTTCCAGCACGTTTCCTCAGTGGCCTTGCAGCCCAATATGTGAAGTCTTCAGCAATAGGGTCTTACAATCTATTCTTGGTGGGAAACTGAGGGCTTCAGCAATGGCCTATAATGTTTTGGGGGCATGAGGGGCCTCCCTGGCCAACAACTCACTGGAAGGTATCCCATCCCTGTCACTGAAAATTTTCTAGTAACAATCTATTTCTCCTGAGTGTTCCATTGTCCAGAAAAGTAGGTTTCTATATGATTTATTTATATCCTCATAGACTTTGATAGGCCCTCCCTCCACCTTTATTTACTCATTCTCTTCCTCTGACTGCACTTAGGCCTTTGCAGTCCCATTAATCTATTCTTCTACTTACATATATACAATACCATCCTATTAAGTACCCCTCTCCCTCCTTTCTCTTTTCTTTATATCTCTTTTCTAGCTTACTGGCCTCTGCTACTGAGTTTTCTTCCTACTCACATAGAAGTCCAATCATCTGTAGCTAGGATCCACATATGAGAGAGAATATATGATGTTTGGCTTTCTGGGCCTGGGTTACCTCACTTAGTATAATCCTTTCCAGATCCATTCATTTTCCTGAAAATTTCATAACTTCATTTTTCTTTACTGCTGAGTAGAACTCCATTGTATTCATTATCCACTCATCAGTTGAGGGACATGTAGGCTGGTTCCATTTCCTAGCTATTGTGAATTGAGCAGCAATAAACATGGTTGAGCAAGTATCTGTAAGGTAATGAATGAGATGAGTCCTTAGGATATATGCCTAGGAGTGCTATAGCTGGGTCATATGGTAGATCAATTTTTAGCTGTCTTAGGAACCTCCACATTGATTTCTACAATGGTTGGACCAGATTGCATTCCCACCAACAGTGTAGAAGGGTTCCTCTTTTTCCACATCCTTGCCAGCATTTATGGTCATTTGTTTTCATGATGGTAGCCAATCTGATAGGAGTGAGATGGAATCTCAACGTAGTTTTAATCTGCATTTCCCTGATGACTACGGATGTAGAACATTTTTTTTAGATGCTTGTATGCCATCTGTATTTCTTCTTTTAAGATCTCTATTTAGTTCTATAGCCCATTTTTAACTGGCTTGTTTTATTTCTTATTATTTAATTTTTTGAGTTCTTTGTATGTCCTAGATATTAATTCTCTATCAGATGTATAGCTGGCATAGATTTTTTTCCCCATTCTGTAGGTTGCCTCTTTGCTTTATTCACAGGGTCCTTTGCCATACAAAATCTTTGTAATTTCATGAGGTTCCAGCAGTTAATCTGTGGTTTTATTTTCTGAGCAACTGGGGTTATATTCAGAAAGTCTTTGCCAATACCAATATGTTGAAGGGTTTCCTCTACTTTTTTCTCTAGCAGTTTCAGTGTTTCAGGTTTGATGCTAAGGTCTTTAATCCATTTGGACTTAATTCTTGTGCATGGAGAGCGAGAAGTACCGATTTTCATCCTTCTACAAATACATACCCAGTTTTCCCAGCACCATTTGCTGAAGAGGCTGTCTTTTCTCCAATGAGTACTTTTGGTATTTTTGTTGAACGTCTGGTGGCTATTGCTAACCAGACTTGCATCTGGGTCCTCTATTCTGTTTCATTGATCTACATGTCTGCTTTTGTGCCAGTACCATGCTGTTTTTGTTACTATGGCTCTGTAGTACAGGTTAAAATCAGGTATGGTAACACTACCAGCCTTATTTTTGTTGCTCAGAATTGTTTTAGATATTTTTGGCCTGCCTTGTTCTTTTCCCAAGGCTTTAAGGTAAAGCATTAGGTTGTTTACTTGAGACCTTTCTAATTTCTTTTTTTTTTTTGTTTGTTTTTTCGAGGTAAGGTTTCACTCTAGCCCAGGCTGACCTGGAATTCACTATGGAGTCTCAGGGTGGCCTCGAACTCACGGCGATCCTCCTACTTTTGCCTCCCAAGTGCTGGGATTAAAGGCATGCGCCACCACGCCCGGCTTCTAATTTCTTAATATAGGCACTTAAAGCTATAAATTTTCATCTTAGGACTGCCTTCATTGTGTCCCAAAGGTTTTGGTATGTTGTGTTCTTATTATCATTTGACTCTATGAATTTTTTGATTTCCTTCTTGATTTCATTGACCCATTCATCATTTAGTAGTGTATTATTTAGTTTCCATGATTTTGTGTATGCTCTATAACTTTTCTTGCTATTGTAGTTTGATTCCATTGTGGTCAGATAGAATGCAAGGAATTATTTCAATTTTCCTGTATTTGTTAAGATTTGCTTTGTTTCCTAATAAATGGTCTATGTTACAGAATGTTCCATGTGCTGCTGAAAAGAATGTGTATTCTGCAGCATTTGGATGAAATGTCCTATATATATCTGTTAGGTCCATTTCTTTTATGACCTCATTTAGTCCAGATGCCTCTCTGTTTATTTTTTCCCGGGACGACCTGTCAATTGATGAGAGTGGGGTGTTGAAGTCACCCATTACAACTGTGTTTGGTGTTATCTGTGACCTTAGTTCTAATAGTGTTTGTTTGATGAATTTGGGAGCCCCCATGTTAGGTGCATATATGTTTAGGATTATAATGTCCTCCTGTTGGAGTGTACCTTTAATGAATATAAACTGACCTTCCTTATCTTTCCTAACTAATGTTGAACTGAAGTCTACCTTGTCAGATATTAGGATAGCAACCATTGCTTATTTTCTAGGCCCATTTGCTTGAAACACCATTTTCTAACCTTTCAGCATAAGATAGTGTCCATCCTTTGTAGAAAGGTGAGTTTCTTGGAGACAAAAAATTGAAGGATCCTGTTTTTGCTTTTTAACCCAGTCTACAAACCTATGTCTTTTGGTTGGGACACTAAGGCAGTTGATATGAAGAGATACTATTGAAAGGTGTGCATTTATTTTTTGACATTTTTTGTAGTTCTTCCTGTTTTACCTTTGCTCTCTTGAAGCAACTAGTATTTGAGTATTGTTTGTTTTTTCCTTGTTTCTTAAATGTGTGCTTTTCTTTCTCTTCAGCATGGAGGGTTCTTTGAAGTATTTTCTGTAGAGCTGGTTTTGTCTTCAAATACTCCTTTAGTTTGCTTTTGTTGTGGAATATCTTTAGTTCTCTGTTTAGTTGAATGGATAGCTTTGCAGGATAAAGTAACCTTGCTTGACAGTTGCTATCTTTCACAACTTGGCATACATCACTCCAAGCACTTCTGGCTCTTAAAGTTTGTGTTGAGTAATCTGCTATAATCCTGATTGGCTAGCCTTTGTAGGTAACCTGATTTTTCTCTCTAACTGCTTTCAATATTTTTTCTTTGGTTTCTATGTTTGGTAGTTTAATTATAATATGGCGAGGAGAGGTTTTGTCTGATTGGTGTTCTAAAAGATTCCTGTATCTGCATTGGCACCTCTTTCCCAATTTGGGGGAAGTTTACTTCTATGGTTTTGTTGAAAATGCCTACTAATGCCTTTGGAGTGAAATTCTTCTCCTTCTACTCATCCCTGAATTCTTATGTTTGATCTTTTCATAGTGTCCCGAATATCTTGAAATTCCCATTTATACTTTCCTATTAGTTTGTCTTTCTCTTTGTTGGACTGTATTAGATCTGCTACCTGGTCTTCTAGTTTAGATATTCTTTCCTCTCCTACATCCATTCTACTGGTGAGATTTTCTACGGAATTTTTTTTATTTCATTGACTGCATTCTTCATTGCTAGTAATTCTGACTGGTTTTTCTTTATTATTTATATTTCCTTATTTAGGTCTTGTACTGACCTCTTTATTTCATTAAATTGGTTCCCTGTGTCTTCTTTGATTCCTTTGATTTCCTCTTTCATTCCTGTGATTTCTTCTTTGACTACTTTGAACATATTTATAATCAGTCTTTTGAAATCTTTCTTAGGCATTTCCCCTAACTCGTTCTTATTGGAGGTCATTCTGATGCATTAATACTTTCTGGTGGATTTACATTGTCTTGATATTTGATGTTTCTTGTGTTATAATGTACATATTTTTGCATCTTGGATTAAGTTAATGCTTGGATTTCCTTGTTAGCTACAGTATTATTAGATGTATCAATCAATCTGATGTTATATATCTTCAGGGTAGGAGCTTAAGGTGCTATGTGTGGCTCTCAAGACTCTCAGAGTATCTACAATAGTGACCCTTGATGTTGGGTTTGCCTTCTATGAGAGTATTCAAGTAGGCTGAGTGGAACAAGATACAGGCAGATTCTAATTTTTTTTTTTTTTTTGTTTTTTTTTTTGAGGAAGGTCTCACTCTGGTCCAGGCTGACCTGGAATTAACTCTGTAGTCTCAGGGTGGCCTTGAACTTACGCCGATCCTCCTACCTCTGCCTCCCAAGTGCTGGGATTAAAGGCGTGTGCCACCACGCCTGGCTTAGATTCTAAAATTTAACTCAACAATATATACATTCAATGAAAAATAGCAATGAGTATTTATGTAAGAGTAGGTATTATGACAACCAGATCCTCTAACAAAGTCATAGTCCCTTAGGGCGTGTGGTGTCCCACACTCTTAATCCTGTCACCTAGGAGGTTAAGATTTTTAGGTTGTTAAGGGTTCTAAGTCAGCTTGTGATCAAGTGAGACCCTTCCCAAATGAACAACAGAAGAGGAAACAAAGCCACTATAAATCAGGAAGCAACAAATCACAAGCAGAAATATAGCTTATTTAAGAATGGCAAATCTGACCATCCATCAGATTTAACATATAATTTATCCTGATATGGAAGGTGTAATTAGCACTTCTGATTCAAGCCTATATACCAGGCTTATTTGGTCGGTACTGACCTGGTGTAATCCCAGTTACATTTTGGGATGACTTTGGTCTCAGTTATGCTGTGCTCCTGCTTGGGTCCCTCTTTGGGGCACTGTGGGTTCAATAGGCTGGTTGGGTTGCTGGATTGCTGCTTTGGTCTCTGGTTCTGGGTGCTGTGAGCTCCCTTCCCCAGGTCTCTGGTGCTTGCTGGCACTTGTGCAGGTGGTGGGGAAGGGGAGGCTGTGGATGGTGGCTGTAGTTCTTCTGCTGGTCCACGTGATCCTCTACCTCATGATCTGCTTCTCCGTTGGTCACTTTGGTCCTCCCTTCACATTTATTGAGTTTGCAAGGAGCTCCTGTGTGAGTGGAAAATCCTCTCACCTGGCTTTTCCTGCGGCTTAAGCCTAGCCTTGCAGCTGTGGCCCCGCGGACCTGGTGCCGCTAGATGCTGTGGATCTCTCCTACTTCTCTGCTATAGTTGATAATTTCTTATACACCTCACTTTTTAGTAGAAGAATGTATTTTGATGTTTTTTTTTTCTTTTTCTTTCCTAGGCTTCTTTGGCATGGTTCCTATGGTGCAATTTATTTATTTATTTATTTATTTATTTATTTATTTATTTGAGAGCGACAGACACAGAGAGAAAGACAGATAGAGGGAGAGAGAGAGAATGGGCGTGCCAGGGCTTCCATCCTCTGAAAACAAACTCCAGACACGTGCGCTCCCTTGTGCATCTGGCTAACGTGGGACCTGGGGAACCGAGCCTCGAACTGGGGTCCTTAGGCTTCACAGGCAAGTGCTTAACCGCTAAGCCATCTCTCCAGCCCCCTATGGTGCAATTTTAACCAGAAGCCCAAGTTAAACGTATTCTAAAAATATACTGCTATAGTTAGCACTTCTATCCTGTAAGCACAGTTGTATCATGCATGGTAAATATTTAATTAAATTCACAAACATATTTGGTTAATTTTTTTTTTTTTGGTTTTTCGGGGTAGGGTCTCACTCTGGCTCAGGCTGACCTGGAATTCACTATGTAGTCTCAGGGTGGCCTTGAACTCATGGTGATCCTCCTACCTCTGCCTCCCGAGTGCTGGGATTAAAGGCGTGCGCCACCACGCCCAGCTTTGGTTAATTTTTAATTTGAGATGGAGGGAGAGAGATAGGGAGAGGGGGAGAGAGAGAGAGAGAGAGAGAGGGGGCGGGAAGAGAATGGGTATGGGTATGCCAGGGCCTCTAGCCACTGCAAACGAACTACAGATGCATATGCATCTGGCTTACGTGAGACTTGGAGAATCGACCCTGGTCCTTAGGCTTCACAGCCAAGCACCTTAATCGCTAAGCTATCTTTCCAGCTCCATATTTGGTAAATTTTTGTTTTGGTAAGTGTATCTGATTTTTTATTTATTTGATTTAATTTTATTTATTTTTAAATTTTTATTTATTTATTATTAACAACTTCCATGACTGTAAACAATAACCCATGGTAATGCCCTCTCTCTCCCCACATTCCCCTTTTAAACTACATTCTCCATCAGATCCCCTCCCCAACTCAATCAGTCTCTTTTATTCTGATGTCATTATCTTTTTCCTCCTATTATGATGGTCATGTGTAGGTAGTGTCAAGCACTATGAGGTCATGTATATCCAGGCCATTTGGTATCTGGAGGAGCCTGTTGTAAGAAGTTATATCCTTCCTTTGACTCTTATGTTCTTTCCGCCACCTCTTCTGCAATGGACCCTGAGCCTTGGAAGGTATGATAGAAATATTGCAGTGCTGAGCACTCCTCTGTCACTTCTTCCCACCACCATGATGCCTTCTGAGTCATCCCAAGGTCACTTCCATCTGAAAAGAGACAGTTCTCTACTAAAAGTGAGAGTAGCAGTAATATATAGGTATGAAAATTAAGAGACATGCCTACTGGGCAGTTTGGTGAACATCATTTAGCTAGACAGCAGCAGATGTTACACCTATAGGGCTCATGGCTACCCCTGTTGTAGGTTATCAGTATCAGGAATGTATTCACTCCCATGGAACAGGCCTCCAGTCCAATTAGAAGGCAGTTGGTTTCCACCATGATAGGCGTGCCACTATTGCACCTATTGGCTCATTTGGGCTGGCTGACCAAATACAAGGCTTGAAGTGTCCACTGTTGGGTATCTACACTGGTGATTTCTCTCTCTCCTATATGACTGCATGCAGCGTAGTTTTTTATAGCTTTCTGTCAGCTGGTCTACATGGAGGAGGTTTTCAGCTCAGCTCCATCAGGGTTTCTCAGTGGCCTTGTAGCCCAAGTATGTGCAGTTTTCAGCAATAGGGTCTTACCATCGATTCCTGGTGGGAAACCAAGGGCCTTGGTAATGGCCTATAATGTTTTGGGGGCATCAAGGACCTCCCTGGCCAACAACTCACTGGAAGGTATCCCATCCCTGTCACTGAAAATTTTCTCGTAACAATCTATGACTCCTGAGTGTTCCATTGTCCAGAAAAGTAGGTTTCCATATGACTTATTTATATCCTCTTAGATTTTGATTAGCCCTTCCACCACCTTTCCTTTATTCAATTTCTTTTCCTGACCTTACTTAGTCCTTTTCACCCCCATTACATATATACAATGCCATCCTATTAATTACCCCCCCCTTCCTTTCTATTCCCTTTATATCTCCTTTCTAGATTTCTGGACTTTGCTACTGAGTTTTCTTCCTACTCCCACAGACGTCCAATCATCTGTAGCTAGGATCCACATATGAGAGAGAACATGCAACGTTTGGCTTTCTAGGCCTGGGTTACCTAACTTAGTATAATCCTTTCCAGATCCATCCATTTTCCTGCAAATTTCATAACTTAATTTTTTATTTGGTTCATTTTTAACCGCAATTTTGTTTCCTCTATTCCTATATTTATTTGGTTTCATTACTTCCAGGTCTGTGTCTTTCCTAAAGAGTCACAATTGACCTTCAAAAGTATATATTTTGGCTTCCAGTTGGTCTTTTGTTTTTTTAAACTTTATTTTTTTTCTCTTTTCAGCCTTCTTTTTTTAAATTTAATATTTATTTTTATTATTTTTTTTTCACAATTTTTATTAACATTTACTATGATTATAAAAAATATCCCATGGTAATACCCTCCCTGTCCCCCCCACTTTCCCCTTTGAAATTCCATTCTCCATCATATTACCTCCCAAACTTTATTTTTATTTATTTACTTATTTGAGAGAGAGAGAGAGAAAGAGGCAAAGAGAAAGAGGGAGAGAATGGGTATGCCAGGGCCTTCAGCCACTGCAAATGAACTCCAGACGTGTACACCCCCTGTGCATCTGGATTATGTGGGTCCTGGCAATCGAACCGAGGTCCTTTGGCTTTGCAGGCAAGTGCCTTAACTGCTAAGCCATGCCTCCAGCCCTCCAGTTGGTCTTAAACATGCAGAAAGAAAAGAATAACCAAAAAATAGAGTATGCCTTAAATGTTATATGGGCAACCATTCCACACTAACAATTTTCTTCCTGATTAAAGAAACTGCCACACAGATCCTTAGGCTTCACAGGCAAGCACCTTAACTGCTAAGCCAGCTCTCCAGCCCTCAGCTACTGTTTTAACTTCAACTCCTCTAATTTAAGTCAGTCCACACTCAGATGGTCCTCCAATAATCTAACTCCATCTACATGGGTTGCCCCCAATTTCTCTCCAAAGCCTGAAAGTGTATAAGAATGGAAACCCTAAAAGCTTCTAGTTTGCTGTGTTTCCTAAACTCCTTGCTTTCCTTCTTTCTCCCCAGCATTTTCTTCTAGGCATGTCTTCCTGCACTCCACCAGTGTACTTCAGGGACTCCTAGATGCCCTGGAGAAGTTCACCAACTGCTAGACTCAATGACCATACTCAACATGAAGCCAAACCGGGCATCACCCCAATTTCCTAATGACAATTAGGGTTGCTTCTTAAGAGGAAGCATTGAGGAAGTTTAGGGTGACCGGGCCCCACAAATAAAAGCAAGGACCATCCTTGCAGTCTCCACCCTGCTAGAGATCAGAGAAGGATCTGGCTTCTCCTTATCTCTTGCCCCAAAGAGTTCCCTAGACCTGTTTTTTTTTTTTCATAACAATCAGAGTCCTTCCCTAGACAGGAGCTCTTGGAAGGATTAAATCTTATTCTGGCATTGTGAAAGGTTAAGATCAGCCCCAAAACTTGTTATCATGGCTAATTAGCTCAGTTCATTAATGACCCCAGTTTGGGTCTCTGGACTTTACCCCTCCTGTATTCTCTTGGGCAGGAGCGCTGTGTACTCGGGGCTCTACCCCTTCCTGCCTTCTCAGGCACAGGATCTCTCTGTACTTTTTCCTTTTTCTTTCTCTTCATCTAATAAAGTCTCTCTAAACATTAAAGGCACATGTTTTAAAAATATTTTTGTTTATTTATGAGAGAGAGAAAAGAGAGTATGGGAAGTCTCTTTAAACATTGCAAACATATATTTTTGAAATTATTTTTATTTATTTATGAGAGAGAGAGAGAGAAAAGAGAGTATGGGCATGCCAGGGCCTCTTGTCATTGCAAACAAACTTGACACATGCTGCACTTTGTGCATCTGGCTTTATGTGGGTTTTGGGAATTGAACCTAGACCATCAGACTTTGCAAGCAAGTGCCTTTAACTGCTGAGCCATCTCCCTAGCCCTTAAAGATTGTATATATATTTACATTTATTATTATTATTATTGGTTTTTCAAAGTAGGGTTTCACTCTAGTCCAGGCTGACCTGGTATTTACTATGTAGTCTCAGGGTGGCTTCAAATTCATGGCACTCCTTCTGCCTCTGCCTCCAGAGTGCTGGGATTAAAGGCATGCGCCACCATGGCAGGCCCCTTAAAGATATTTAATTTTTTTTTTTTATTGGGCTGGAGTGATGGATCAGCAGTTAAAGCACTTGCCTGAAAAGCCTGATGACCGGGGTTTGATTCCCTAGTACCCATGTATAGCTGGATGCACAAAGTCATGCATGCATTTGAAGTTCATTTGCAGTGGCTAGAGTCCCTAGTGCATCCATTCTCTCTGCCTCTGCTTGCACATAAATCAATAAAAATATTTAAAACATGTGTTTATTGGGCTGGATGTGATGGTGCATGTCTTTAATCCCAGCACTCGGGAGGCAGAGGTAGTAGGACAACCATGAGTTTGAGGCCACCCTGAGACTCATAGTGAATTCCAGGTCAGCCTGGGCTAGAGTGAGACCCTACCTCAAAAATCCAAGAAAAATATTTATTTACTTATGTATGTATGCATGTATGTTTGTATGGTGTGTGTCTATGAGCATGCATGTGACAAGTTGTGCATGTGAAGTCAGAGGACAACCGTGAGGCATCTGTGTTCTTCTCCCTTCTTTGAGAAAGGGTGTCTTGCTGGTGCCAATGAGCACCAGTCTAGCTAACCTGTGAGCTTAAGATACTCCTGGTTCTGTCTCCCATTTTCATAGGCATGTTGGAATAACAGACACATGTGCCATTTTGCATCCAGTTTTATGTGGGTGCTGAGAAAGATGGACCTGAAGTTAGCAGGCTTTGGAGGCAACTGCCTTTAACCACTGAGCATCTCCCTGGCCCTGGTTTTACTTTTTACTCTGTTATTTTTTTGGCATTTTTAAAAAATCTTATTTTATTTTATTTTTTCTCAAGTTTTTTCCATGATTATAAAAAAATATCCCATGGTAATAACCTCCCTCCCCCCACTTTCCCCTTTGAAATTCCATTCTCCATCATATCCCCTCCCCATCTCAATCAGTCTCTCTTCTATTTTGATGATATGATCTTTTCCTCTTCTTATGATGGTCTTGTGTAGGTAGTGTCAGGCACCATGAGGTCATGAATATCGAGGCCATTTTATGTCTGGGGGGAGCACGCTGTGAGGAGTCCAACCCTTCCTTTGGCTCTTACATTCTTTCCGCCACCTCTTCCGCATTAGGCCCTGAGCCTTGGATTTTTCAGCTTTTTTTTTTTACAACTTCCATACTAACAGACAATAAATCATGATAATTCCCTCCCCTCCCTACTTTCCCTGTCAGAAATACACTCTATACCATATCCTCTCCCTCTTATCTGTTAATCTCTCATTTATTTATTTATTTTGAGGCAAGCCTAACAGAGTGGCCCCCCTTTTTTAAATGCAAGAGAGTGAAAGCAAGAGAGAAAAGGTGGTGAGGGAGAGAATTGGTGTGTCAGGGCCTCCAGCCACTGCAATTGAACTCCAGAGGTGTGCACCCCCTTGTGTTCATGTGCGACCTTGCGCACTTGCATCACTGTGTGTCTGGCTTACATAGGACCTGAAGAGTCGAACATGGGTCCTTAGGCTTCTCAGGCAAGTGCCTTAACTGCTAAGCCATCTCTCCAGTCCTGGTTTCACTTTTTTGAAGGAAGTACATCCTTTGCTGATTGTGCCATGTAGATTTGTCTATAGTGGTTCATTTTGTTTTCATGTTTCTGAAAATATATTTTTCCTTTGTATTATATTTTGAAGTTTTTGTAATGGATTACTCCTCTCCTGAGAAATCTGCACAGTCACCACAGGTCAGGTCTTAGGAGAATCTTTGCTCCTGCTCTGCCAGCCCAGCACTGGCCCGTTTCTTCAGTCTGTGATTGTGTTTCTCTTGCTGTTCTTGAGGTCTTTTTCTTATCATGCAGGCCATGTCTTGCAAGTCTGTGCTTGGGTTCATTTTCTTGTGCATATTTTAAGGAATAATAAATCATACCAGAGCCATTTGTCCCACCTCTTCCAAAATGGCTCTCATTTTGTAATCTCAATACAAAGATGACATCTGATATGCATTTTGTTTAGTTCTTCCTGAACTTAGGTCTTAGGTTGCCTTCACAGGAAGCATTCTTATGAAATAGCTGGTTGATCATGAACTTCCTGGTGGGGATAGTTACTGTGTCATTCATGATGGCGGTGGATCTCAGGCAGCCAATGAGGGGAAAAACCTCTCCCTTATTCAAGTAATAATTTAGTCGAATAAATTTTTTTGTGACTTGAGACAGAGTGCCGTTTTGGCCTGGAATTCAGTTTGTATCCCAGGGTGGCCTCAAAACCACAGTAATCTCTTGTCTGGGCTTCCTCAGTACTGGGACTACAAGTGTGACCCACAACACCTGACTTAGAATTTTCCATTAACATTTAAAAATTATTACTGCATTCTCTTCTGGGTATAATTGTTACTGAAAAATAAGTCTGCTGTCAGCCTAACAATTTCTTATAGGCACTTTGGCTTTTCTCTCTGGTAGCTTGTATGACCAATATGCTGCACCTTCGATGGGTGTGCATGCTCTTACCACCAGAGGACTTGTGACTCCTGCAACTGTGAAAGTTCTCACGTCTATTTTTGCTTTTATTTAAAAAATATTTTATTTGTTTGAGAGGGAGAGAGAGAGAGAGAGATAGATAGAGAGAGAGAGAGAGAGAGAGAATGGGAGGGCCAGGGACTCTAGCCACTGCAAACAAACTTTAGATACATCTTGTACATCTGGCTTTCCACAGGTACTGGGGAATCAAACCCGGATCCTTGTCTCTGCTGGTAAGCACCTTAACGGCTGAGCCATCTCTCCAGTCTGCTTTCTTTCTTTTAATTTTTAAAAATATTTTATTTTATTTATTTACTTATTTGACAGATAAAGAGGGAGAGAGAGAGATAGAGAGATAGAGAGAGAATGAGCGCACCAGGGCCTCCAGCCACTGCAAACAAACTCCAGACACATGCGCCCCCTTGTGCATCTGGCTAATGTGGGTCTTGGGGAATCGAACCTGGGTCCTTTGGCTTTGTAGGAACATGCCTTAACTGCTAAGCCATCTCTCCAGGCCAGCCATCTCTCCAGCCCTCTCTTTCTTCTTCTTCTTTTTTTTTTTTTCAAAGACAAGGTCTCGCATTGTAGCTTAGGCTGACCTTAAACTTATAGTCCTTCTGCCTTAGTCTCTCAAACTGCTGAGATAACAGGCATGTGCGACCACATCTAACTCCAGAATTCTTAGCTCTAGTCTCTCCCAATATTCTCCATCATTTTCATCATTCCCTCCAACCTCTTCTCTTGGATCCTCAACCTCAATGTGTTTTCCAAATCTGTTGATGATTCGGTGGAAATCCACTTGTCACGTTGACTGAAGCTTGTTCTGCGTGCATGTCTGTCTCACAGCTATTCATCATTTTGCCGCTATCCTCTTTGGAACTAATCTAGTGTTCATCTTGTCTTTTCATATTTAATTTGCAAACTAATTTTCTCTTAGTTATAAAGTATTTTTGTTTTTTTCTTAACACCCATCTGGTTTTGTTTCAACTATGTCTGCTTTGAGTTGTAAAATTTTGTCATAATTAATGGATGTGATGCCTTAATTAAGGCCCATGATTCTAGGTATACTTAAGGACTTTATGAGACTGTTATGGGAAATTAATTTTACCTGTAGCTATTTCATGTTTTGGTGAATGATTTTGATTATTTTTCAGCTGTCTTATTAATATTTCTTCATTTGTGACAGCAGTTATATTTTTGATACAATACGAGCAGCGTGTTGCTGCAGCAGCGTGCTAGGCCCATGTTTTGGATATGAGTGTGTGCATGTGTGTGCATTTGTTGACATTTTACTCTCATCCTATATTCTAGTACTTTGGATTTGCCATGATCCCACTTAACACCAGGAGGAATTTTCTCAGCCGTGATTCTGGGGCTAGTACAGATCTAATCATTGGCTGTAGTTTCTGGCCAGAAAGTTGTACCTACAGCCCATTTCCCCAGCCAAGAATCTCCTGTTAAAACTGGAATCTTGGCCTGTAGAGATGGCTCAGCAGTTAAGGTGCTTGCCTGTAAAGCCTAAGGACCTAGGTTCAATTCTCCAGGTCCCACATAAGCTAGATGCACAAAGTGCCTAAGTGTCTGGAGTTCATTTGCAGTGGCTAGAGGCCCTGACATGCCCATTCCCTCTCTCTCTCTCTCAAATAAAAATTTAAAAACTGGGATTCTCAAGAAGCAAGTCTGTTCCTGTTGTATCACAATAGAACTCTTCTGTAGGTGGGATGGGAGAGCCCCGCCCTGGCTTCCAGCAGCAAGCCTGGTTCTGAGTCACAGTTGTGCACGAAGCTCTTTCAGCTTTCATTACACAGTAGCAGCCAAGGTTGAAGCTGCCACTGGGTGCTGGCGGTCCTAGAATGTAGTCACCCTGTGGCTTCAAACCCGCTCATCACTGTGATTTATTTCCAGTTCTGGCCAAAGGAGTTGTTAATCTTCCTGCCCTCCCTTCCCAGAGTTCATCAGCCACTGCCGTGTATAGAGTGAGGGGTGCTTAAGCTGTTCATCCTGAGTGCTTCATACCGACTGGAAGTTAGCCCTACATTGTAAAGTTACTTTCATTTTGTCTGGCAAACCATTTAATTTTAGTTTTCAAAAGCTATGTATTGTAACTACAAACTTAAATCCTCATTTTTTCTGAGACAGGGGCTAACATAGCCAGGGCTGACCTGGAACTCACTGTGTATAGCTGAGGATAACCTTGAACTTCTGATCCTCTTGTCTCTAACTCCCAAGCGCAGGGATTGTAGATGTGCATCAGAGTTCCATGAACTGCTCTTGGGGAGCCACAGACAGGCGTCTGTTCCTCTCCAAGACAGGGCGCAAACAGCAGACCACAGTGTTTCCACCAAAGTCCAATCTGGGGGATCAGTGAGTCTCATGTGTTTACTTACAGAACTTGGGAGAGGGGTTACTGACAGTAGTGAGAGGGACCCCAGAGCAGCCATGTCACTGGGAAGTCTCACTCCAGCACAGGTCGTGACCTTGCCGCAGCCACAGACTGAGCGCCCCTTCAGCCAGCCTTCCACACACTACACACTCCAGCACCTCGCCAAACCAGGAGGAGGTGTGCAGCTGCAGCAAAATCCCACACAGCTGGCTGGAAGGTGCGCGGAGTGGCTGAGATCTCAGATGACGGTGTGGTCAGCCTGCCCCGCTCCTCCTTTACGGGGGAAGGTCAACAGGTCGGATCCTGAGCCTGCAACTAGTCACAGCGACTCCGGTGAAGAGGTAATGGCGGTCGTGGTCTAATAACTACAGTGCCCAAATTTTGTGCAGTGCTGGGGACAGACTTTGTTCATGAAAGGCAAAGACTCGACCACCTGAACTTCATCCCTAGCCCATGACTACATGCTTAAAATAATATTTTCATTACAGTAATTTTGTTAAATAATTTATTATAGAAAACATTTCCAGGTAACTAACCACCTCTACATCCATGCTCATCAAACAACCCTAATTAAACTCAGTGTATCATACACAAAAAGACATGAAGGGTAGGAGGGGAACTAATTGGTGAGAAGGAGTCCAGTAGCAGTGTGAGGGGAATAAGAGAGCATAAAGGAGAGGGTGAATATGCCCCAAACGCATCTTATATATGTATGAACTTGTCAATTATAACAAAAAACAAAAACAAGCCAGGCGAAGTGGGGCACACCTTTAATCCCAGCACTTGGAGGCAGGGATAGGAGGATTGCTGTGAGTTCGAGGCCATCCTGAGACTACAGAGTGAATTCTGGGTCAGCCTGAGCTACAGTGAAACCCTACCTCAAAAAACCAAAACAAACAAACAAAATTCTACTCTTATATAGGAATTTTTACTGTTTAGTTGAAACAAAGTAATTTTTAAGAGCTGTTGATTTTTGGTAAGGGTTTCTATCCTCTTAGAAAGGCTGGCATCTCCCCTAGCCAAACCACCTTAACAACTCTATGATTCAAATGAACAACATACTTGTCATTGGGTAGCATCTTAGTACAATGGCCAGGAAGGTTGGGAATCCCTGGGAAGAGCTCAGTCTTGGCCGGGAGTTGTGCTTCTGTGGATTACAATTTGTGTGACTTTGGTGGGCAAGTTATACAGCCCTTTTAAGACTCATTTGCATCATTAATGTGGGGGTAAAAACAGAAAAGATGGGTAGCATTGCTGGAGGATTAAATCATGCAATGTGTCTAAAGTGCCTACACATAGCACCTGGCATGCAGAAAGTGCCCAGTCAATGTTAGTCATTGCCATTGTTATGGTTAAACCATGATGTGTTGTGTCACTAGCTTTGATAAATACAACAGTCACATCATGAGGTTCTGACACAGCTGGAAAGTTCATCTGAAAAATGAGCAGCAAAAGAAACTCACTCTTCTACAGTGCGGCATGTGTCATCCAAACAGTGAAAACCACATCAATCTACCACACAAGCAATAGAGTTATATATCAAACCACAGTAATGGGTTTCAGGGAGGAAATTTGATTCAATTGGATTTTCCAGACTAGTAATTTTAATCAATTTTGCCCCCCCACCCCACTCTGGTGGCCAAAATATCACCTTCAAGTTTTCCATAACTATGAATTGAAACTGTAACCAAATGGGAATATTAAGTCCCTGCCTTTCATGCCACTAAAATGTTCCCATCTCAACATTATTCTACTCACCCCTTAAAAAAAATATTTGTGGGCAGGATAGATGGCTTAGCAGTTAAGGTGTTTGCCTGCAAAACCAAAGGACCCAGGTTCGATTCCCCAGGACCTACATTAGCCATATGCACAAGGGGGTGCACACATCTGGAGTGTGTTTGCAGTGGCTGGAGGCCCTGGCATGCCCATTCTCTCTCTCCCCCTCTTTCTCTGTCAAATAAATAAAAATAAAATATCAAAAAAATATTTGTGCATATGTGCATGCACGCATGTGGTATATGCACATGTGTACATGGATGTTCATGCCCTCTGAGCATGGTTGTGGAGGCCAGGGGACTTCAGGTATCCCTTCTTTTGCCCTTGCCCCTTGCTTCCCTGACATAGAGACTCTTAATATACCTGGAGCTGTTTTTCAGTTCGACTGACTGACAAGCGAGTCCCAACTCTCCTCCTGTGTCCACATCCCCCAGCACTGGGGTTACAGGCATGTGTGGTCATATGAGCTCAGCTTCTTTTGTGGGTGCTGGAGATCAAACTCAGGTTCTATGCTTGTGCAGCAAACATTCTTACTCACGGTGCCAGCTTCCCATGTCCCCCTTTCTCATGTTTGCTGGTAGTGTCTATTAATGAAGAGACATCTTGTTTCTTTTTTAAAAATTTATTTTTTAGCCGGGCGTGGTGGCGCACGCCTTTAATCCCAGCACTCGGGAGGTAGAGGTAGGAGGATTGCCATGAGTTCAAGGCCACCCTGAGATGACAGTGAATTCCAGGTCAGCCTGGACCAGAGTGAGACCCTACCTCGAAAAACCAAAAAAAAAAAAAAAAAAAAAATTATTTTTTTATTTGCAAGAGAGAAAGAATGGGCATGCTAGTGCTTCCAACCACTATGAACAAACTCCAGATGCATGTGCGACTCAGTGCATCTGGCTTTACATAGGTGCAGGGGAACTGAACTGTGGTCATTAGATTTTGTAGGCAAGTGCTTTAACCACTGAACTATCTATCCAGGCCCAGTTTGTTTCTCTACACTTGAGTTTCAAAACGGTCCCAACAAAGTGAAGGATGATGAGAATAGCTTGACTATGAAATGATGCAACACCTATAAATGTTGTCCTATTAGATGAGTGCTTAGTGACTGAAGTGGCCCAGTTAAACAAGAAAACCAACCTGTTTGGACCCTTGTGCTCATAAACCCAAAGACCTAGGGAGTCAGTACAATCCCAAGGAATTTGGCTTTAAAGGTACTTTATTTAACTTGCTTTTAAAAATAGTTCACTGAATTTTTGTGTGTTTGACTTGGCAGACACACTGAAGGGGGTGGGTGGGGGTGCCTGGTTTAGCATTACCATGACACATTGTGTTAATGAATGTGAGGAGGAAGTGCGCTAAAATGAGGCATATGTGCAGGTGTGAAATCTTGTCTCTTGTTCACATGAGACAACAACAGGGAAGGAGAGGTCATGAACAGAGTTTTTGCTAAAGAGAGAAGAAAGGATGTGTCACCAAGAACTGCGTTCACACCACACTTGTGATGAGCATCTATGTTAGGACACATAATGTTTCTTTGTTTGGAGCTGGGCAGGAGCCCAGACATGTTGGGGGTTAAGAACCCATACAGAGGCTTCTAGTTCACCTTCAGTGCCAGGTGGCCACTATTCCTCAGGCCTTCAAGGTGAGCGCTCATGAATCCTCCCTGGAAGCCTGACCAGCTCTTCCCTGTTGGCCCTGAAGTTTAGCAGGACTTGCCAACCTCTGTGTAAGTGAGAGACTGGGGAGTTATCAGCTTTCTGGCCTTGTTAATTGCTGAGAAAGAATGTCAAGAAAAAATGAGAAGTCAGCCAAGAACAGAACATTGGAGGATTAGGAGAAGTTTATTTGTTCATAAATGTGCAAATTCTTCTTTTTTTATGGTTTGCAATTCTCTTCTGGATGCCTTTAGCACAGTCTTTCCTGCCTGTGGATTCGCTTCTCCATGCCTTACGTTCTGACTTCTCCCAGAACCTCCAAAGGTATCATGCTTTCTCAACATGCTTTCTGCTTCTATTTATAGATGCTGCTCACTCCCTGCATCTCGTTATAGGTATTCTCACACGCACATATGTGTTTGAAGGTCTGTGCTCAGAAAACTCAGGTTCCCACTGCTGTGGTCCAGATCTGCAAAGAGCTTCCCAGAGATATTTGTGGCTGGTGCAGGAGGAGAAAGAGGACAGAGGCATGATGACAAGGCAGCCCATCAGAGTGGAGCAGGTGTACAACTCTGCAAGCTGACTGTCCTTGGTTTGAACTTCACCCTGCCATTTGCTAATTGTGTGGCAGTTGGCAAGTTCTTCAACGTAGCTGAACAAAGTTATTTTGAGAATTAAATAAATTAACCTACATTTGCATGGGCTCTGTTCTAGAGCACACAATAGATGCCCCAGAGATACTAAGTTTCTTCTCCCCCTTACCCAATATATGATAGTTCATCTCCTGTGTACCAGCTAGGATTCTTTCAGAATCAGAAACCTTATATAAGCAAAACCAACAAAAACTCCAGAGCATTTTGCTCATGTCATTGCACAAGCAACGCCCAGCTTGATCCTGGGCTCAAATGATGTGTGCAGATCCCAGTTTTCCTCTTTTCATTTCTGGGTTCTGCTTCTTCAGAGATTTAGTCCCCATGGTTCTGCCCTTTTCTGGGTGCTCCAGCCAAAGCCCCAGAACTTCATCCAGTTAATTTTCATTGGCTGGCTTAAGTCACATGCCCATCCTTGAGGCCTGAGATAATGTTCTGAGTGGCCGTGTATGTGCGTGAGTGCATGCGTGCATGTTTGTGATTAACCCTCTGAAATAAGAGTTGGAACAGTCTCATCCAATGTGTAGGAGAAGTCAAAGCTGTGTCCTCAAGGGAAGTAAGTAGCTGGCGAGCAGTGGAGAGGGAGGGAACATCAGCAGGTGTTTATCCTTGTCTTGACTGCAGTGAGGCACGACCTACATTTTCTTCTCGTGGACTTTCTGAGATCATGGTGGGATGGACAGATGCCTCTTGGTTTGGGGCTTCCTTGTTGCTTTAAGTGCTATGGATCTGAGGGAGTGGTGGGAGGTGGGGAGACCTTCTGAGCCATATTCCTCCCGGTAGTCTATGAGGAAAGAGATGGCATGTCCAGAGGGGTTGAGCATGAGGACTACTGAGTACTGTGGGCAGGTTAGTCAAGGGTGATGTTCCCAGTGGACAGTGGAAGGAGCAGTGAGGGAGGGAAGGGAATCTTCACAGCCCTGTGGTAGAAGAGGGGCTGTTTGACAGAGCTGTGACCTGGGAGAAACAGGAGGGTCGATAGCTTAGCCTCTCTCTCCTCTGTCCCTCCATTCTCACATTGATATCTCTCATTGGCTGCCCCTATCAGCTCCCCAAGGCAGAGCCCAGGTGATAGGACCCCTAGAGCAAGGCCAAAGGCAGAGAATGGAGAAGAGCCAGTGAGGCCCCACTGTCTGGGAGGAAAGACACTTGGCTCATGATCAGTGGAGCTGGAGGAAGGGGGAGTTCAGTCAGCGTCTGGCTAAATTCTGATTTATTCTCTTTGCTTTTTGGAAATGTAATAATCTCTCCATCAAAGCTCCATCTATCTGCCAAAATAATACATGTCCTTTTGTACAAATGAAAGAATTACTGCTATTATGCAAACAGTGAAAGGGGACCACATTTGCATGCAGAGGGGAAAAAAAGAAAAATCTTATTTGCAATAAAATTAATTATACCAATGTGGCAAAGAGGCACATGAGTATCCATTTAACACTTGGACAGGAGCAGAACTAAGTTTCCTTGCCAATCCTGGTGAAATAATGGAGCCAAAAAGAAAATACCCTGAAAACAGAGGTCTGGCTGGAATAAACAGGAATTGGTATTTCTGGCTATTTGAAGACAACCTCCTTAACCCCCAGAAACAAAAGATGGAAATAAAGGTTTTCACAAATACTAACCATGAATATTAATGTGATTAGAACTGGTGGCTGAACCAAGTTCCTCATGAAGCTGGGCTTTCAGCAGAGGGCTGTCAGCAGGCAGGACTGGCTGCTGAGAGGCTGCGAGGAGGACATGCTTTGCATCCAAAACTGGGAGACAGGTAGATGCAGAGGTTTAGAACCGGCCTGAGCTCTGTGACATTGATCATCTGGAAACGAGAGCCCAGAAAAGAAAGGAAAGGACTCTCCTATTCTGAGACAAAAAAGCTGAAGTGCGAGGAATATCCTGTTCCTAAGAGCCTCCATTGCACCCATGTCCCCAGGTTATAGGGACACCGTTGGTTTGCTTGTTTGTCTGCCTCAACCACACTGAGAGCATCCAGGGAGAGGAACTTTGTCTATACAGATATGTTCTCCTCTGAACACAATTCTTGGCACAGAATAGATATGCACAAGGTAAGTTAAATCGAGAGTTATATGAATGAGTGAATCACAGAGTTTTAGATCCCAAAGCAGCCCTAGAACTCACTAACTTCAATGATTCTTAAATATATGGGGGATGGGAGACCAAGCAGCAGTGACTTGGGGGAGGATAAGGAAGATGAGCTATATCAGGGAGAGATTTTTCAGAAGTGGACATCCCCTAGTCAATTTGCCTCCCAGCTATATAGTGTAGGTTGGCTTTGAACTTGTAATCTTCCTGCCTTAGCCTCCTCTGGAGTGCTGGGATAATAGGTGTATACCCCTACCCAGCTTGGGAACTATATGTTTTGAAAGCTCCAAGTGTGATGTCCTCCCTCGCCAGCTGAGAACCGTTTGCCCAATACCCACCTCTCAGATATCCCTCCCCCACTTCCCTTCTAGCTCCCTTTGCTGAGTAAGTGAATTTCCCAGGAAGAGGTCAGAACTATCGGTCTCAAGGGTCCATATGGTCTGGTCATGAAGGATCACCCCAGAGGAAATATTGACTGACTTTCCTCAACATCTCCTCAAGCCCAATGTCAGAGTAAAGGGGCAAAAGATATCATAGGTCAGAACTTATTGGAGCCAGGATGCTATTAGATAGTGGGACCAGCTCTTGGAGCAAGTATGGGACTCTTTAGCACTGTCCACAAAAGTATAAAATGATGTATGCTTGTCTTCCTAGGAGTGGATTCAGATTTGACATGGCTTTTATGGAGGCCAAGAGTAGACTATTCCAGAATTTCTTCCATACTGGCTCCTGCCACAATCTCAATCTTTTCTTGGGAATCATATTTACTAGCACTGAGTGTGGTAGACCAGATGACTCTAGTCACCACCTCCCTGTCTGTAACACCAATTGTTAGCTGATTTTATAATCTGATGACATGTCATTTTGGTAGTGTGGCATAGTGTTAAAAACATGGATGCTGAGTTTTAAAATCCTACTGAATTGTATGTTTTCAGATGGCTAAAATGAGTTTATTATGCAAATTTATGTACGCATGCACTTATACATATACATATACATAAACACAAATGAAGATGTTAGATTCTAGAGCCAGCAAGTGTGAGCTTAAACATGGATTCCAGGGACTAGAGAGATGGTTTAGCTGTTAAGATGCTTGCCTGCGAAGCCTAAGGACTCAGGTTTGATTCCCAAGTCCCCACATAAGCCAGATGCACAAGGTGGTACATGTGTCTGGAGTTTGTTTGCAGTGATTGGAGGTCCTGGTGCACCCATTTGCCCTCTCTCTCTCTAATAAATAAATGAAAATAAATAATAAATAAAATTATAAGCACTGGCTCTGTCAAAAACTAGCTATGTAATATTGATCCAGTTCTCTAATTTCTCTGTGCCTTGGTTTCTTCATGTATAAGCTGGGGTAGCATGCAACATGCCTAGGACAGTGGCACATAGTGAGTGTCTCATCTAAGTGTGAGCTCTCATTAATAGTATCACAGATGGTATTCCTCAGGGAGATATGGCTGGTTCTGTATCCTTGCTTACCCACAAGGCTTTGTATTATTTAATGGCTGAAGAATGACAGCTGAAGTTGCTTAGTTTATGATGCTGAGTCAGAGGCTCTTCAAGAGAATTGTGTATTTTCCTAGGCATGGTGCTAATATATTGTTGTGATTTTTGCATTTCTCAAGTCACAGAATTTTAACCACTGGGAAAGGGCTCACAGTTCATCTCAGTCTAAACACAGAAGAAACCAGTTTGCTCAAGGTTGCCCATCTAGCAGTAGCCTGACCTCTAATTGCTTAAGCAGAGCTCTTCCTACCCATCACCATAGTTACAATAATGCCATCCCTACACTGCATTTTGTTTCCACATCTGTAATGTTGAAAGTGGAATCTGTACATGCACAAGCATTAAGGTACACATAGCATTTCTGTCCTGTGAGGAGCAGTGTTATTTCACTGGACTGCACCTTGTGTTTTGCTTTTTTTTTTTTTTAAAAAAAACTTATTTATTTATTTATTTGAGAGTGACAGACAGAGAGAAAGACAGATAGAGGGAGAGAGAGAATGGGCACGCCAGGGCTTCCTGCCTCTGCAAACGAACTCCAGACGTGTGTGCCCCCTTGTGCATCTGGCTAATGTGGGACCTGGGGAACCGAGCCTCGAACCGGGGTCCTTAGGCTTCACAGGCAAGTGCTTAACCACTAAGCCATCTCTCCAGCCCGCTTTTTTTTTTTTTAAAGAAAACATGTATATAATTATTTTGACCATAATCCCTTCCTATGATTCTCTTTTGACCTCCCCTTCTGTCTCCCTTCTACTAAATCTCCTCTTCTTCCCAACTAGTTCATCTTTTAATTTCTTTTTTGAGGTAGGGTCTTTCTCTAGTCCATGCTGATCTGGAACTCTGTAGCTCCAAGCTGGACTCATACTCACAGTGATCCTCCTACCTCTGCTTTCCAAGTGCTGGGATTAAAGGTGTGTGCCACCATGCCTGGCCCTTCTTCTATTTTTGATCTCTCACTCCTTCTTTTTCTTATGTGTTGAAGGGAGGCTATGTCCATGCAGGAGGGCTCCTTGTTACAAGTAACAGAAAGAGCTCAGTTGGATGTGGGTGGTGAAGGTATACATGGGACACCAGGCAGCTGGAGAAATGAAGGGAACAGTCAGACCAGGCTCAGGAAAGATCAGAAAAGGTCAGGCAGTGGTTGACCTTGATCAGTTGGGTAAGGACTACCGTCCTGGACCTGCAATGCTGTAATCCCAGACTTTCAAAAGGCAGCTGCCATTGGCCTCTAGCCCTCGGCGGCTCAGCTGTCATGAGCACTCTTACCTGGTCTCCCTACTCTCTTTGCTTCATTTCCAGTGGTCAGAGCCCCAGCAGAAGCATCCCATGAGTCAGCAGGGTCAGGTGAGGAGGAGTAGGGATATGGGGCAAGGAGTGGAGGTTGACCCTTGATAACAACCAAGACCGACAGAGGACTTCTCTCATTTGTGTTCTCCCAGATAAGAAAGCATTAGGATGCTGGAGAGATCGCTCAGTGGTTACAGGTGCTTGGCTGAAAAGCCAGATGGCCTGGGTTCGATTCTTCAATGTCCACATAGCGCCAGATGCACAAAGTGGTGTGTGAATCTGGAGTTTGTTTGCAGTACCAGGAGGTCCTGGTGCACCAATTCTCTCTATCTCTCTCTCAATCTCTCAAATAAATAAATAAATATTTTTAAAAAGGGAAAATAGAGTTGGAATTTTAAAAAAAGAAGGTATTGGAATACTGGGTACTTGATAGTGAACAAATGAACAAAATCTATGGTCATCAGAAAAATTAAGAAGGGCATCCACTACCAGCTGGTTAGCCTTTTCCCTTTCTGGAGTCCATCCTGGGTCCTCTCCTTGTCCTATCCCCTTCATCCACTGGGACAGGTGTGGAAAGAAGCTACACCAACCTGGTCAAAGGATTCTTTGACCACTGTTTACCTCTGTACTGCTGGAGTCACCCCCATCACCCCGAAGCACCTTCCCACTCCAATCGTAATATCATCTTATTATTGGAATATCAGCTTATTATGACTTTATTGTGATAAAAGTCATGTAACATGAATTTCACCATTTGAGTCATTTTAGTGTATGTAATTCAGGGGCATTTAGTTCACTCACAGGGACCTGTATTCATCACCGCTGGGTCATTTCAGAATATACTCATCATCCCAAAATACAACACCATGCCCATTAAGCACTCACTTTCCATTGCTGGCCTCACCCAGAAAGCACTCATTTACATTCTATCTATTTCTATAGGTTGGCTTGTTCTGGAAATTGCCCACAAATGTGAATGCCCCACCAACAGCTGCATTACTGTTATGGTTACTTTCCGCTCCACTCCACCCCAGGTGCTCTGTGAAGTGCTTCCCTACTTGGCACCCCACACAACCCAGGATGGGGAGCCAGCTTGGTTCCCAGGCCTCTCCCTATGGCTCACAGGAGGGAGGGAAGTGGGAAGTGGCTAGCTCTGAGAAGCCATCAGCAAGGTCATGAGAATCCCCAGCATCACTGAGTTAGTGGGAGCCATGTATGATTAACCTCAGAGCAGGAGAGGCTGGCAAGAGACAAGCTTGGCTAGTGGAACTTTGGGGGACAGTTTCATCATGACAGAAGTGGATCTAGATGGGCAAGAGGAATGCAAAACAGGTTCGGACTATTCTACTGGCCTCTGGGTGTCCCACCTTCCCTAGTCTGTCTTCCACCACAGAGGGAGGACCCTTAGGAACAGCAGCACCTGGTGTTCTGAGGCCCAAGGCAGCAAGTAGATATGTTTGCAGGCAGGTAATAGAGCTTGGGGCTTCCTCTCCCTCCATCTTCTCACAGCTTAGGAACAAGGGTTCCTAAGGCCATGCAAGCAGCCAACACTTAGTAAGGGTGATGCTACTTAATGTGGCCAAGACCCTCAAATACAATTTTAAAGAATGTGATGGGGCTGGAGAGATGGCTTAGCGGTTAAGGCACTTGCCTGCAAAGCCTAAGGATGTATGTTCAACTCTCCAGATCCCACATAAGCCAGATGCACAAAGGCAGGGCAAGCACAAAGTAGCACATGCCTACTAGTTGGTGCAAGCACCTGGAGTTCCATTGTGTGGCTGAGGCCCTGGTGCACCAAGTCTCTTTCTCTCTCTAAAAAAATAAATAAATAAAAAGGACTTGAAGATGTATGTCTCTCAACAGTTCCCCACAGAGTGTGAGACCAGCAGGTAGCTCTGTTCCTCACTAATACCCATGCATTAAGGCTGATAGCATCTGTCTCTTCATCTTCAGTATAAGGCTCTGGAGGGGTTAGCAGTGTGACTCAGCTGGCTGGCTGCAGGGTGGCCCCATACCAGGCAAGGTTGAGCTCATCTGGGGCAGTTGGCAGAGGCTCTACAGCTGCAGATCCATCTCACCATGACAGTTCTCTGTGACCTCTATTACTGGACGTGGGAGTCCTCAGAGGGGCCCGGATTCTCTGGGTTTAGGACACCACCTCCTGGCTCTGCAGAGCAGCAACTCAGTTTCCTGGCCAGCCCTCCAAATAATCCTCCCAATGTCTTCAGCCAGCACTCTGCTATTTGGGGATGGAGGTTCTGTCTGTCTCTGTCCATTGAGAGGCTTGGTGGAGGATAAGGTGAGGCTAGAAAGAGATCAAAGTGGAAGTTATGATCATTCTCTCTGGCTTTGTGGTGGATGACAGATGAGAGTGCCATGCTGCTATGCTTATGCTAAGTGCTCATCTCCTTCTGCTTGAAATTCAGGTTCCAGGTGGGGTACTTGCGTCCACATCATCAGCATAATACTGTGGACAAGGATGCTTGTATCTCCTCGGGCACGGGAGGAAGGCTTCATTATTTAAGTGACAGCAAAGATGGAACTGAATAGCAATTGGGATGAACTGGTGACTGCTCCTAGGATCACTTCAGTGTTGATTCACAGCCCTTCCCTGCTCATTCCTTTCTCTGGGTGGTGGGGGGATGGCATGGGCCACATCATCTGGACTTCTGTGCTGAGGTGCTTTCTGCTTGGGTCAGCCATCAATGGGCCATTGAAGGGGATGAAAAGTAGATGACAGCAGAGATCTAGGTCTGCCCCCCACTCCTCATGTCTTGAGGCCACAGGTGGACAGAAGGGGTTCTCTGCTGTCTGCAGCACCCACAGGGCTTGTCCTCCATGGCTCCTGCTCATCTCTGCCTCAGCTAGTGTCTGCTTCCTCATAGTGGGAATGGCTTTCCGCTGTTGTTCACCACCCCTACCCCAAGCAGAACTCTGTAGGGGGTGTCTCACTGAAGTTCCCTGTGGTGCACACTGAAGCATTGTTCTGAGCTCTTCTTAGCACAGCGCAGATCTGGTTGTAGGGTGTACCATGACAAGACCATGAGGATCTGCCCTTGTCCATGAGTCCCACAAGCCAGAATGAAGGATGAGCTAACCATTGGTGTGCTCCTCTTCATTTCCATCTCCAGGAAAGCAACCAGAATTCTTTCCATTTTACCTCTTCTGGGAATCCCCATTTCCTTATGGCATGGCCCTGGTGTCACCTGCCAGTGACCCAGCTAACATGTCTTCAGAGTAGGACATGGACAGCTGGACAGATTCACATGAATGCCAAGAATCCAGGAGGTCGGGTATGGGAAACATCTGCCACATGCTAGTGTGGTGCATCAAACTATTTGCTCCTACCTCAGGCTTCTTCAGAGCCTAATCCATTTTATTAAGTGACTCTTCTCACTAAATAACCTTCCACAGCCTCTTTGTTCTGTGCCTCAGAAAAACTAATCTGTTCTCTGGAGCTGCTGCCTAATACATTACCACTTCCTGTTGGCTGAAAGTGGCCAGTGCTGGGAGCACAGGCATGACAGGATGCTGGTGGATAGATGCAGGATTCAGGGCTAAGATCTGGGAAGGGAAGAAGGCAGAGCCAGAGTCCAGGGCAGAAGTGATCAAAAGATATGAGTAGATCATTACCTGTTCAAGACCTGCACAATATTGGGCCTATCACCATTCCATCATGGATGGTTGGAAGAGGGCACGAGGCCCCCTTCCTTCCCTGAGGAGTTATTGGCAGTAGATGGCCACTGGAAGACCAGGAGACACTCTCTGTAGTAGTGTAGTCACTAGGAAATCTCACATGTTGTGGAATATAATCCACCACTCATGTTCATGAAGTAACCCTAATTAGGCGCAGTGGGTCACACAAACGTACAAGGAAAAACAAAGGCATCAAGGTAGAAGAAAGATTAATTGGAAAGAAGGGGCTCAGTGGAATGGAGATAGGAAAGGGGATCGAGAGAAGATAATATGAGGGGATTATAAGCAAAATACAGTGTATACAAATATAAAAATTGTCAATGAAAAGAACATGCAAAAAATAATAAGTGGGGGAAAAAGGTGAGAATCAGAACCAATGCACCAAAGCTTAGGTAGGGCCCCAGCGAAAATGGAAGCTGCATCTTTAAAGCAGGGCCGCGTTTTCTGCTTCCTTCCCAGACCATAGATCCCTAATTATTCTGAGTGTAGAACAAGCGGCTGAAGCAGGGGTGGTGTGTGGGGATCAGGGAACTCCTAGTACAGAGTAAGGATTTCTGTTTGTCTCTCTCTCAGCCATCTTTTGTTGCACTAAACCAGGACAGTGTTGCTTTCCCTAGGGCCTACTGATGAAAGATAACAACTTTACATTTTGTGTGTTTGGTGTGCTGCATGTGTGTGTGTGTGTGTGTGTGTGTGTGTGCATACAGAGGCCAGAGGTTGACTTTAGGTGTGTCTTTTTTTTTCTTTCCATTTTTTCAAGTCCAAATTGCCCTGTAACTCATTATGTAGTCTCAGGCTGGCCCTGGACTCAAAGCCACTCTCCTACCTCAGATCACGCCCCACCTTGGGTTCCTTCCTTGATCACTTTTCACTGTATTTACAAAGGCAGGGTCTCTCACTTAACCACAGCTTGCTAATTCAGCTGTCTAGCTAGACAGCTTTCTGTGGATACCTCCCAAATGTGGGGATCACAGGTGGGCTGCTGCATCCACCCAGCACTCCTGGGGTGCTGGAGGTCTGAGCTCGGGTCCTCATGATTGTACAACAAGTGCTTTATCCACTGTGTCATCTCCCCAGCCCCTCGAATTTACATTTGTGTGAGCGTGTTCACACTTCAGAGACAGGGAAGAGCGCGATGGCATGGGATGGTTGCTATCCATCGTACCTGGATTTAATGTAGGAGAAAGCGGAGGTTCAGAGTGTTCCTACTATAACTGCCACAGGCTGAGGGGTCATCTTTGTCAGAGCCTTTCTAATTGTCATTTCAAATCTCACTGCCTTCACTGGATTAACTGTCTGCCATTACACTACCCTATGTAGCAGGGGGAAGGAATATAAATGGCTCAAAGAAGTTATGGAACCAGACTAGATATTCACCATGGATGAATAGATAAAGAAAGAGTGGTTTATATACAATAGGGTTTTTCCCAACATAAAGAAGCATGAGGTTGTCATTTTTATTTTTATGTTTATTTATTTATATATATATATTTTTTGAGGTAGGGTCTCACTCTAGCCCAGGCTGACCTGGAATTCACTATGGAGTCTCAAGGTGGCCTCGAACTCATGGCAATCCTCCTATCTCTGCCTCCCGAGTGCTGGGATTAAAGGCATGCGCCACCATGCCCGGCTTTTATATGTTTTTTTTGAGGTAAGGTTTCACTATAACCCAGACTGACCTGGAATTCATTATGTAGTCTCAGGTTGGCCTCAAACTCATAGCAATCCTCCTATCTCTGCCTCCTGAGTGCTGGGATTAAAGACGTGCACCACCACACCTGGCTATTATTTATTTATTGATTTACTTTTAAGCAGACAGAGAGAGAGAGAGAGAGAGAGAGAGAGAGGTGGATGGGCATGCCAGGACCTCTAACCACTGCAAACAAACTCCAGATGTACGCACCACTTTGTGCATCTAGCTTTATGTGAGTACTGGGGAAATGAACCAGGGTCATGAGGCTTTGCAGACAAGTGCCTTAACCACTGAGAAATCTTTCCAGCCCAAGGTTGCCATTTTAAAGAAAATATTTTATGTAAATATATAAAATATATTTGAAATATAATGTATCATAAAAATAGAAGAAGGGCTTGTGGGGAGTGGGTTCTAAAAGGAAAGGAATGGGGAACAAGAGAAGATAATGTGAGCAAGAAAGACAAATATTTCTTTTTTTTTTTCTCACAAGCAAAATATCTCTCTCCCATCAGACATGAAGCAGAAGAAGAATTATTTGAGGGGAGGAAGAAGAGTAGCAGAGGTGACACAGGGGACAAAGGAGAATAATGAGGGTCAACTATGAGCAAAGTACAATGACATACATGTGAAAATGTTATAATGAAACCTTTTGTTTTGCATGTGAACTAAAAAAAAATTAAAAGTGGCTTTAAGCCAATCAGGACCAACTCCTTGCAGTTTGGGGTAAGGTGAATAACAGCAAGACCACAAGGGTTAGTGTAGAGAAAGGAAGAATTTTCAAATAAATTTCAGGGTTCTGGTGGAGGAAGAACAGTGCCAAGAATACCAGGAATGCTCACAACAGCTGTTCAAGGGCAAAGACTTACCCAAGGTCAAGCAGCTGGTCACGGCCAAGCTGGGCCTGGAACCACTTCTCCTCACTCAGCATTTGCATGAGATTGGCAGAACAATTCCACTTCAGTACTCATTGCACAATAGATGCCCAGATGGACCTGTGGGCGCTGATGTTCTGTTTATCTCCAGTCCAAATTAAAACATGGGGCAGGAAAGAGGGGACCTGACAGTGTAACCCGATGGGAAGACGACCAATTTGCAATATGTTCACATATTCAAGTTCCCAATAAAGATTTTAAAAAATTAATAAGGGCTGGGATAAAGTGCTTGCTATACAAGCCTGAATACCTGAGTTAGTATATATCCTCATAACCCATGGAAAGCAAGACACCATAGCAAGAGTCTCTGTAATCCCAACGGATCTAGGGAGAAAAGGGAGGCTTGCAAAAGAGCCTCCATTGAAAGTCCGTGGGCCAGCTGTCCTGGTGAACACGGTGGTGAGGAATGAGAGACCCTGCATCAAGCAAGGTAGAAGGTGAGGTGTGGCACCCCAAGTTGTCCTCTGACCTCCATACACGTGCCGTGTCACACATGCGTCTGTAGTCACACCTGAACAGACACACCCACCCACAACATGCGTATACATTCACAAACAGCAAACAAACAAAAAAAAAACATGAGCAAAACACACCTTACCATTTCATCATAGCAATAAAGACAATTGTGTGCGGGTTACTTAATTCTCTCTCTTACAGTTCTGGGCAACCTATTTGAGCTGTCTTAAGCCTGGATTTTCACTTTTTGTCTCTCTGGGTCAGAATCCTTTCTCTTCCTCAGCTGTGGTAGTCATATTTCCCTCATCATGACAAAATGCTGGGGATCAGCACCTTGTAAGGAGGAAAGATTGGCTTTGGCTCATGGCTTCTGAGGTTTTAGGCCACTGCTTTGGGCATTGCTGTGGCAAAGCAGAACATCATGGTGGGGAGCGTCTATTTTCTTCATGGTGACTGGGAAGCAGAGGGAGGGGAATGGGGTCTCAATATCTCCCTCAAGCACATGCTTCCCAGTGACCTAACTTCCTTTCACTAGCTCCACCTCCTAAGGGTTCCATCACCACAGGCTGGCCACCAAGTCTTTAACACAAGAGCCCTTGGACAGATGTTGAAGATCTATGCTGTAGCACCTAGGAACTGTGGAGGCAGGGGGAAGGCTGCTGAGCTGAGCACCTGCTACATACAGGGTGCTGTACTAAGAAACACAGATGAAAAAAAGAAGGGTGCAGCTCTCCAGGAGCTGCTAGGTTAGTGAGGGAGGCAACTGATGCAATGGATAGGTAGAATGTCATCACGCAAGTGCAGCAGTAAGATGGAAGAATTGGTGCATTGTGAGGACATGGAAATACAGGGGATTAGGAGCAGGGAAGAGCTGGTGTAGGCTTTCTGAAGCTAGTTGGGATGGCTTCTCCAGAAGGGATTCATGAGTACTGGCACAGGAAACCTTGTAGCAACTTCACATGAATGTCTGCTAATGCCAAGGGGCTCCAATGTGCGGGAAGGTAAGCAGGAAAGCCTGGTTCTGGAGGTCTCAGGGCTTGTGTTTTGGAGCCTCGGAGTTTGTCCTATAGGTGGCAGGATATACCTGAAGAGCTTTAAGTAAAGACATGCTTTATGTCTTAGATAATATTTCTGCATCAGATTCCAGGTTGCAGAGAATTTTAATTAAATTCCAACAGAAGAATGCATTAGAGAGAGACAGAAAGATGGAATTTTTCAGAAAATTGAAGGAAAACTCAAAGAAGCCAGGGTGTAAAAGAAGATCCCTGATCCAACTACATCCAACCTTCAAGTTGCTCTGCTCTATCTAGGATTCCATTCCAGGCAAAATATGTTACACTGCCCCAGCTTGAGAGCACAACGTGAGCATCTCATTTTGTAAATGTATTTATTTATGTGTGTGTGTGTGGGCACACAAGGCCCTCGTGCCACTGCAAATAAACACCAGACACGAGGGAGAGAGAGAGAGAGAGAGAGAAAGAGAGAGAGGGAGAGGGCGAATGGGTGTGCCAGGACCTTCAGCCTGCTGCAACTGAACTCCATATGCATACACCCCCTTGTGCACATGTGCAACATTGCGTGCTTGCGTCACTGTGCGTCTGTCTGGCTACATTGGACCTGGAGTTTTGACATGAGTTCTTAGGTTTTGCAGGCAAGCGCCTTAACTGCTAAGCCATCTCTCCAGCTTGTTGAATCATTTTTTTTTTTGTGTCTGGCTTACATTGGTGGTTTGGGAATTGGACCCTGGCCAATAGGCTTTGTCAGCAAGTGCCTTTAACCATTGAGCCATCTTACCAGCCACAAACTTTGCACCATTGTGGTTTTGGAACAGGGTTTTACTCTATTTTATAAGCTGGCTTCCAACTCTTTAGCTCAAGTGACTCTCCTGCCTTAGCCTTCCAAGCACCTAAGACTATATATGGATGTCACCATGCCAAGATTAACATTGCCATCTTGATTGGTAGGCTTTCTAAGCTTATGTTTCTCAAGGAAGGGTGATTCTTAAAGCAAAACAAGAATGCTTTCTTTATAGCATAATAAAAATGAATGTCAGTTATGCCAGCTAAAGCAATAGGTAGTCAACAGCTGTTTGGAAGCTAGATTTGAAAAGGGCAAAAGAAAGGGATTAATACAAAAATAAAAATTATAAATGGGCTGGAGAGATGGCTTAGTGGTTAAGGTGTTTGCCTGCAAAGCCTAAGGACTCAGGTTCAATTCTCTAGTAAGTACCCACATAAGTTAGATGCACAAGATGACACATGCATCTGGAGTTCATTTGCAGTGGCTGGAGGCCCTGGCACACCCAGTCTCTCTCTCTTTCTCCCTCTCTGCCACTTTCTCACTCTCTCTTTCAAAAAATAAATAAAATAAAATAAACTTATTAAAAAAAAGAAAGGGATTGAGAAAACAAATGGTAAGGGTGTGTGGAGTAAAGCTGTGTTAGTGCCAATAGGGAATTGTGGGACTTGAGAAAATGTATGAGATAAAAATTACTTCAGAGAAGCTGGGTGTGGTGGTGCATGCCTTTAATTCCAGTACTTGGGAGGCAGAGGTAGTAGGATTGCCGTGAGTTCAAGGCTGCCCTGAGACTATGTAGTGAATTCCAGGTTGGCCTGGGCTAGAGTGAAGCCCTACTTCAAAAAACCAAAAAAAAAAAAAAAAATACCTCAGAGGTGTTGAAGAGATGGTTCAGTGGTTAAGACTGTTGCCCTTAAATCCTAACAACTACAGTTCAATTCCCCAGTACCCATGTAAAAGCCAGATACACAAAGTGACACATGTGTCTGGAGTTCATTTTTAGGGGCTGGAAGCCCTGGTATGCACTTGAGAGACTGAGGTAAGAGCATCACTGTAAGTTCAAAGCTGGCCTGAGACTACATAGTGAATTCCAGGCCAGCCTGGGCTAGAGTGAGACCCTCCCTTGAAAAAGCCAAAAAAAAAAAAAAAAAAAGAAAGAAAAAAGAAAATTTAAATTCTCTCAGTGGTTAAAGTGCTTGCTTTTCCAGCATGAGGAATTGAGCTTGATCCCTGAACCTATGTAAGTCTGCTGCTGATCATGGCAGCACATGCCTGTAGTTCCAGGGCTGGGAAGGTAAAAACAGGAGGTGACTGGCCATTGAGACTAGCCTAACTAGTGACTCCAGGCCAACAAGAGCCCCTGTTCCAAAAAAAGGTGGACAGAGGTAGTCCTCTGATCTGCAGCCTCTTCCAACATGCACATGCACCTACATGCATGTCTATTCACATACAAATACACATACACCTATGCATACTACACACATGTACAATATAACTTAATTGATTCTTTTAAATATATATGTTTACTTGAGAGAGAGAGACAGAGAGAGAAGGGCAGATGGACAGAGTGAGTATGGGCATGCCGGGGCCTCCTGCCATTGCATATGAACTCAAGACACATGTGTCACTTTGTGCATCTAACTTTACTTGGGTACTGGGGTATTGAACTGGGACTGTCAGGCTTTGCAAGCAAGCATCTTTAACTGCTGAGCCATCTCTCTAGCCCAGTGATTGATTCTTGAAGAAAAATGGGCAGAAGGCAGGTTGATTCCCTGGCCTTAACAGGTGGTGACATCTCACTCCTGGACAGGAAGGCAAGTGCAGGGAGAAGGGGAGGTGACAGATTGCTTCTGACATGCCAAGTTTGACAGGACTATGGGGTATTGGGCAGATACAGAATATGAAGCATGGCAATTGAACTCACAGGCATGGGCTCTTCACTCGGGAAGTTTTATGGAAGAAGCCAAAGAAAATACCTTCTCAAATAGTCTTTCTAACAGTAGTGGAGAGGAGGGCCAGGAATGTGTGGGATCATGGCTGCAGGAGAGTTTCCAGTAGAGGGATTTGAGTCCTGGTGCTGGCTGGCGCCACATTCTAGGGAGCTAATTTATAAAGTGGAGGCAAAGGGGTGGGGTTAAAGCCAGTGGGCACTCTTGCAAGAATCCTGGATGAGAATGGCTGGCTAACTTCATGGTAATTGGAGAAGAGACAGCATTAAGAGAGTTAGATTTCTTCTGGGTTTCTCAGTATTTTTATTTAAATTTAAATTATCATTCTTTTAAAAGGGTATTATGTTCAGTTAGTCTAGTCATAAACTTATATAATCATGGCCTCTTTCTCATTCCAAAACACTTTTGTCAGGTCTGTGAGACAGGAAAGCATACGGACAGCCTAGCAACCTGGGACACCTCCACTTTGCCATCCCTTTCTCAGTTGAACAACACTCAGCACCTACTCTCCTAGGACTCATTAGTGTTCAGATACATTCTGGTAGAAGAAGAGATAAGAAAGATGAGCTTTGACAGGTATTGGCACAGTGTAGTGAAAGCCAATCTGTCCTTGAAGTGACTGGAAAAGCTCACTTACCATCTCATGTGTATGCATGATAAGGCATACATATATTTAAAGCTATGGGATATATAGCTCATGCATGTCAAGACCATCCAAAGTTGAATAACAATTGCCCTATCAGAGTAAGGATGCACCCCACTCCTGCCCCTGGAAGATGGCACCCCCTTCCACCTAAACTCATGGAAAGAGCCCCAGGGAAGAACTCAGGGCTCTGGAACCATGTATTTGTGCAGGCCTGCTCCTGCCCTGTGGAGTGAATTCTATACTTTTACTCTCAGCTTTTTCTTTTTGGTTTTTTATCAAGGTAGGGTTTCGCTGTAGACAAGCTGTCTTGGAACCCTCTTTGTAGTCCCAGGCTGGCCTCGAACTCACGATCCTCCTACCTCTTCCTCCTAAGTGCTGGGATTAAAGGTGTGCATCACCATGCCTAGCTTATTGTCACTATTAATAAAGCATACTGTCACTGTTGCTACTCCATGTTCTATCCAATTAGTTGTTTGAAAAACACAGAGAACATGGCCATCACATTAGATGACACCATCACTATGACAAAGTACTTGGGATAAATAACTTAAAGGAGGAAATGTTTATTTTGGCTCATGGTTTCAGAGTCCATGGTCACTTAGCCTTGTTGCTTTTGGTAAGGTAGTACATCCAGGTAAGAAGAGAGTTACTTACCTGGAAGGAGAAGGAGAGGAAGATTGGGGAAGGGGCTGAGATCATATATGTTCTTCTAGGGGCATTTTCAATGACCTAGTTCTTCCAAGTGGGCCCTACCTAAGAAATGTCCACCACCTCCTACTAGGGCCCTCAGCTAGGGATGCCTCCAGAATATGAACTTTTGGGTGATATTTCATATTCAAATCATATCATTTTGCTTCTGTGTCTGAAAGACCTGAACTCACCTCATAATGTAAAATGCATTCAGTCCATCTCCAAGAGTCTTAACAGTTCTGACATTGTGCAAAAGTCCAAGTCAGAATTCCCATTTGAGATTCAAGGCCAATTCTTAGTTGTGAGCCCCTGCGAGAACATAAAAGGATGCTATATGCTTCCAACCCACACATCATAGGGTAAACACTCCCATTCCAAAAGGAAGGAATGGAAGACCTAGGAAGGCTTGGACTAAAGCAAGAACTAATCCCAGTAGGGCAAATGCTAAATCCTGTAGCTCCATGTCTAGTATCAGGATACAAAGTGGTGTGCTACAAGCTCCAAAGGGCTTCAGTAGTCCCAGCTTGTCAATCTTGCTGGCTGCAGTCCGTATAGACTCTCATTGGACTCACTCTGTTGCCTGCCTGCTGCTTTTATCAGCAGGCATTCTACTGAGAACAGAAGCCCCCAGAAAGAGAGCCAAACCAGTGTGAAGGACTCTACAAGGCTGATGGACAGATGTGAACTTCCATGATGGTGAAGAGTTAGAATGGTGCAGGTTAGGAGCCAAATTACCTTGGGCTCTCTTTAACTTCCTTAGTAGTCACTCACTGCCCATTTCCATGGTTTAGCTAACATACGTAGGGCCAGTGGGTAAATCCTTTTGGAATGTATTTTTAAAAATATTTTTATTTATTTATTTGAGAGAGAGAAAGAAGCAGAGAGAGGGAGAGACAGAGAGAGAATAGGGGCACCAGGAGCCACTGCAAATGAACTCCAGACAGATGTGCTCCCTTGTGCAGCTGGCTTACGTGGGTCCTGGGGAATTAAACCTGGGTCCTTTGGCTTTGTAGGCAAGTGCCTTAACCGCTAAATCATCTCTCTAGGCCCCTTTTGGAATGTATTAACAGACTACTGTTCCACCAACCCAAAGGCTAAGAATGGCATCAGATAGCATTTGAGGCCTAAAACATAACTGAGGTTTCTGTTTTGCTCCAACTTGTCTGTTTGGTGTTTCCACCAAAGTATTTTAAAAGTGTCTTGATTTATGATTTTCCTGTGTTCTGTTACTGTTAAAACTCCATAAAGGAGTTACCATGTTGGAACATGGAATTCAGGGTAAACTGAATCTGTGTTTCTGGACCATGGTCACTTATATTTGGCTCAAGAATAAACCATCTATTATTATTATTACCTTTGCAGCAAGAGCTGTGTTTTTTTGTGTCAACACTACATTTCCTGGCATCTCCAGCTTTCTGGGGTCTTCATTTTGGTTTTGCCTTCACTTTCATGACTTCAACCATCACTCTCTCAGGGGCAACTTACAGGGACTCCAACTCTGCTACACACTCACCTACCCACCCTCCAAGGATTTCCTTTGCAATCTCAGTAGAAGCCCCACCATCCCATGACTCTTGATCTCTGCATGCCTGCAATACCAATATCACATAGATAACAACAATTGCTGCCACTGACTTAAGCAGTAGCCAGGCTATTCTCAAACAAGTCTTTGAGCCTGGGATGGTAAGGTCTGACCAAAGTCTAAGATGTCCTCAAGGCCTCTTTATTATTAAAGTTGTGTGTGTGTGTGTGTGTGTGTGTGTGTGTGTGTGTGGTGGGGACTAACACAAGCTAGGCAAGAAATTTACTATTGAATTATAGTTCTGGCCTTTGGATTTCTTTTTTTCTTCTTCAAATAGGATCTCCCTGCGTTGCCCTGGCTGATCTCCCAATGTAGACCAGGCTGATGTCAAACTTGTGATCCTCCTGACTCTGCCTCCTAAGTGCCTGGATTATAAACCCATGGCTCCTTGGCTTCTTGTTGATAGCACTAATCTCTTCAGCAATGGCACTTTCCTGGGCTGTAACTTTACACATCCTCCTTTTTCTAGCTAAGCTGCAAGTTTTTCAACTCTTTATTCTACTTTTTGCTCCTGATATTCAGTATAAATCTGGCTAACACCAACCAGCAGTTCTTATGCTGCTGCCTGAATATTTTGCCTTGAAATTTCCTCCACCAGAGAAACTAGTCCACCCTGCAAAGTCTCAGGGCATAGTCAGAATAGAGATTAAATTCTTTGCCATTGTGTAACATGAACAGCCTCTAATCTGGTTCCTAACAAAGTCTTCACTTCCATCTGAAACTCTACAGCCTTTACTATCTACATTCCCATATACAATGTAATCTTTTGAGCTCCCTTCAGACTCTCTCATTCAACTTCACTTAAATACATGCTATGCTTTAAAAGATATTTGTTTATTTATTTGCAAGCAAAAACAGACAGAGAGAAAAGGAAATGGAATGGATACGCCAGGGCCTCCAACCACTATTAATGAACTCCAGATGCATGTGTCACCTTGTGCATCTGGCTTTACATGGCTCTGAGGGAATCAAACTATGGTCACTAAGCTTTGCAGGCAATTGCCCTGACAGATAAGCCATATGTCTCCAGTCCCCATGCTAATGCTTTTCTTTCTAACTATTTCAAATTCTCCTTACAATAATTCCAATGATTTCTGAACTGCATCATCAGGTCCACTTCTCACTACTTTTACTCTCTTAGCCAGATTTCTTTTGCAGTGACAAAATATCTAAGATTAACAACTTAAAAGGTAGCATATTTGTTTTGGCTACGGCTTGGCTCTGTGGTGAGATTAAGTATCATGGCTGGGAGTGCGTGGAGACAGCTGTTCGCATCATGGAGGCCAGGAAGCGAAAAATGAGAATGAAGAGGAGTACAGGTCCCAGTAGCTCCTTCAAGGCCTGCCTCCAGTACTCTTCCTTTCATAAGACCCATCTCTTAAAGGTTGCATTCTCTCTCAGTGGTGCCACCATCATTCACTTTGGGGGACATTTTTGATCCAAACCATCAAAAAAGCTCAAAAGATTACACTACGGATGGAATGTAGATAGTAAAGACTGTGTTCCTGCAGTTTCAGATGGAAATGAAGACTCCACTGGGAACTAGATTAGAGGCTGTTCATGTTACACAACGGCAAAAAGAATTTAGTAGTTATTTCTCAATCTCCCCTCCTTTGGTCCCTTGGAAGTCTATTTTCTGCCTATGTAAACACATGTTTATTCTGGACATTTCATATAAATGGAGTAATACACCCTATAGTCTTTTGTGCCTGGCTTCTTTGCCCATGTTTTTAAGGTTTGTCCACACTGTAGCATGCATCAGAACTCCATTCCTTTAAAAATATTTATTTGAGAAAGAGAGAGAAGAATGGGCCCACCAGAGCCTTCTGCCATTGCAAATGAATTCCAGACACACGCATCACTTTGTGCATATGGCTTTACATGTGTACTGGGGAATCAACCCGGGTTGTCAAGGCTTTGTGAGCCCTGCCTTTAACCAACTGAGCCCCGTCTCCAGCCTCTTTCATTCCTTTTATTTAAAAAAAATTATTTATTTATTTGACAGACAGAAAGGGGGGGGATAAGTGGGTGCGCCAGGCCCCTGCAAACGAACTCCAGAAGCATATGCCACCTTGTGCATTTGGTAACTTGGGTCCTGGGGAATCCAACCTTGGTCTTTTGGCTTTGCAGGCAAACGCCTTAACTGCTAAGCCATCTCTCCAGCCTACCTTCATTCTTTTTTAAAAATCAAACATTCCATTGCACAGATAAACCATATTTGCTTCTCCATTCATCCAACAATGGACAGTTCAGTTATTCCTCATTTTTTCCTTGCTAATCTGGTTCTGTGATCATTCGTGTACAAGTTTTCTTTCTTTTTTTCTTTATTTTTTTAGTTTTTTGAGGTAGGGTCTCACTCTAGACCAGGTTGACCTGGAATTCACTATGTAGTCTCAGGGTGGCCTCGAACTCATGGCTATCTCTGCCTCCCGAGTGCTGGGACTAAAGGCATGCACCACCACGTCTGGCTCGTGTACAAGTTTTTTATGAGGCTGCTCCCTTGAATATATATCTAGGGGTGGAACTGCTGAGTCTCCATTGGGTTTGTAGGGAGTCATGTGATCTTGTTTACAAGCCAGTGCGGAGGGTGAGGTGGAGAGGATGGGGAGGAAAAGGAGGTGCTGGAAGGAAGCAGGCCTACCTCCTTCTGCGTCACTCACTTGCTTTAGCAGGACCCCATCACCCACTCCCCCTCGCTAACCTGGCTCACATCTACTACACGTGCTGGCCAGGGAGCGGATCCCCATTCGCATCCCTGTTCCACAGAGTTGGGTCTCTCCGCCAGACTCGTTTTCTGATGCCGTTCATAGTTCTGGATCTCCGCTGGTGAGTGCCAGGCTCACTAGGATTGGTTTCTTCACACAACTTCCTTTCCACGTGTAAAAGAACCATTCTCCTCGGAATGCAAGTTTGATTCCAGGCTCCTCGGGCTTAGAGCCATCGCAGATAAAGAGCGAGGACTGGTACCCCGGGTCTAGACCTGCTACATTCGGGCCGCTTGCCCGCTGAGCATCCGCGCACGCGCCGCTGCCCAGCCTGGGAGGGGGCGGGGAGTGGGCGGGGCTGGCATCCCTGTGGACCAATCGGGAGCGAGCGCCCCCGCCCTCCTCCCCGGTGGACCCAGTTTGACCCCGGCAGCGGGCGGGGGAGGCGTGGCCAGCCGCGCGGCCGCGGAGGGGGCGGGGCCCGCAGCTTGGAGGCGGGGCCTGGGGCTGTCAGTCCGCGCCCGCTGCTGCCGCTGCCGCGGCTCCTCGCGTGCGGTGGCCCGGGTGGCCGCCTGCGCTGTCGTCCGCTGCACGCCCGCCGCACGCCCGCCGCCCGGCATCCGGAACCATCTCCCGTGTCCTGGCCCCGCGCGCAGGTAAGGCCGGCCGTGGCTGCCGAGCCATCTCGCCCCACTCCTCGGGATCGGTCCGCCGCGCGGGCGCCCCCTCTGGGCCGTGTCAGCGCCTCAACTCCCCTGGCCTCCCGGGGGCGGTCCCGGGGGGCGGGACGACAATCCTCCCCATCCCTTCCCCCTCCCCATCTTCGGGCGCCGCGCCGGTCTCCCGGGTCCCCGGCCGACCTCGCATCCCCGGCGTGGGGAGCTGGTCCTGAGCCCCTCCTCCCGGGCTGATTACACAATCGCGGGGACTGGGGACCCCCCCACTTCCACACCTGTCCCCACGTCAGGCTCCCTGGCAGAGGTCAGAGACCAGCGCAACTGCCGGGGGCTGGGAAAGTTTCACTTTGAGGTCTGGGTTTGTTGACATCTGCGAGATGCGGGGAGATGGAGGCTGAGCGGCGAGGATGCGCCCGGCGAGCCGAGCAGCCTTGCCTTTGCCCCGGGGTGGCTCTGGGCCAGGTTTCGCTTCCAGAAGTCCTGCTGAGCGCCCTGCTCCGGGTCGGGTCCGGAGGCTGCTGCAGGGCTCGCGGGGCTCTCCGCTGCTACCTGAGCAAGCCCAGGGTTGCTGCAATCTGAGGACACCAGTCTAGCGCTCTTAACCCCCTTCTCTTAATTTAGCGTTGGCGTTTAGCCCAGGTAGGCGAATTTACTTAGCATTTTCCTAACAGTTCATGTTTGAGAGGTGTTTTGCCGTTCCCGATTAATTAATTAACAAGGTGGGAAAGCAAAATAGATCCTGAGATGCTTAGCTAATGCCTTTAGCATTTCCTTAAAGCTACCGAAAGCACTGGGCTCTGTTAGGTAGAGATGCTTTGGCTAAGGGGAGCCACTCCACCTCTTCTGGTTACTTGAGAGGGCTTAAGCTGTCATGGCAAAGCTTTTTCTGCCTCCCCTTCATTGTGTGACTTCTTGAGCCTCTCCAGACTAAGGCAGGTTTTCTGATTTTCTTCACTTAAGCTGGGAAGGAAATGAATGTGTCACTGATGAAACGGTTAAGGAAAAATAACTGAGGTTCAAGTAAGTTTGTATACTTGTCTGCTTTGCCAGGTTCTCCTTCCTGTGCAGAAACCCTCCCCTCTTCCTGTTCCATAGGACTGTATCCAACTGGGTAGGCATTACTGATTCCTTATTTCATCTGAAGACCTCTTGCTACCTGTGGTTTACAGATCTGCCCGGGGACATCCTTTGAGAGTGGGCTTAATTAGGACTTTCATCTGCCCATTATGCAATACAGTTTGAAATCCTTTGTAATCAGGCTCTGTTGTAGTGTTGAATCTTTAATAATATCTCATTCATTTTAATAGTGTCCTATAATAATCTTTCTATTAGTATGCCAGCTCGGCATCTCCAAGATTTCTAGTATAGAAGCAGCAATTTACTAGAAATATTATCACAGCAAAAACAATTCTCTAGTAGATTTGCAACCCACTTTACTTAGATAATTACTGCTAGTGGCTAAGTTTTTTTTTTTCCTTTTTAATTTCTTTCTTTTTTTGTGAAGTAGGTGTTACAATGGTTTGCATCTATGAGATCTTTCTAAGGTTGTGAGTCATGGTTTCCATCATGTCACTTAAGTGTTTTGGGGACTAAAACAATGTGCATTTAATACTTCACAGTGATATCTTTTTGGGCATGACTCTAGGCTAACCAGATTTAGTTTTGATTTTTGCCAGCTACATTTTAAAAAAGGAAGGTATTTTATACATGGGGGTTATAGTAAAGCTACAGTAATGATGATCACATATTATATTAGATACACCACACCCTGTTCTGAGTTCTTTGCAGATAATTTATTTAATTCTCACAACTGCCCTGTAAAGAAGGTTTTGTTAGTACTCCACATTTCAGACAATAAATTTGAGGACCAGTTGCTTAAACTCGGATCACACAATGAGGCGAATAACAACCAGAATCTAACCTAGGTAGCCTGAGTTCAGAGTCTAAGCTCTTGTTAACTTGTGTGCAGTCCTGACCCTGAAGGTAGTTTTCCTCCACAGGGATTTATTTCTTTCTGCTCTTCATATAATCTTACATTCTGCACCATGGGGAGGAGAAAATCACTTCAAGTATCATAACAAGCATTGGGTTAGGACTTATTATGCTGGTCTTGACTTTGCGCTCACATATCTGTGCTTGTGGTGGAGAAACCTCCTCTCCTTCCCTCTCATTTCCTCAGCAGTGGGATAACAGTGTCAAAGCAATGAGCTAAATAGCCTGGATAGCTGGACGCGTAAGTCAGTGTGTATAAGAATTAAACTCTTGAGGCTCTATAACAGAGAGCATCAAATGAGTGGGGTGTGTATGTGTGTGAGGGAAAATGACAGGGGGTCATACAGTCTGCTGCTGCTGGTGGGTCCCCATGAGACTGCAGTTTTTCAGACTTCACCTTGAAAACTTCAGATTGTTCTATTTTTATAATTTAAAAAAGGCAACTTGGGCTGGGGAGATGGGTCAGTCAGTAAAGTGGTTGCTGTGAAAGCATGAGGACCTAAGTTCAGATTTCTAACATAACTTATACACACGAGTCTAAACAAATAAACAAAACCTGGGAATAGTGATGAGTGCCTGTAAATCCCAGCATTAAAGAGGTAGAAACAGAATCCCCAGGCCTTGCTGGCTAGCTAGTCTAGCTGAATTTGTGAGCTCTGGGCTCAGTGAGACACGCTTTCTCAAAAACAAGGTAGAACAGAGTAGGTAGGAGTATCCTGAGGCACAGTCCCCCACTATCCCACTGGGAGTGACTGACTCCACAATGAATACCATAACCCCACTGAGGAGGGGTCTAGGGTAACAGAAGCTGGGCTGAGGGGATAAAAGGTATAACCTGTATGTATGTATGTATGTATGTGTGTATATATATATATATATGTATGTATGTATGTGTATATATATATGTGTATATATGTATGTACGTATGTGTATATATACGTATATATATACACATACACATATGTACATACATATATATGTATATATACACATAATTATATATATAATTAATTAAATTTTAAAAAACAAAAACAAGGTGAAGATCAGTTGAGGATGATAGCTGGCATTGACCCCTGGCTTCCACATGCGTGCATACCACACATACATTCACAAGCAAAGAAAGAGGTATCTTATAGAAGTGGGATGACCGTGTACACTAGGATTGATTGGCATCACTTTGCAGAGGGCCTAGGGTCAGATGATGGCAAGACCTAAACTGCAAACCAAGGACTTCCCAGAATCATGGCATTCAGGCTGGGAAGAAAGCAATAAAAGTCATTTACTTTAATACCCTTGTTCCTCTTCTCCCTCTGCCATCTTCCCAGTGGATTTATCCAGTGGATAAATGCCCCACGCTGTGCTCATCCTACTTCTGCTTGGATACCTCCAGGACAAACAGGTCTGTTTGTCAGAGGAGATGGGACTGTGTCCAATGATAAGGAGTGGGAAATTGCTGAAGGATCCTGGGCCGTTATGACATGTGCTCCTGAAAGGCCACTCAGCATTGATGTGAAATGGAGATTCAGGGAGAGATGCTAAGCTGGGATATAAGTTAGAAGGCAAAAGCCAGAGTCCAGGCTGAGACAGTTGGTGGCATGGGATGGGTCCAGGAAGAAGCCTGTACCCAGAGACTTCCTGTTAACAACACCATAGAGACAAGATTGCCTAGGGATGCCAGAGCATAGAAGCTTGTGGGCGCCACTGATGGAGCTGAGAAGTCCAGGGGACAGGAGGAGAGAGTGTTTTTATATATAGCCCCCAAAGCTGTGTAATAGATGCGGCTAATGCAAAGCCTTGTAGACTAGGGATCAGATTTTCTTTCTTCTTAAGAAGAGTGGGAAACTCCCTCCATCCAATGAAGAAATACAGCAATATTTCCCTGTGTGGGGGTTGTTGCCTCTCACACTGGCTGTCTTAACCTATGGATGAACTTCTTGGTGGAGTGTGGTCTGGGTGCTAGCTTCAGAGGAGGTGGCATCCTACTGATTCCTTGACTTAAGGGTGGTGTTGGAAGTAGGCACCAGGCTTGGGGCCTTTGGGATGTGAGAGGCTGTTACTGTTACATTATTGCCTGAAGAAGGGGTCTTGGGTGCACTGTTTTGGAGCTGAACCTGCAGGACATATTGGCAATTCTGATTTGGTTGGGACATGTTCTTCTGGGGGATTCAGTTCCCCAGCAACCTCCAGTTAAACTGGTACTGGAGTGCTGGCACACATCATGGGGAGTGCTAAGAATGCCCTTGGGACCTTCTTTTCCAATTTCAACTTAGATGTGTGGAGCGCTGGGGTGAGACGTTTCAATGACCACCCTGACTGGAAAACAGGATAATATGCAGAAGCAAAAGATTTTAACAGGAAACCATAGAGACACAGTAAACATAGCTATGCATGTTGAGTTTTCTCTTGTTACTTTACATATTTCTGGCTTAGGATGCAAAATTTCTTTATATATATATATACATATATATATATATATATAAATATATATAAATATATACACACACACACACACATATATGTATGTATGTGTGTGTGTATATATATATATTTATTAACAACTTCTATAAGACAACCTATGGCATTTCCCTCCCCTGCCCTACTTTCCCCTTCATTATTCTGCTCTCCTTCATATCTCCTCCCTCTCTCCATTAGTCTCTCTTTTAATTTGATGTTATCATCTTTTTCTCCTATTATGAGGGTCTTGTGTAGGTATTGATAGGCACTGTGAGGTGTTGGATATTGAGGCCAATTTCTGTCCAGGCAGTAGGATGCAACATTTCTTAAATATTCCAAGTCACAAATTTATAAATTATGCTGGGCCATGGTGGCACACACCTTTAATCCCAGAACTCAGGGGGTAGAGATAGGAGGATCACCATGAGTTTGAGGTCACCCTGAGACTACATAGTGAATTCCAGGTCAGCCTGGACTAGAGCAAGACCCTACCTCAAAAAAAATTATAGGTTGAAATATGTTGTCTAATAGTGTATATGGAAATAAACTGTATTATCTCAAATCTCAAATTTTTTCTTCTTGGCTATGATGATATTAGTCTTTTTTAAAAAGTATATGTTAAGGCTGTTATTTATTATTTTTTAAATCACTTCTCCATAACACATTTGGCAATGCCTGGCTACATTGTTGGTTGTTATAGCTTGGGGTGGCCTGTATGCTACTGGAGTTCAGTGGGTTGAGACCAGAGGTGCTAGGGACCATTCAGATGTATGAACAGTGAGCGTCCCCTCAAGCATAAAGAACCATCCATACCAAAGTTGGAAAACTTCACTTTAGGAATGAAACAAATTGTGATCCCTGGAGCAAACTGAGGTTTCCCCCTCCCCCTCCAGTTTGGAGTGTAAACAGCCTTGCCTTCATATCTGTCTAGAGGGAGACCCAGCTGAGCAGCTGCTGTCTGCCACCCAGAGTTCTTTCACTAGCTGGGTTACTCAACACAGTAGTTTGGAACAGGAAGTAGAGGTCCTTGTGGCCAGAGACTGGAGGGATAATTTATGGAGGCAGAAAGGTTTATAGGCCAAGAGGGGCAGCTGGAACCTACCAGAAACATTTTAAAAAGTTCTTTTGATAAAGACATTGTGTGGTGCTTAAAAGATCCCACCTCTGCCCCAGGAGCTTGTGACCTTCCCTTCTAGAAGGTTGTGGATGGGAGAGCATGAACACTTTCCAGATTGTTCTGTACCAGCCACAGTGTGGACAGGCTACAGCCTGGCTTTGTTTTTAAGTTGTATCTCTGACTCCTCCCACCTCCCTCCTCCAGTTAACCTATTTGTTCATTACACAGAGAGAAAGAATGAATGAATGGGCATGCCAAGGCTCTAGCCACTGCAAGCAAACTCCAGACACATGCACCACCATGCACCATGTGTATCTGGATTAAGTGGGTACAGGGGAATTGAACCTGGGTCCTTAGGCTTTGTAGGCAAGCACCTTAACTACTAAGCCATCTCTCTAGACAAACCCTTTTTTTGAGATAGGTTTTCACTTTAGCCCAGGCTGACCTGGAATTCACTATGTACATAGTCTCAGGGTGGCCTTGAACTCACAGTGATCTCCTACCTCTGCCTCCCGAGGACTGGTCTTAAAGGTGTGTGCTACCCAACCCATTTTTTTTAATGGAAAAATTTAAGAATATACAAAACTGAGAAAAGAGTATAAATCCTGTTGATTCAATATCCATCTTTAATGATTGTCAACTCCTGGTCAAGTGTGACATGTACCCAATCTCTACCTCTACCTCCCTTTTTTTCTACCTTGCTTCCTTCTATTTCCTTTCCTTTTTTTTTTTTTTTAAAAAAACCTTTTTCATGATTTGTTTTTATTTATTTTTTATTAGAGACCGAGAGGGAGGGATGGAGGCAGGGGGGAGGGAAGGAGGGAGGGAGGGAGGGAGAGAGGGAGAGAATGGGTGCATCAGAGCCTCTAGCCATTGTAAATGAACCCCAGATGCATGTGCCACTGTGTGCATCTGGCTTATGTGGGACCTGGAGAATTGAACCTGGGTCCTTAGGCATTATAGGCAAGCACCTTAACCACTAAGCCATCTCTGCAGCCCTTTTACCTTTATTTTTTCCCTCCCTCCCTCCCTTCCTTCCTTTCTGTCCCTCCTTCCTTCTCTTTCCCCTCCCTCCCTTCCTTCCCCCTCTTCCTTCCTCCCTCCTTCTTTTCCTCCCCTCTTCCTTCCTTTCCTTCCTCCTTCCTTCCCTCCCTCCCTCCCTTCTTTTCCCTCTCCCTCCTTTCTTCTCCTTTCCTTTCTTTTTTTTTGCAGTGCTAGTGATCAAGTCCAGGGCCTTGTGCATGTCAGACAAGCACTCTATCAATGAGCTACATCCCCAGCCCTGACCAGCCTTTTCATCAAACCTAGAAATAGAGTAAACAGTTAACCAGTCTCCTGCCTGTGAAGAGAGGCTTGGCAGTGAGGGGTTACGAGTTTCGGGTGCTCGTTTCTCCCCAGAGGAAACCCACAGAACCTACGATAGACACACCATGATCAGAGGAGTCATGAGAGCTGCAAAGTAAGAAAAGGCTAGGCAGATCTGGCATTGGCAGTGGGGCTCAGCTCTTCTTAGTGGAAAAGTGCCGACTCTGAGACAAGTCCTTCCTTTTTAGACCTCCTGGGTAGAGGAGCTAACCTAGAGTGCTCTCCTGGCAGAAACCCACGAAGGGATTCAGCCACAGAGGGCTCTGTCTGTGAGAGAGCAGCGCCGGCATGTCTCCTTTGGGATGGCCTCTTCCTGTCTCATGACATCCTGAGTGTGTGGTAGTGGAGTATGCTTAGTGCCCAGCGTACCCGTCTCACGTCTGATGGCTCTGCATGTGCGCTTCCTCCACAGAAGCATGGGTAAAGGCATGGTGGACAGGCCTCTTGCAGCAGTGGGTCTGTCCTTGCATCTGGCAGTCACGGAGGAGTCCCATTGCAGCTGCTGGGCTGGCAGTCCGCCCCGCAGAGACAGCTCTGCAGTTCACACTTTCAAACCAAGCTTGGATTTCCCAGTGGTGACTCCCTAACCTGCAGGATTCATTTGTTTAGGCCACTGGGGCCTTGGCATGCCTTTACTTGACTCAGGGTTCTGTTGTAATATACATGCAGAAATGGCCTCAAGAGTAGAGAGTGTTCTGGAATAGTCAGATAATTGATGTCTATGAATTTTAATTAGCAGTGGTTTCTACAGACCCTGACCTCCTAGATGAAGTTCACCAGGGCCCCTGCAGAGCTGTATTTCCCATCCTCTTACTATAGTAAATATACTTTACCATCCTCTTATTCCACAGGGCAAGGGGTAGTTGGCATTGGCATATTATGACTGTTCTGTGTAAGATAGTTGTCAGCTTTCATGCCTTTCTTTGAGGAAGGCAGTTCCTCATCTGTTTATAATAGTTATTGTCTATTCTGTGCCTGGGCTCTGTGCCAGGCCCATTACCTACATTGGCTTTATTCTTTAGAAGCCTTCAAGGAGGGAATCATCATTTCCATTTTAAAGATGAGCAAACTGAGTCTTAGAGAGGCTCAAGAAGGCTAGGTGGTAGCATTGAGCTTTATCTGGAAGGTTTGAGTTCGAAGCCCAGGTGACGTCCACTTAGCTTCTCTGTCTCCTCATAGTTCAAGTTGGTGGGAATCTGGGGCAGGAATTAAGTAGGAGCTGAGGGACATATGCCATGAAAGGGGACTGAGAGTTCTGGTTATGCTGGCTAGTGAAATCTTCACGTTGCGCCTCCCGGGAAACATTACTTTTGAGAGTGATAGATTACCTGTGTCCTATTTTTTTTTAAAATTTTATTTATTTATTTGAGAGCAACAGACACAGAGAGAAAGACAGATAGAGGGAGAGAGAGAGAATGGGCGCGCCAGGGCTTCCAGCCTTTGCAAACGAACTCTAGACGTGTGCGCCCCCTTGTGCATCTGGCTAACATGGGACCTGGGGAATCGAGCCTTGAACCGAGGTCCTTAGGCTTCACAGGCAAGCGCTTAACCATTAAGCCATCTCTCCAGCCCCTGTGTCCTATTTTTGAGCTGACTACATAAAACAGAAGATATACACTGGTAGTCCTGAGCCAACTTTGGTTAGCAGATGTGTTTTATTTAGTCTGTATAGGGTCTCTCTCTTCTTTCTCTCTTTTCATGTGTGTGCATGTTTGTGTTCCTATGTATGCATGTGGAGGCCACGGGACAACCTTGGATATTATTGTTTGTCAGACAGGGTCTCTCCTTGGCCTGGAGCTCACCAATTAGGCTAGACTGGCTAGCCATTGTGCTCCAAGGAGCTTCCTGTCTCTGTCTCCCCAGCACTTGGATTACAAGTCTGTGCCACCACACCCAGCATTTTTACATGGGTACTGGGGATCAAACTCAGGTGCTCAGGCTTGCAAGCAAGCACTTTATCAGCTGCGCCATCTCAGCCCTAGACATTTTCTTTTTTTGGATTTTTTGAGGTAGGGTCTCACTTTGGCTCAGGCTGATCTGGAATTTACTATGCAGTCTTAGGGTGGCCTTGAACTCACAGCGATCCTCCTATGTGTGCCTCCTGAGTGCTGGGATTAAAGGCATGCACCACCATGCCTGGCTTTTCTGTTTCTTTGTCAAAATCTTGGATTAGGTGTCATCATGTAAAAGTGGGAAATTTCATGCAACAATGCAGATTTCTGATTTCTCTTGGAGTGCCTGAAGATCTGGCCCCAGAAGACCACACTCCCCTGTTGTAGCAGTTAGCAAGGATAGCTCTTGTCTTTGGATGTAGCACAGAGTCCTTCCGGCGGCTGTATTTCCCTCCCTGGCATCTCCATCCACTAATACCACCTGCCAGGACTCTGAGGCCTCTGGGTTAGAGCCCCCCTGGTGGAAGTTATGCATAGTCTCTCTGAGGGCTCAGGGATGCTGGAGGCTCATTTTGTGTTTGTATTAAAGCTGCCTAGCATTCCCCCCTTAGTATTACTCTAGTGATGGGCACTATTCTAGAGGCTTGAAGTACATCTGTGAACCAAAACAAAGACTGTGTTCTTCCA